>NW_027316312.1:0-422500 GCF_026437365.1 Eucyclogobius newberryi | reverse complement strand
GCGTTTGGTGACGTTTCAGAGGCGTTTGGTGACGTTTCAGAGGCGTTTGGTGACGTTTCAGAGGCGTTTGGTGACGTTTCGGTGGCGTTTGGTGACGTTTCAGAGGCGTTTGGTGATGTTTCGGTGGCGTTTGGTGACGTTTCAGAGGCGTTTGGTGACGTTTCGGTGGCGTTTGGTGACGTTTTAGAGGCGTTTGGTGACGTTTCAGAGGCGTTTGGTGACGTTTCAGAGGCGTTTGGTGACGTTTCAGAGGCGTTTGGTGACGTTTCGGTGACGTTTGGTGACGTTTCGGCGGCGTTTGGTGACGTTTCGGTGGCGTTTGGTGACGTTTCAGAGGCGTTTGGTGACGTTTCAGAGGCGTTTGGTGACGTTTCAGAGGCGTTTGGTGACGTTTCGGTGGCGTTTGGTGACGTTTCAGAGGCGTTTGGTGATGTTTCAGAGGCGTTTGGTGACGTTTCGTTTGGCGATGTTTCGGTGGCGTTTGGTGACGTTTCTGTGGCATTTGGAGACGTTTCAGAGGCGTTTGGTGACGTTTCAGAGGCGTTTGGTGACGTTTCAGAGGCGTTTGGTGACGTTTCAGAGGCGTTTGGTGACGTTTCGGTGGCGTTTGGTGACGTTTCGGTGGCGTTTGGTGACGTTTCAGAGGCGTTTGGTGACGTTTCAGAGGCGTTTGGTGACGTTTCAGTGGCGTTTGGTGACGTTTCAGAGGCGTTTGGTGACGTTTCGGTGGCGTTTGGTGACGTTTCAGAGGCGTTTGAAACGTCACCAAACGCCTCTGAAACGTCACCAGAGGCGTTTGGTGACGTTTCAGAGGCGTTTGGTGACGTTTCAGAGGCGTTTGGTGACGTTTCGGTGGCGTTTGGTGACGTTTCAGAGGCGTTTGGTGACGTTTCGGTGGCGTTTGGTGACGTTTCAGAGGCGTTTGGTGACGTTTCAGAGGCGTTTGGTGACGTTTCGGTGGCGTTTGGTGACGTTTCAGAGGCGTTTGGTGACGTTTCGGTGGCGTTTGGTGACGTTTCAGAGGCGTTTGGTGACGTTTCGGTGGCGTTTGGTGACGTTTCAGAGGCGTTTGGTGACGTTTCGGTGGCGTTTGGTGACGTTTCAGAGGCGTTTGGTGACGTTTCAGAGGCGTTTGGTGACGTTTCAGAGGCGTTTGGTGACGTTTCAGAGGCGTTTGGTGACGTTTCAGAGGCGTTTGGTGACGTTTCGGTGGCGTTTGGTGACGTTTCAGAGGCGTTTGGTGACGTTTCAGAGGCGTTTGGTGACGTTTCAGAGGCGTTTGGTGACGTTTCGGTGGCGTTTGGTGACGTTTCAGAGGCGTTTGGTGATGTTTCGGTGGCGTTTGGTGACGTTTCAGAGGCGTTTGGTGACGTTTCGGTGGCGTTTGGTGACGTTTTAGAGGCGTTTGGTGACGTTTCAGAGGCGTTTGGTGACGTTTCAGAGGCGTTTGGTGACGTTTCGGTGTCGTTTGGTGACGTTTCGGCGGCGTTTGGTGACGTTTCGGTGGCGTTTGGTGACGTTTCAGAGGCGTTTGGTGACGTTTCAGAGGCGTTTGGTGACGTTTCAGAGGCGTTTGGTGACGTTTCGGTGGCGTTTGGTGACGTTTCAGAGGCGTTTGGTGATGTTTCAGAGGCGTTTGGTGACGTTTCGTTTGGCGATGTTTCGGTGGCGTTTGGTGACGTTTCTGTGGCATTTGGAGACGTTTCAGAGGCGTTTGGTGACGTTTCAGAGGCGTTTGGTGACGTTTCAGAGGCGTTTGGTGACGTTTCAGAGGCGTTTGGTGACGTTTCGGTGGCGTTTGGTGACGTTTCGGTGGCGTTTGGTGACGTTTCAGAGGCGTTTGGTGACGTTTCAGAGGCGTTTGGTGACGTTTCAGTGGCGTTTGGTGACGTTTCAGAGGCGTTTGGTGACGTTTCGGTGGCGTTTGGTGACGTTTCAGAGGCGTTTGAAACGTCACCAAACGCCTCTGAAACGTCACCAGAGGCGTTTGGTGACGTTTCAGAGGCGTTTGGTGACGTTTCAGAGGCGTTTGGTGACGTTTCGGTGGCGTTTGGTGACGTTTCAGAGGCGTTTGGTGACGTTTCGGTGGCGTTTGGTGACGTTTCAGAGGCGTTTGGTGACGTTTCAGAGGCGTTTGGTGACGTTTCGGTGGCGTTTGGTGACGTTTCAGAGGCGTTTGGTGACGTTTCGGTGGCGTTTGGTGACGTTTCAGAGGCGTTTGGTGACGTTTCGGTGGCGTTTGGTGACGTTTCAGAGGCGTTTGGTGACGTTTCGGTGGCGTTTGGTGACGTTTCAGAGGCGTTTGGTGACGTTTCAGAGGCGTTTGGTGACGTTTCAGAGGCGTTTGGTGACGTTTCAGAGGCGTTTGGTGACGTTTCGGTGGCGTTTGGTGACGTTTCAGAGGCGTTTGGTGACGTTTCAGAGGCGTTTGGTGACGTTTCGTTTGGCGATGTTTCGGTGGCGTTTGGTGACGTTTCTGTGGCATTTGGAGACGTTTCAGAGGCGTTTGGTGACGTTTCTGTGGCATTTGGAGACGTTTCGTTTGGCGATGTTTCGGTGGCGTTTGGTGACGTTTCGGTGGCATTTGGGCAGCTCGGACGTTACCGTTGCAGAAGCGGCTCTATTGGCGTTCTCTCGGGGTCAAAGGGTAAACGTGGCGTGACCTTTGGACAGAAGGAGCTCACACTGTCACGTGGTCAGGATTTGTCACATTCAGAGCGACGGCTGTAAAAGGTGAAGTGAAGCGGTGAAAGACACCGTGACATTTCCAAACACTCGTCGGTCACTAAAGCCTGACAGATTCACATTTGGACAGAGAACGTCTGAGTATGACCAGGGTCAAGGGTCAAAGGTCGGAGCGCATTTATATTCTCTACCGTCACTCTCTTCTGATCTCATTTCCTCCTCAAAAACGTGTCTGATGTTTGTGATGAGCATTGGGCCAATCACAGGGCAGAACTGTGGTTTGGGGCGGGGCTAAAGCTTAACCAAACCAAAAGAGATGTAACGATATGTAAATGTTGTGGAGAGTAAATTAAAGTCTAAATACTTTAAAAACAAAACATTTCTCCCAAATTACAAAGAAAAAAAAGGAACAAAAATAATTTCCCTGGACTTTTTTCACGGCCTCTACAAAGACGTTTATCAGTGTGTTTACGGGTAATAAATGACCTAAAACCACCTGGACACTTAGAGCGGACTCACTTTGCACCTGTAACTGACAAAACTGTCCATGAGATCATCACAGTCTGAGTTCATCTACATGCTGCCTTGATGTGTTACCCACCAGATTTCTAAAGTCTGTGCTGAACAGTTTGTTAGCATCACTCACATAGTCAACATGTCGCTGAAAACTGTGGTCATAAAGCCTCTCCTAAAGAAGAGCAGTCTTGATGCTGCAGTCCTGAGTCAGGACAGGTCCATCTCTAATCTGACATTTTGGGGCAAAGTCCTTTAAAAGGTCGTTTACAACAGTCACAGATTTCCTCTTAATAAACAACTCATTTGATGTTTTTCAGTCAGATTTTAGACCTCATCACAGCACTGAGACTGCTGTTGGCATGGCGACTGAGACTGCTGTTGTCAGGACTCCTGCTGGTGCCAGAGTCAGGACTCCTGCTGGTGCCAGAGTCAGGACTCCTGCGGGTGCCAGAGTCAGGCCTCCTGCTGGTGCCAGAGTCAGGACTCCTGCTGGTGCCAGAGTCAGGACTCCTGCGGGTGCCAGAGTCAGGCCTCCTGCTGGTGCCAGAGTCAGGACTCCTGCTGGTGCCAGAGTCAGGACTCCTGCTGGTGCCAGAGTCAGGACTCCTGCGGGTGCCAGAGTCAGGACTCCTGCTGGTGCCAGAGTCAGGACTCCTGCTGGTGCCAGAGTCAGGACTCCTGCTGGTGCCAGAGTCAGGACTCCTGCTGGTGCTAGAGTCAGGACTCCTGCTGGTGCTAGAGTCAGGACTCCTGCTGGTGCCAGAGTCAGGACTCCTGCTGGTGCCAGAGTCAGGACTCCTGCTGGTGCCAGAGTCAGGACTCCTGCTGGTGCCAGAGTCAGGACTCCTGCTGGTGCCAGAGTCAGGACTCCTGCTGGTGCCAGAGTCAGGACTCCTGCTGGTGCTAGAGTCAGGACTCCTGCTGGTGCCAGAGTCAGGACTCCTGCTGGTGCCAGAGTCAGGACTCCTGCTGGTGCCAGAGTCAGGACTCCTGCTGGTGCCAGAGTCAGGACTCCTGCTGGTGCTAGAGTCAGGACTCCTGCTGGTGCCAGAGTCAGGACTCCTGCTGGTGCTAGAGTCAGGACTCCTGCTGGTGCCAGAGTCAGGACTCCTGCTGGTGCTAGAGTCAGGACTCCTGCTGGTGCCAGAGTCAGGACTCCTGCTGGTGCCAGAGTCAGGACTCCTGCTGGTGCTAGAGTCAGGCCTCCTGCTTGTTTAAGAGTTCTAAAGTGTGAAAAGGTCCAAAGGTGTAAATAATTCAGAACGAGGCTTTAAAAACAAACCTGCTCCAGTTTCACAGAAAGTGCAGCAGTAAAAGAGTTTGACACTTTGTGTTTCTAAACTAAATGAATCAAAAGTCAAGTTTAAATGCAATAAAAGAGCTGTAAATAGTGGAAGTGGAATAAAGACAAGACTCAGAGGAGGAAGCGTCTGGGGAGAGCGAGAGCCGCAGCTTCTCATCTTTTAAACCAATATTTGAACAGAGACAAATGTGAGACTAAAGCAGAGTCCAGAGGAAGACCTGAGGAAGACCTGAGGAAGACCTGAGGAAGACCTGAGGAAGACCTGAGGGAGCCCAGAGGAAGACCTGAGGAAGACCAGAGGAAGACCAGAGGAAGACCTGAGGAAGACCTGAGGGAGCCCAGAGGAAGACCTGAGGAAGACCAGAGGAAGACCTGAGGGAAACCAGAGGAAGACCTGAGGGAGCCCAGAGGAAGACCTGAGGGAGCCCAGAGGAAGACCTGAGGAAGACCTGAGGAAGACCTGAGGAAGACCTGAGGGAGCCCAGAGGAAGACCTGAGGAAGACCTGAGGAAGACCAGAGGAAGACCAGAGGAAGACCTGAGGAAGACCTGAGGGAGCCCAGAGGAAGACCTGAGGAAGACCTGAGGAAGACCTGAGGAAGACCAGAGGAAGACCTGAGGAAGACCTGAGGAAGACCTGAGGAAGACCTGAGGAAGACCTGAGGGAGCCCAGAGGAAGACCTGAAGAAGACCAGAGGAAGACCTGAGGAAGACCTGAGGGAGCCCAGAGGAAGACCTGAGGAAGACCAGAGGAAGACCTGAGGAAGACCTGAGGGAGACCAGAGGAAGACCTGAGGGAGCCCAGAGGAAGACCTGAGGGAGCCCAGAGGAAGACCTGAGGAAGACCTGAGGAAGACCTGAGGAAGACCTGAGGGAGCCCAGAGGAAGACCTGAGGAAGACCAGAGGAAGACCTGAGGAAGACCTGAGGGAGCCCAGAGGAAGACCTGAGGAAGACCAGAGGAAGACCTGAGGAAGACCTGAGGGAGCCCAGAGGAAGACCTGAGGAAGACCAGAGGAAGACCTGAGGAAGACCTGAGGGAGACCAGAGGAAGACCTGAGGGAGCGCAGAGGAAGACCTGAGGGAGCCCAGAGGAAGACCTGAGGAAGACCTGAGGGAGCCCAGAGGAAGACCTGAGGAAGACCTGAGGAAGACCAGAGGAAGACCAGAGGAAGACCTGAGGAAGACCTGAGGGAGCCCAGAGGAAGACCTGAGGAAGACCTGAGGAAGACCTGAGGAAGACCAGAGGAAGACCTGAGGAAGACCTGAGGGAGCCCAGAGGAAGACCTGAGGAAGACCTGAGGAAGACCAGAGGAAGACCTGAGGAAGACCTGAGGGAGCCCAGAGGAAGACCTGAGGAAGACCTGAGGAAGACCTGAGGAAGACCTGAGGAAGACCTGAGGGAGACCAGAGGAAGAACTGAGGGAGCCCAGAGGAAGACCTGAGGAAGACCTGAGGAAGACCTGAGGAAGACCAGAGGAAGACCTGAGGAAGACCAGAGGAAGACCTGAGGAAGACCTGAGGAAGACCTGAGGAAGACCAGAGGAAGACCTGAGGGAGCCCAGAGGAAGACCTGAGGAAGACCTGAGGGAGCCCAGAGGAAGACCTGAGGAAGACCAGAGGAAGACCAGAGGAAGACCAGAGGAAGACCTGAGGGAGCCCAGAGGAAGACCTGAGGAAGACCAGAGGAAGACCAGAGGAAGACCTGAGGGAGCCCAGAGGAAGACCTGAGGAAGACCTGAGGAAGACCTGAGGAAGACCTGAGGGAGCCCTGAGGAAGACCTGAGGAAGACCAGAGGAAGTCCTGAGGGAGCCCAGAGGAAGACCTGAGGAAGACCTGAGGAAGACCAGAGGAAGACCTGATGGAGCCCAGAAGAAGAAGACCTGAGGGAGCCCAGAGGAAGACCTGAGGGAGCCCAGAGGAAGACCTGAGGGAGCGCAGAGGAAGACCTGAGGGAGCCCAGAGGAAGACCTGAGGAAGACCTGAGGAAGACCTGAGGGAGCCCAGAGGAAGACCTGAGGAAGACCAGAGGAAGACCAGAGGAAGACCTGAGGAAGACCTGAGGGAGCCCAGAGGAAGACCTGAGGAAGACCAGAGGAAGACCTGAGGAAGACCTGAGGGAGACCAGAGGAAGACCTGAGGGAGCCCAGAGGAAGACCTGAGGGAGCCCAGAGGAAGACCAGAGGAAGACCTGAGGAAGACCTGAGGAAGACCTGAGGAAGACCTGAGGGAGCCCAGAGGAAGACCTGAGGAAGACCTGAGGAAGACCTGAGGGAGACCAGAGGAAGAACTGAGGGAGCCCAGAGGAAGACCTGAGGAAGACCTGAGGAAGACCTGAGGAAGACCAGAGGAAGACCTGAGGAAGACCAGAGGAAGACCTGAGGAAGACCTGAGGAAGACCAGAGGAAGACCTGAGGGAGCCCAGAGGAAGACCTGAGGAAGACCTGAGGGAGCCCAGAGGAAGACCTGAGGAAGACCAGAGGAAGACCTGAGGAAGACCAGAGGAAGACCTGAGGGAGCCCAGAGGAAGACCTGAGGAAGACCAGAGGAAGACCAGAGGAAGACCTGAGGGAGCCCAGAGGAAGACCTGAGGAAGACCTGAGGAAGACCTGAGGAAGACCTGAGGGAGCCCTGAGGAAGACCTGAGGAAGACCAGAGGAAGTCCTGAGGGAGCCCAGAGGAAGACCTGAGGAAGACCTGAGGAAGACCAGAGGAAGACCTGATGGAGCCCAGAAGAAGAAGACCTGAGGGAGCCCAGAGGAAGACCTGAGGGAGCCCAGAGGAAGACCTGAGGGAGCCCAGAGGAAGACCTGAGGAAGACCTGAGAGAGAACACTGCAGTGTGCGTGCAGTGTGCGTGCAGTGTGCGCGCAGTGTGTGCGGGAAGTGTGTGCGGGCAGAGTGTGTGCAGTGTGCGTGCAGTGTGTGTGGGCAGTGTGCGTGCAGTGTGCGTGCAGTGTGCGTGCAGTGTGCGTGCAGTGTGTGTGGGCAGTGTGCGTGCAGTGTGCGTGCAGTGTGTGCGTGCAGTGTGCGTGCAGTGTGCGTGCAGTGTGCGTGCAGTGTGTGCGTGCAGTGTGTGCGTGCAGTGTGCGTGCAGTGTGCGTGCAGTGTGTGCGTGCAGTGTGCGTGCAGTGTGCGTGCAGTGTGTGCGTGCAGTGTGCGTGCAGTGAGTGTGCAGTGAGTGTGTGCAGTGTGTGCGTGCAGTGTGCGTGCAGTGTGCGTGCAGTGTGCGTGCAGTGTGTGCGTGCAGTGTGTGCGTGCAGTGTGCGTGCAGTGTGCGTGCAGTGTGTGCGTGCAGTGTGCGTGCAGTGTGCGTGCAGTGTGTGCGTGCAGTGTGTGTGCAGTGTGCGTGCAGTGTGCGTGCAGTGTGTGCGTGCAGTGTGCGTGCAGTGTGCGTGCAGTGTGTGTGCAGTGTGCGTGCAGTGTGTGTGCAGTGTGCGTGCAGTGTGCGTGCAGTGAGTGTGCAGTGAGTGTGTGCTCTGACCTTTCCTGGGCGGAAGAAGACTCTGGTCAGTCCAAACTTGAAGTCGTTCTCGTTCAGACCCAGAGCTTTGAAAAGCGCCTGAAGAAAAGAAACGTTACTAAAGAAAGAGAAAAGTGACGTTTAAACCGTCATAAAAGAAATAATATCCACAGAGTCCAGAGAATGAAGAGTGAACATGAGACCATGTGACCATGAGAACATGAGACCATGTGACCATGACAACATGAGACCATGTGACCATGACAACATGAGACCATGTGACCATGACAACATGAGACCATGTGACCATGAGAACATGAGACCATGTGACCATGACAACATGAGACCATGTGACCATGACAACATGAGACCATGTGACCATGACAACATGAGACCATGTGACCATGAGAACATGAGACCATGTGACCATGACAACATGAGACCATGTGACCATGACAACATGAGACCATGTGACCATGACAACATGAGACCATGTGACCATGACAACATGAGACCATGAGAACATGAGACCATGACAACATGAGACCATGTGACCATGACAACATGAGACCATGTGACCATGAGAACATGAGACCATGTGACCATGAGAACATGAGACCATGTGACCATGACAACATGAGACCATGACAACATGAGACCATGTGACCATGAGAACATGAGACCATGTGACCATGAGAACATGAGACCATGTGACCATGAGAACATGAGACCATGTGACCATGACAACATGAGACCATGTGACCATGACAACATGAGACCATGTGACCATGACAACATGAGACCATGTGACCATGAGAACATGAGACCATGTGACCATGAGACCATGTGACCATGTGACCATGAGAACATGAGACCATGTGACCATGAGAACATGAGACCATGACAACATGAGACCATGTGACCATGACAACATGAGACCATGAGACCATGACAACATGAGACCATGTGACCATGACAACATGAGACCATGTGACCATGAGAACATGAGACCATGACAACATGAGACCATGTGACCATGACAACATGAGACCATGTGACCATGAGAACATGAGACCATGTGACCATGAGAACATGAGACCATGAGACCATGACAACATGAGACCATGTGACCATGACAACATGAGACCATGAGACCATGACAACATGAGACCATGTGACCATGACAACATGAGACCATGTGACCATGACAACATGAGACCATGTGACCATGAGAACATGAGACCATGACAACATGAGACCATGTGACCATGACAACATGAGACCATGTGACCATGAGAACATGAGACCATGTGACCATGAGAACATGAGACCATGAGACCATGACAACATGAGACCATGTGACCATGAGAACATGAGACCATGAGACCATGACAACATGAGACCATGTGACCATGACAACATGAGACCATGTGACCATGACAACATGAGACCATGTGACCATGAGAACATGAGACCATGACAACATGAGACCATGTGACCATGACAACATGAGACCATGTGACCATGAGAACATGAGACCATGTGACCATGAGAACATGAGACCATGAGACCATGACAACATGAGACCATGTGACCATGACAACATGAGACCATGACAACATGAGACCATGTGACCATGACAACATGAGACCATGTGACCATGACAACATGAGACCATGTGACCATGAGAACATGAGACCATGACAACATGAGACCATGTGACCATGACAACATGAGACCATGTGACCATGAGAACATGAGACCATGAGACCATGACAACATGAGACCATGTGACCATGACAACATGAGACCATGAGACCATGACAACATGAGACCATGAGAACATGACAACTTGAGACCATGTGACCGTGACAACATGAGACCATGAGACCATGTGACCATGAGACCATGACAACATGAGACCATGAGACCATGACAACATGAGACCATGAGACCATGTGACCATGAGACCATGACAACATGAGACCATGAGACCATGACAACATGAGACCATGAGACCATGTGACCATGACAACATGAGACCATGAGACCATGACAACATGAGACCATGTGACCATGACAACATGAGACCATGTGACCATGACAACATGAGACCATGTGACCATGAGAACATGAGACCATGTGACCATGAGAACATGAGACCATGTGACCATGAGAACATGAGACCATGTGACCATGAGAACATGAGACCATGACAACATGAGACCATGTGACCATGACAACATGAGACCATGTGACCATGACAACATGAGACCATGAGATCATGACAACATGAGACCATGAGAACATGAGACCATGTGACCATGAGAACATGAGACCATGTGACCATGAGAACATGAGACCATGTGACCATGACAACATGAGACCATGTGACCATGAGAACATGAGACCATGTGACCATGAGAACATGAGACCATGTGACCATGAGAACATGAGACCATGTGACCATGACAACATGAGACCATGTGACCATGACAACATGAGACCATGTGACCATGACAACATGAGACCATGTGACCATGACAACATGAGACCATGTGACCATGAGAACATGAGACCATGACAACATGAGACCATGTGACCATGACAACATGAGACCATGAGACCATGACAACATGAGACCATGTGACCATGACAACATGAGACCATGTGACCATGACAACATGAGACCATGTGACCATGAGAACATGAGACCATGACAACATGAGACCATGTGACCATGACAACATGAGACCATGTGACCATGAGAACATGAGACCATGTGACCATGAGAACATGAGACCATGAGACCATGACAACATGAGACCATGTGACCATGACAACATGAGACCATGAGACCATGACAACATGAGACCATGTGACCATGACAACATGAGACCATGTGACCATGACAACATGAGACCATGTGACCATGAGAACATGAGACCATGACAACATGAGACCATGTGACCATGACAACATGAGACCATGTGACCATGAGAACATGAGACCATGTGACCATGAGAACATGAGACCATGAGACCATGACAACATGAGACCATGTGACCATGACAACATGAGACCATGAGACCATGACAACATGAGACCATGTGACCATGACAACATGAGACCATGTGACCATGACAACATGAGACCATGTGACCATGACAACATGAGACCATGACAACATGACAACATGAGACCATGTGACCATGACAACATGAGACCATGTGACCATGAGAACATGAGACCATGTGACCATGAGAACATGAGACCATGAGACCATGACAACATGAGACCATGTGACCATGACAACATGAGACCATGAGACCATGACAACATGAGACCATGTGACCATGACAACATGAGACCATGTGACCATGACAACATGAGACCATGTGACCATGAGAACATGAGACCATGACAACATGAGACCATGTGACCATGACAACATGAGACCATGTGACCATGAGAACATGAGACCATGAGACCATGAGACCATGACAACATGAGACCATGTGACCATGACAACATGAGACCATGAGACCATGACAACATGAGACCATGAGAACATGACAACTTGAGACCATGTGACCGTGACAACATGAGACCATGAGACCATGTGACCATGACAACATGAGACCATGAGACCATGACAACATGAGACCATGAGACCATGTGACCATGAGACCATGACAACATGAGACCATGAGACCATGACAACATGAGACCATGAGACCATGTGACCATGACAACATGAGACCATGAGACCATGACAACATGAGACCATGACAACATGAGACCATGAAAACATGTGACCATGAGACCATGTGACCATGACAACATGAGACCATGACAACATGAGACCATGAGACCATGTGACCATGAGACCATGACAACATGAGACCATGACAACATGAGACCATGAGAACATGTGACCATGAGACCATGACAACATGAGACCATGAGACCATGTGACCATGAGATCATGACAACATGAGACCATGAGAACATGAGACCATGTGACCATGACAACATGAGACCATGTGACCATAACATGAGACCATGTGACCATGACAACATGAGACCATGTGACCATGACAACATGAGACCATGAGACCATGACAACATGAGACCATGTGACCATGAGAACATGAGACCATGAGAACATGTGACCATGAGATCATGACAACATGAGACCATGAGAACATGAGACCATGTGACCATGACAACATGAGACCATGTGACCATAACATGAGACCATGTGACCATGACAACATGAGACCATGTGACCATGACAACATGAGACCATGAGACCATGACAACATGAGACCATGTGACCATGAGAACATGAGACCATGTGACCATGAGACCATGTGACCATGACAACATGAGACCATGTGACCATGTGACCATGAGACCATGACAACATGAGACCATGAGACCATGTGACCATGACAACATGAGACCATGTGACCATGACAACATGAGACCATGTGACCATGACAACATGAGACCATGTGACCATGAGAACATGAGACCATGAGACCATGACAACATGAGACCATGTGACCATGACAACATGAGACCATGTGACCATGAGAACATGAGAACATGAGACCATGAGACCATGACAACATGAGACCATGTGACCATGACAACATGAGACCATGAGACCATGACAACATGAGACCATGTGACCATGACAACATGAGACCATGTGACCATGAGAACATGAGACCATGAGACCATGACAACATGAGACCATGTGACCATGACAACATGAGACCATGACAACATGAGACCATGTGACCATGACAACATGAGACCATGTGACCATGAGAACATGAGACCATGACAACATGAGACCATGAGACCATGACAACATGAGACCATGAGACCATGTGACCATGACAACATGAGACCATGAGACCATGACAACATGAGACCATGACAACATGAGACCATGAGACCATGAGAACATGTGACCATGAGACCATGTGACCATGACAACATGAGACCATGACAACATGAGACCATGAGACCATGTGACCATGAGACCATGACAACATGAGACCATGACAACATGAGACCATGAGACCATGTGACCATGACAACATGAGACCATGAGACCATGAGACCATGACAACATGAGACCATGAGAACATGTGACCATGAGACCATGACAACATGAGACCATGAGAACATGTGACAATGAGATCATGACAACATGAGACCATGAGACCATGTGACCATGACAACATGAGACCATGTGACCATAACATGAGACCATGTGACCATGACAACATGAGACCATGTGACCATGACAACATGAGACCATGACAACATGAGACCATGTGACCATGAGAACATGAGACCATGAGACCATGAGAACATGTGACCATGAGATCATAACATGAGACCATGAGAACATGAGACCATGTGACCATGACAACATGAGACCATGTGACCATAACATGAGACCATGTGACCATGACAACATGAGACCATGAGACCATGACAACATGAGACCATGTGACCATGAGAACATGAGACCATGAGACCATGTGACCATGAGACCATGTGACCATGACAACATGAGACCATGACAACATGAGACCATGTGACCATGAGACCATGACAACATGAGACCATGAGACCATGTGACCATGACAACATGAGACCATGAGACCATGAGACCATGACAACATGAGACCATGTGACCATGAGATCATGACAACATGAGACCATGAGAACATGAGACCATGTGACCATGACAACATGAGACCATGTGACCATGACAACATGAGACCATGTGACCATGACAACATGAGACCATGTGACCATGACAACATGAGACCATGAGACCATGACAACATGAGACCATGTGACCATGACAACATGAGACCATGTGACCATGAGACCATGTGACCATGACAACATGAGACCATGTGACCATGACAACATGAGACCATGAGACCATGAGAACATGAGACCATGTGACCATGAGAACATGAGACCATGTGACCATGACAACATGAGACCATGTGACCATGAGAACATGAGACCATGTGACCATGAGAACATGAGACCATGTGACCATGAGAACATGAGACCATGTGACCATGAGAACATGAGACCATGTGACCATGACAACATGAGACCATGTGACCATGACAACATGAGACCATGTGACCATGACAACATGAGACCATGTGACCATGACAACATGAGACCATGTGACCATGACAACATGAGACCATGTGACCATGAGACCATGTGACCATGAGAACATGAGACCATGAGACCATGACAACATGAGACCATGAGACCATGACAACATGAGACCATGTGACCATGACAACATGAGACCATGTGACCATGACAACATGAGACCATGTGACCATGAGAACATGAGACCATGACAACATGAGACCATGTGACCATGACAACATGAGACCATGTGACCATGAGAACATGAGACCATGTGACCATGAGAACATGAGACCATGAGACCATGACAACATGAGACCATGTGACCATGACAACATGAGACCATGAGACCATGACAACATGAGACCATGTGACCATGACAACATGAGACCATGTGACCATGACAACATGAGACCATGTGACCATGACAACATGAGACCATGTGACCATGAGAACATGAGACCATGTGACCATGAGAACATGAGACCATGA
This sequence comes from Eucyclogobius newberryi, assembly GCF_026437365.1. Taxonomy (NCBI): domain Eukaryota; kingdom Metazoa; phylum Chordata; class Actinopteri; order Gobiiformes; family Gobiidae; genus Eucyclogobius; species Eucyclogobius newberryi. The sequence continues at coordinate 407,830 of NW_027316312.1, read as the reverse complement.
GACCATGACAACATGAGACCATGTGACCATGACAACATGAGACCATGAGACCATGACAACATGAGACCATGTGACCATGACAACATGAGACCATGTGACCATGACAACATGAGACCATGTGACCATGAGAACATGAGACCATGACAACATGACAACATGAGACCATGTGACCATGACAACATGAGACCATGTGACCATGAGAACATGAGACCATGTGACCATGAGAACATGAGACCATGAGACCATGACAACATGAGACCATGTGACCATGACAACATGAGACCATGAGACCATGAGACCATGACAACATGAGACCATGTGACCATGAGATCATGACAACATGAGACCATGAGAACATGAGACCATGTGACCATGACAACATGAGACCATGTGACCATGACAACATGAGACCATGTGACCATGACAACATGAGACCATGTGACCATGAGAACATGAGACCATGTGACCATGACAACATGAGACCATGTGACCATGACAACATGAGACCATGTGACCATGACAACATGAGACCATGAGATCATGACAACATGAGACCATGAGAACATGAGAACATGAGACCATGTGACCATGAGAACATGAGACCATGTGACCATGAGAACATGAGACCATGTGACCATGACAACATGAGACCATGTGACCATGACAACATGAGACCATGTGACCATGAGAACATGAGACCATGTGACCATGAGAACATGAGACCATGTGACCATGAAAACATGAGACCATGTGACCATGAGACCATGACAACATGTGACCATGAGACCATGACAACATGTGACCATGAGACCATGAGACCATGAGAACATGAGAACATGAGACCATGAGAACATGAGACCATGAGAACATGAGACCATGACAACATGAGACCATGAGACCATGACTACATGTGACCATGAGACCATGACAACATGAGACCATGACAACATGAGACCATGACAACATGAGACCATGTGACCATGAGAACATGAGAACATGAGACCATGATAACATGAGACCATGTGACCATGACAACATGAGACCATGTGACCATGAGACCATGACAACATGAGACCATGAGACCATGACAACATGACAACATGACAACATGAGACCATGAGACCATGAGACCATGAGATCATGAGATCATGTGACCATGAGACCATGAGACCATGACAACATGAGACCATGTGACCATGACAACATGAGACCATGTGACCATGAGACCATGACAACATGAGACCATGTGACCATGACAACATGAGACCATGTGACCATGACAACATGAGACCATGACAACATGAGACCATGTGACCATGTGAACATGACAACATGAGACCATGAGACCATGACAACATGAGACCATGACAACATGAGACCATGACAACATGAGACCATGAGACCATGTGACCATGTGACCATGACAACATGAGACCATGAGACCATGTGACCATGAGACCATGACAACATGAGACCATGTGACCATGAGACCATGAGACCATGTGACCATGACAACATGACAACATGAGACCATGTGACCATGAAAACATGAGACCATGTGACCATGAGACCATGACAACATGTGACCATGAGACCATGAGACCATGAGAACATGAGACCATGAGAACATGAGACCATGAGAACATGAGACCATGACAACATGAGACCATGTGACCATGAGACCATGACTACATGTGACCATGAGACCATGACAACATGAGACCATGACAACATGAGACCATGACAACATGAGACCATGTGACCATGAGAACATGAGAACATGAGACCATGATAACATGAGACCATGTGACCATGACAACATGAGACCATGTGACCATGAGACCATGACAACATGAGACCATGAGACCATGACAACATGACAACATGACAACATGAGACCATGAGAACATGAGACCATGAGACCATGAGACCATGAGACCATGAGAACATGAGACCATGAGATCATGAGATCATGAGATCATGTGACCATGAGACCATGAGACCATGACAACATGAGACCATGTGACCATGACAACATGAGACCATGAGACCATGAGACCATGACAACATGAGACCATGAGAACATGAGACCATGAGAACATGAGACAATGACAACATGAGACCATGAGACCATGAGACCATGAGACCATGAGACCATGACAACATGAGACCATGAGAACATGAGACCATGAGATCATGTGACCATGAGAACATGAGACTGAGAACATGTGACCATGAGACCATGAGACCATGACAACATGAGAACATGAGACCATGTGACCATGAGAACATGAGACCATGTGACCATGAGACCATGAGAACATGAGACCATGACAACATGAGACCATGAGACCATGAGAACATGAGACCATGAGAACATGAGACCATGAGAACATGAGACCATGACAACATGAGACCATGACAACATGAGACCATGAGACCATGACAACATGAGACCATGAGAACATGAGACCATGAGAACATGAGAACATGAGACCATGAGACCATGAGAACATGAGACCATGAGACCATGAGACCATGAGAACATGAGACCATGAGAACATGAGACCCTGACAACATGAGACCATGACAACATGACACCATGAGAACATGAGACCATGAGACCATGAGAACATGAGACGATGACAACATGAGACGATGACAACATGAGACCATGAGAACATGAGACCATGAGAACATGAGACCATGAGACCATGAGAACATGAGACCATGACAACATGTGAACATGAGACCATGAGAACATGAGACCATGAGAACATGAGAACATGAGACCATGACAACATGAGACCATGAGAACATGAGACCATGACAACATGAGACCATGAGAACATGAGACCATGAGAACATGAGACCATGACAACATGAGACCATGAGAACATGAGACCATGATACCATGACAACATGACCATGACAACATGAGACCATGACAACATGAGACCATGACAACATGAGACCATGAGAACATGAGACCATGATACCATGACAACATGACCATGACAACATGAGACCATGAGAACATGAGACCATGAGAACATGAGACCATGAGACCATGAGAACATGTGAACATGAGACAATGAGAACATGTGAACATGAGACCATGAGAACATGAGACCATGAGAACATGAGACCATGAGACCATGATACCATGACAACATGACCATGACAACATGAGACCATGAGAACATGAGACCATGAGAACATGAGACCATGAGAACATGAGACCATGACAACATGAGACCATGAGAACATGAGACCATGATACCATGACAACATGACCATGACAACATGAGACCATGACAACATGACAACATGACAACATGAGACCATGACAACATGAGACCATGAGAACATGAGACCATGAGAACATGTGAACATGAGAACATGAGAACATGAGAACATGAGACCATGAGACCATGACAACATGAGACCATGAGACCATGACAACATGAGACCATGACAACATGAGACCATGAGACCATGAGACCATGAGAACATGAGACCATGAGACCATGAGACCATGAGACCATGACAACATGAGACCATGTGACCATGAGACCATGAGATCATGAGATCATGTGACCATGACAACATGAGAACATGAGACCATGTGACCATGAGACCATGACAACATGAGACCATAGACCATGACAACATGAGAACATGAGACCATGTGACCATGACAACATGAGACCATGACAACATGAGACCATGAGACCATGAGACCATGAGACCATGAGACCATGACAACATGAGACTATGAGAACATGTGATCATGAGACCATGTGACCATGTGACCATGAGACCATGAGATCATGAGATCATGTGACCATGAGAACATGAGAACATGAGACTATGAGAACATGTGACCATGACAACATGAGAACATGAGACCATGTGACCATGAGACCATGAGAACATGAGACCATGACAACATGAGAACATGAGACCATGAGAACATGAGACCATGACAACATGAGACCATGACAACATGAGACCATGAGAACATGAGAACATGAGACCATGACAACATGAGACCATGAGAACATGAGAACATGAGACCATGACAACATGAGACCATGAGAACATGAGAACATGAGACCATGAGACCATGAGACCATGAGACCATGACAACATGAGACCATGAGAACATGAGAACATGAGACCATGAGACCATGAGATCATGAGACCATGACAACATGAGAACATGAGACCATGTGACCATGAGAACATGAGACCATGACAACATGAGACCATGAGACCATGAGAACATGAGACCATGAGACCATGAGACGTGGTGTGTGTGTAGGTGTGTGTGTGTGTGTAGAGATGTGTGTGTGTGTGGGTGTGTGTGTAAGTGTGTGTGTAGGAGTGTGTAAGTGTGTGTGTGTGTGTGTGTGTGTGTGTGTAGGAGCATATAGGTGTGTGTAGGTGTGTGTGTAGGTGTGTGTTTAGGAGTGTGTAGGTGTGTGTAGGAGTGTGTAGGTGTGTGTGTAGGTGTGTGTGTGTGTAGGTGTGTGTGTAGGTGTGTGTAGGTGTGTGTGTAGGTGTGTGTGTGTGTAGGAGTGTGTGTAAGTGTGTGTGTAGGAGTGTGTGTAGGTGTGTGTGTAGGTGTGTGTGTAGGTGTGTGTGTAGGTGTGTGTGTAGGAGTGTGTGTAGGTGTGTGTGTAGGTGTGTGTGTAGGTGTGTGTGTAGGAGTGTGTGTAAGTGTGTGTGTAGGTGTGTGTGTAGGAGTGTGTGTAGGTGTGTGTGTAGGAGTGTGTGTAGGTGTGTGTGTAGGTGTGTGTGTAGGAGTGTGTGTAGGTGTGTGTGTAGGAGTGTGTGTAAGTGTGTGTGTAGGAGTGTGTGTAGGTGTGTGTGTAGGAGTGTGTGTAAGTGTGTGTGTAGGTGTGTGTGTAGGTGTGTGTGTAGGAGTGTGTGTAAGTGTGTGTGTAGGTGTGTGTGTAGGAGTGTGTGTAGGTGTGTGTGTAGGTGTGTGTAGGTGTGTGTGTAGGTGTGTGTGTAGGTGTGTGTACCTTGCAGAAGAGTCGAGGGTCCAGTCGGGTCAGTTTCGGGGGCATGTATTTCTGGTACAAGTTGTAGAGTTCATGAAAAGGAGCTCGAGAGGGAAACCCGCCCTGCATGAGGTCCAGCACTGACACCATCCCTGAGGACAACAACAACAACAACATGAACAAACAACAACATGAACAAACATACATACACCATCCCTGAGGACAACAACAACAACAACATGAACAAACAACAACATGAACAAACATACATACACCATCCCTGAGGACAACAACAACAACAACATGAACAAACAACAACATGAACAAACATACATACACCATCCCTGAGGACAACAACAACAACAACAACAACATGAACAAACAACAACATGAACAAACATACATACACCATCCCTGAGGACAACAACAACAACAACATGAACAAACATACATACACCATCCCTGAGGACAACAACAACAACAACATGAACAAACATACATACACCATCCCTGAGGACAACAACAACAACAACATGAACAAACATACATACACCATCCCTGAGGACAACAACAACAACAACATGAACAAACATACATACACCATCCCTGAGGACAACAACAACAACAACATGAACAAACATACATACACCATCCCTGAGGACAACAACAACAACAACAACATGAACAAACATACATACACCATCCCTGAGGACAACAACAACAACAACATGAACAAACATACATACACCATCCCTGAGGACAACAATATGAACAAACAACAACAACATGAACAAACAACAACAACATGAACAAACATACATACACCATCCCTGAGGACAACAACAACAACATGAACAAACAACAACAACATGAACAAACATACATACACCATCCTGAGGACAACAACAACATGAACAAACAACAACAACATGAACAAACATACATAGACCATCCCTGAGGACAACAACAACAACAACATGAACAAACAACAACAACATGAACAAACAACAACAACATGAACAAACATACATACACCATCCCTGAGGACAACAACAACAACATGAACAAACAACAACATGAACAAACATACATACACCATCCCTGAGGACAACAACAACAACATGAACAAACAACAACAACATGAACAAACATACATACACCATCCCTGAGGACAACAACAACATGAACAAACAACAACAACATGAACAAACATACATAGACCATCCCTGAGGACAACAACAACAACAACATGAACAAACAACAACAACATGAACAAACAACAACAACATGAACAAACATACATACACCATCCCTGAGGACAACAACAACAACATGAACAAACAACAACATGAACAAACATACATACACCATCCCCGAGGACAACAACAACATGAACAAACAACAACAACATGAACAAACATACATAGACCATCCCTGAGGACAACAACAACAACAACATGAAAAAACAACAACAACATGAACAAACAACAACATGAACAAACATACATACACCATCCCTGAGGACAACAACAACAACATGAACAAACAACAACAACATGAACAAACATACATACACCATCCCTGAGGACAACAACAACATGAACAAACAACAACAACATGAACAAACATACATAGACCATCCCTGAGGACAACAACAACAACAACATGAACAAACAACAACAACATGAACAAACAACAACAACATGAACAAACATACATACACCATCCCTGAGGACAACAACAACAACATGAACAAACAACAACATGAACAAACATACATACACCATCCCTGAGGACAACAACAACAACATGAACAAACAACAACAACATGAACAAACATACATACACCATCCCTGAGGACAACAACAACATGAACAAACAACAACAACATGAACAAACATACATAGACCATCCCTGAGGACAACAACAACAACAACATGAACAAACAACAACAACATGAACAAACAACAACAACATGAACAAACATACATACACCATCCCTGAGGACAACAACAACAACATGAACAAACAACAACATGAACAAACATACATACACCATCCCTGAGGACAACAACAACAACATGAACAAACAACAACAACATGAACAAACATACATACACCATCCCTGAGGACAACAACAACAACAACATGAACAAACAACAACAACATGAACAAACATACATACACCATCCCTGAGGACAACAACAATATGAACAAACAACAACAACATGAACAAACAACAACAACATGAACAAACATACATACACCATCCCTGAGGACAACAACAACAACATGAACAAACAACAACAACATGAACAAACATACATACACCATCCCTGAGGACAACAACAACATGAACAAACAACAACAACATGAACAAACATACATAGACCATCCCTGAGGACAACAACAACAACAACATGAACAAACAACAACAACATGAACAAACATACATACACCATCCCTGAGGACAACAACAACAACATGAACAAACAACAACATGAACAAACATACATACACCATCCCTGAGGACAACAACAACAACATGAACAAACATACAAACAAACAGCTGTATCATCTGGAGTTCCTCTCGGATGAGAGTCCAAAGTCCAGATGATACAGCTGAATCTCTTCTACAATGGCGCCCTCCTGGACGAATGAGGTATTACACCAACAACAACAACGACACTAGGGCGGAGTATCGCCTGGTACGCTGCAGTATATGATCCACAGAACCTGATACGTCCTGATTCATGGATCTCCCCTAAAACCACTGTTACACCTTTAATAAGATGTTTAGAGTATGAATAACAAAGTGTATTAGAATCTCACGTTCACACTGTCCTCAGGTCTAAAGCAGGACTAAAGCAGGACTAAAGCAGGTCTAAAGCAGGACTAAAGCAGGTCTAAAGCAGGACTAAAGCAGGACTAAAGCAGGTCTAAAGCAGGTCTAAAGCAGGACTAAAGCAGGACTAAAGCAGGACTAAAGCAGGACTAAAGCAGGTCTAAAGCAGGTCTAAAGCAGGACTAAAGCAGGTCTAAAGCAGTACTAAAGCAGGTCTAAAGCAGGTCTAAAGCAGGACTAAAGCAGGACTAAAGCAGGTCTAAAGCAGGTCTAAAGCAGGTCTAAAGCAGGACTAAAGCAGGACTAAAGCAGGACTAAAGCAGGTCTAAAGCAGGTCTAAAGCAGGTCTAAAGCAGGTCTAAAGCAGGTCTAAAGCAGGACTAAAGCAGGTCTAAAGCAGGTCTAAAGCAGGTCTAAAGCAGGACTAAAGCAGGACTAAAGCAGGACTAAAGCAGGTCTAAACCAGGTCTAAAGCAGGTCTAAAGCAGGTCTAAAGCAGGTCTAAAGCAGGACTAAAGCAGGTCTAAAGCAGGACTAAAGCAGGACTAAAGCAGGACTAAAGCAGGACTAAAGCAGGTCTAAAGCAGGTCTAAAGCAGGTCTAAAGCAGGACTAAAGCAGGTCTAAAGCAGGTCTAAAGCAGGTCTAAAGCAGGACTAAAGCAGGACTAAAGCAGGACTAAAGCAGGTCTAAAGCAGGTCTAAAGCAGGACTAAAGCAGGACTAAAGCAGGACTAAAGCAGGTCTAAAGCAGGTCTAAAGCAGGACTAAAGCAGGACTAAAGCAGGACTAAAGCAGGTCTAAAGCAGGTCTAAAGCAGGTCTAAAGCAGGTCTAAAGCAGGGCTAAAGCAGGTCTAAAGCAGGACTAAAGCAGGACTAAAGCAGGTCTAAAGCAGGTCTAAAGCAGGACTAAAGCAGGACTAAAGCAGGTCTAAAGCAGGTCTAAAGCAGGTCTAAAGCAGGTCTAAAGCAGGACTAAAGCAGGTCTAAAGCAGGTCTAAAGCAGGACTAAAGCAGGTCTAAAGCAGGACTAAAGCAGGACTAAAGCAGGACTAAAGCAGGTCTAAACCAGGTCTAAAGCAGGTCTAAAGCAGGTCTAAAGCAGGTCTAAAGCAGGTCTAAAGCAGGACTAAAGCAGGACTAAAGCAGGTCTAAAGCAGGTCTAAAGCAGGACTAAAGCAGGACTAAAGCAGGACTAAAGCAGGACTAAAGCAGGAGTAAAGCAGGTCTAAACCAGGTCTAAAGCAGGTCTAAAGCAGGACTAAAGCAGGTCTAAAGCAGGTCTAAAGCAGGACTAAAGCAGGACTAAAGCAGGACTAAAGCAGGACTAAAGCAGGACTAAAGCAGGACTAAAGCAGGACTAAAGCAGGAGTAAAGCAGGACTAAAGCAGGACTAAAGCAGGTCTAAAGCAGGAGTAAAGCAGGACTAAAGCAGGACTAAAGTAGGACTAAAGCAGGTCTAAAGCAGGACTAAAGCAGGACTAAAGCAGGTCTAAAGCAGGTCTAAAGCAGGACTAAAGCAGGACTAAAGCAGGTCTAAAGCAGGTCTAAAGCAGGTCTAAAGCAGGTCTAAAGCAGGACTAAAGCAGGACTAAAGCAGGTCTAAAGCAGGTCTAAAGCAGGTCTAAAGCAGGTCTAAAGCAGGACTAAAGCAGGTCTAAAGCAGGACTAAAGCAGGTCTAAACCAGGTCTAAAGCAGGTCTAAAGCAGGTCTAAAGCAGGTCTAAAGCAGGACTAAAGCAGGACTAAAGCAGGACTAAAGCAGGACTAAAGCAGGACTAAAGCAGGACTAAAGCAGGACTAAAGCAGGACTAAGGCAGGACTAAAGCAGGACTAAGGCAGGACTAAAGCAGGTCTAAAGCAGGACTAAAGCAGGTCTAAAGCAGGAGTAAAGCAGGACTAAAGCAGGACTAAAGTAGGACTAAAGCAGGTCTAAAGCAGGACTAAAGCAGGACTAAAGCAGGTCTAAAGCAGGTCTAAAGCAGGACTAAAGCAGGACTAAAGCAGGTCTAAAGCAGGACTAAAGCAGGTCTAAAGCAGGTCTAAAGCAGGACTAAAGCAGGACTAAAGCAGGACTAAAGCAGGACTAAAGCAGGACTAAAGCAGGTCTAAAGCAGGTCTAAAGCAGGTCTAAAGCAGGACTAAAGCAGGTCTAAAGCAGGAGTAAAGCAGGACTAAAGCAGGTCTAAAGCAGGAGTAAAGCAGGAGTAAAGCAGGACTAAAGCAGGTCTAAAGCAGGTCTAAAGCAGGACTAAAGCAGGACTAAAGCAGGTCTAAAGCAGGACTAAAGCAGGTCTAAAGCAGGTCTAAAGCAGGTCTAAAGCAGGACTAAAGCAGGACTAAAGCAGGTCTAAAGCAGGACTAAAGCAGGACTAAAGCAGGTCTAAAGCAGGACTAAAGCAGGACTAAAGCAGGTCTAAAGCAGGTCTAAAGCAGGTCTAAAGCAGGACTAAAGCAGGTCTAAAGCAGGAGTAAAGCAGGACTAAAGCAGGTCTTAAATCTGTCGCTGTGACTGAGGAGCTCATCACATTCTGTCACTTTAAATAAATGAGGTTTTGATGTAACTCTAAATCTGCAGAAGAGAAAGAGAGAGAGTTTAACCTTCAGAGAGAGAGAGAAGGGAGAGGGGGGAGGAGAGAGGGGGGAGGAGGGGGAGGGGGGAGGGAGGAGAGAGGGGGGAGGAGAGAGGGGGAGGAGAGAGGGGGAGGAGGGGGAGGGAGGAGAGAGGGGGAGGAGAGAGGGGGAGGAGGGGGAGGGAGGAGAGGGGGGGAGGGAGGAGAGGGGGGGAGGGAGGAGAGAGGGGGAGGAGAGAGGGGGAGGAGAGAGGGGGGAGGAGAGAGGGGGAGGAGAGAGGGGGAGGAAAGAGGGGGAGGAGAGAGGGGGAGGAGAGAGGGGGGGAGAGAGGGGGGAGGGAGGAGAGAGGGGGGAGGAGAGAGGGGGGAGGGAGGAGAGAGGGGGGAGGGAGGAGAGAGGGGGGAGGGAGGAGAGAGGGGGGAGGGAGGAGAGAGGGGGAGGAGAGAGGGGGGAGGAGGGGGAGGGAGGAGAGAGGGGGGAGGGAGGAGAGGGGGAGGAGAGAGGGGGAGGAGAGAGGGGGAGGAGGGGGAGGGAGGAGAGAGGGGGGAGGAGAGAGGCGGAGGAGAGAGGCGGAGGAGAGAGGCGGAGGAGAGAGGCGGAGGAGAGAGGGGGGAGGAGGGGGAGGGAGGAGAGAGGGGGGAGGGAGGAGAGGGGGGGAGGGAGGAGAGGGGGAGGAGAGAGGGGGGAGGAGAGAGGGGGGAGGAGAGAGGGGGAGGAGAGAGGGGGAGGAGAGAGGGGGAGGAGAGAGGGGGGAGGAGAGAGGGGGAGGAGAGAGGGGGGAGGAGAGAGGGGGAGGAGAGAGGGGGGGGAGGGGGAGGGAGGAGAGAGGGGGAGGGAGGAGAGGGGGAGGAGAGGGAGGGAGGAGAGAGGGGGGAGGAGAGAGGGGGGAGGAGGGGGGAGGAGAGAGGCGGAGGAGAGAGGCGGAGGAGAGAGGCGGAGGAGAGGGAGGGGGGAGGAGGGGGAGGGAGGAGAGAGGGGGGAGGGAGGAGAGGGGGGGAGGGAGGAGAGGGGGAGGAGAGAGGGGGGAGGAGAGAGGGGGGAGGAGAGAGGGGGAGGAGAGAGGGGGAGGAGAGAGGGGGAGGAGAGAGGGGGGAGGAGAGAGGGGGGAGGAGAGAGGGGGAGGAGAGAGGGGGAGGAGAGAGGGGAAGGAGAGAGGGGGAGGAGAGAGGGGGGGGAGGGGGAGGGAGGAGAGAGGGGGGGGGAGAAAGTTACTATTAGTTACTTTCCTGTAAACACTCGTTAGCGTGAATGCTGCTCTGACTTTATTAGCATTTATTATGATTATGGATGAATATGATTATTATCTATAACGATGGTTATTCATTATTATTTATTATGGTTGTTGTTGTTGTTCTTGTTGTTATTTATGAGAATTTTTGATGAGAATATTATTCATTCTATGTGATGATGGTAATTAATGTTCTCTCTGATTGTTGATGTCCAGTGATGTCCAGTGCTGTCCAGTGATGTCCAGTGATGTCCAGTGATGTCCAGTGATGTCCAGTGATGTGCAGTGATGTGCAGTGATGTCCAGTGATGTCCAGTGATGTCCAGTGATGTGCAGTAATGTGCAGTGATGTCCAGTGCTGTCCAGTGCTGTCCAGTGATGTGCAGTGATGTGCAGTGATGTCCAGTGATGTCCAGTGATGTCCAGTGATGTCCAGTGCTGTGCAGTGCTGTGCAGTGATGTCCAGTGATGTCCAGTGATGTCCAGTGATGTCCAGTGCTGTCCAGTGATGTGCAGTGATGTCCAGTGATGTCCAGTGCTGTCCAGTGATGTCCAGTGATGTCCAGTGATGTCCAGTGCTGTGCAGTGATGTCCAGTGATGTCCAGTGATGTCCAGTGATGTCCAGTGCTGTCCAGTGCTGTCCAGTGATGTGCAGTGATGTCCAGTGATGTCCAGTGCTGTCCAGTGCTGTCCAGTGATGTGCAGTAATGTGCAGTGCTGTCCAGTGATGTCCAGTGATGTCCAGTGATGTCCAGTGATGTCCAGTGCTGTGCAGTGCTGTCCAGTGATGTCCAGTGATGTCCAGTGATGTCCAGTGATGTCCAGTGCTGTGCAGTGATGTGCAGTGATGTCCAGTGCTGTGCAGTGATGTCCAGTGATGTCCAGTGATGTCCAGTGATGTCCAGTGATGTCCAGTGCTGTGCAGTGATGTCCAGTGATGTGCAGTAATGTGCAGTGATGTCCAGTGCTGTCCAGTGCTGTCCAGTGATGTGCAGTGATGTGCAGTGATGTCCAGTGATGTCCAGTGATGTCCAGTGATGTCCAGTGATGTCCAGTGATGTGCAGTGATGTCCAGTGATGTCCAGTGATGTCCAGTGATGTCCAGTGATGTCCAGTGCTGTGCTGTGCAGTGATGTCCAGTGATGTCCAGTGATGTCCAGTGATGTCCAGTGATGTCCAGTGCTGTCCAGTGATGTGCAGTGATGTCCAGTGATGTCCAGTGCTGTGCAGTGCTGTCCAGTGATGTGCAGTAATGTGCAGTAATGTGCAGTGCTGTCCAGTGATGTCCAGTGATGTCCAGTGATGTCCAGTGATGTCCAGTGCTGTGCAGTGCTGTCCAGTGATGTCCAGTGATGTCCAGTGATGTCCAGTGATGTGCAGTGATGTGCAGTGCTGTGCAGTGCTGTCCAGTGCTGTCCAGTGCTGTCCAGTGCTGTCCAGTGATGTGCAGTAATGTGCAGTGATGTCCAGTGATGTCCAGTGATGTCCAGTGCTGTGCAGTGCTGTCCAGTGCTGTCCAGTGCTGTCCAGTGCTGTCCAGTGATGTGCAGTGATGTGCAGTAATGTGCAGTGATGTCCAGTGATGTCCAGTGCTGTCCAGTGCTGTCCAGTGATGTCCAGTGATGTGCAGTGATGTGCAGTGATGTGCAGTGATGTCCAGTGATGTCCAGTGATGTCCAGTGATGTCCAGTGCTGTCCAGTGCTGTCCAGTGATGTGCAGTGATGTCCAGTGATGTCCAGTGATGTGCAGTGATGTGCAGTGATGTCCAGTGATGTCCAGTGATGTCCAGTGATGTCCAGTGATGTCCAGTGCTGTGCAGTGCTGTCCAGTGATGTCCAGTGATGTCCAGTGATGTCCAGTGCTGTCCAGTGATGTGCAGTGATGTCCAGTGATGTCCAGTGCTGTGCAGTGCTGTCCAGTGCTGTCCAGTGCTGTCCAGTGCTGTCCAGTGCTGTCCAGTGATGTCCAGTGATGTCCAGTGATGTCCAGTGATGTCCAGTGATGTGCAGTAATGTGCAGTGCAGCACTGACCTGAGCACTGCAGCTGTGACAGGATCTGAGCTCCTTCAAACTGGCGACTGACCATCTTCAGGTTTGGTTTGACGCAGCGGATGAAGCTCGAGCCCTGGAAACAAATCACATCATTTATGATCATTTTATCCACATTTTCAATCTGAAAAATGACTCGAGCGTTTGAGAAACTGACCGTCGAGCGCAGCTTCTCCAGCAGCAAGTTCAGCTGAGTCTGAGAAACACAGGACTAAATCAGAGACGCAGCGTAAATCTGTCGCCACGGAGACGTCAAGGACTAAAGCAGGACTAAAGCAGGTCTAAAGCAGGTCTAAAGCAGGTCTAAAGCAGGACTAAAGCAGGACTAAAGCAGGACTAAAGCAGGACTAAAGCAGGACTAAACCAGGACTAAAGCAGGACTAAACCAGGACTAAAGCAGGACTAAAGCAGGTCTAAAGCAGGACTAAAGCAGGACTAAACCAGGACTAAAGCAGGACTAAAGCAGGACTAAAGCAGGACTAAAGCAGGTCTAAAGCAGGACTAAAGCAGGACTAAAGCAGGACTAAAGCAGGACTAAAGCAGGACTAAAGCAGGACTAAAGCAGGACTAAAGCAGGACTAAAGCAGGAGTAAAGCAGGTCTAAAGCAGGACTAAAGCAGGACTAAAGCAGGACTAAAGCAGGTCTAAAGCAGGTCTAAAGCAGGACTAAAGCAGGACTAAAGCAGGTCTAAAGCAGGTCTAAAGCAGGACTAAAGCAGGACTAAACCAGGACTAAAGCAGGACTAAAGCAGGACTAAACCAGGACTAAAGCAGGACTAAAGCAGGACTAAAGCAGGACTAAAGCAGGAGTAAAGCAGGTCTAAAGCAGGACTAAAGCAGGACTAAAGCAGGACTAAAGCAGGTCTAAAGCAGGACTAAAGCAGGACTAAAGCAGGACTAAAGCAGGACTAAAGCAGGACTAAAGCAGGACTAAAGCAGGTCTAAAGCAGGACTAAAGCAGGTCTAAAGCAGGACTAAAGCAGGTCTAAAGCAGGACTAAAGCAGGACTAAAGCAGGACTAAAGCAGGACTAAAGCAGGACTAAAGCAGGACTAAAGCAGGTCTAAAGCAGGTCTAAAGCAGGTCTAAAGCAGGACTAAAGCAGGACTAAAGCAGGACTAAAGCAGGACTAAAGCAGGACTAAACCAGGACTAAAGCAGGACTAAAGCAGGACTAAACCAGGACTAAAGCAGGACTAAAGCAGGTCTAAAGCAGGACTAAAGCAGGACTAAACCAGGACTAAAGCAGGACTAAAGCAGGACTAAAGCAGGACTAAAGCAGGTCTAAAGCAGGACTAAAGCAGGACTAAAGCAGGACTAAAGCAGGACTAAAGCAGGACTAAAGCAGGACTAAAGCAGGTCTAAAGCAGGACTAAAGCAGGTCTAAAGCAGGTCTAAAGCAGGTCCAAAGCAGGACTAAAGCAGGACTAAAGCAGGTCTAAAGCAGGTCTAAAGCAGGACTAAAGCAGGACTAAAGCAGGAGTAAAGCAGGACTAAAGCAGGACTAAAGCAGGACTAAAGCAGGTCTAAAGCAGGACTAAAGCAGGACTAAAGCAGGACTAAAGCAGGACTAAAGCAGGACTAAAGCAGGACTAAAGCAGGACTAAAGCAGGTCTAAAGCAGGACTAAAGCAGGACTAAAGCAGGAGTAAAGCAGGACTAAAGCAGGTCTAAAGCAGGTCTAAAGCAGGTCTAAAGCAGGTCTAAAGCAGGACTAAAGCAGGACTAAAGCAGGACTAAAGCAGGTCTAAAGCAGGACTAAAGCAGGACTAAAGCAGGACTAAAGCAGGACTAAAGCAGGACTAAAGCAGGACTAAAGCAGGACTAAAGCAGGACTAAAGCAGGTCGGGTCATAAGTTCAGAACGACATGACTCTTTCTTACGCTGTGTCGAGCTCATTAGATTTGAAAAGTGTCACAAATACTTCAGGAAAAAGAGAAATAAATAAATAAAATCCGGCACTTAAATATATTCACAGATCCAGAGTCGAACCCACAACCTCATCACTGAGAAGATACCAGCAAGAGGCCTGACTCTGGCACCAGCAGGAGGCACTGTCCCCCTCTCTGTCTCGCTCTGTCCCCCTCTCTGTCCCTCTCTGTCTCGCTCTGTCGCTCTGTGTCTGATTCATGAATTTAAAATGTCGCTGTTGCTTCAGGATGAAACGTGAGCAGACTCTGAATCTGTTCAGTCTGAGATAAAGAGCTTCAGACACAGACCTGGTCTAGTCATGGTCTAGTCCTGGTCTAGTCCTGGTCTAGTCCTGGTTTAGTCCT
Organism: Eucyclogobius newberryi; assembly: GCF_026437365.1. Lineage (NCBI taxonomy): Eukaryota > Metazoa > Chordata > Actinopteri > Gobiiformes > Gobiidae > Eucyclogobius > Eucyclogobius newberryi. Next base: position 391,848 of record NW_027316312.1, on the reverse strand, counting down.
GGTTTAGACCTGGTTTAGACCTGGTTTAGACCTGGTTTAGACCTGGTTTAGACCTGGTTTAGTCCTGGTTTAGACCTGGTTTAGACCTGGTTTAGTCCTGGATTAGACCTGCTTTAGACCTGGTTTAGACCTGGTTTAGACCTGGTTTAGACCTGGTTTAGACCTGGTTTAGACCTGGTTTAGACCTGGTTTAGTCCTGGTTTAGTCCTGGTTTAGACCTGGTTTAGTCCTGGTTTAGTCCTGGTTTAGTCCTGGTTTAGTCCTGGTTTAGACCTGGTTTAGACCTGGTTTAGACCTGGTTTAGACCTGGTTTGATCCTGTTGTAGTGTAATCCCTTGGTCTGATCTCGTAGGGCTGTGATTGGTCAGAATGAGCGTGTAATTGAGGCGACAGCTCGTTAATGAACTAATGACAAACTCAGAGGCGAAGGTCGTTCTGACACATCAGACGAGAGTTTAACACATTACACAGCTGCAAGAGAGAAGGCCACACGGCACGACCTTTGACCTACACACGGCACGACCTTTGACTTACACACGGCACGACCTTTGACCTACACACGGCACGACCTTTGACCTTCAAGACAAAGCTCAGAGGAGAGAGAACGCTACGACCTTTGACCTACAGTCCTCTAGGTGTAATACGGCTCAAGGACAGGAGGAGGCTCTAAGGACAGGAGGAGGCTCTAAGGACAGGAGGAGGCTCTAAGGACAGGAAGAGGCTCTAAGGACAGGAGGAGGCTCTAAGGACAGGAGGAGGCTCTAAGGACAGGAGGAGGCTCTAAGGACAGGAGGAGGCTCTAAGGACAGGAGGAGGCTCTAAGGACAGGGGGAGGCTCTAAGGACAGGAGGAGGCTCTAAGGACAGGAGGAGGCTCTAAGGACAGGAGGAGGCTGTAAGGACAGGAGGAGGTTCTAAGGACAGGAGGAGGCTCTAAGGACAGGGGGAGGCTCTAAGGACAGGAGGAGGCTCTAAGGACAGGAGGAGGCTCTAAGGACAGGAGGAGGCTCTAAGGACAGGAGGAGGCTCTAAGGACAGGAGGAGGCTCTAAGGACAGGCTGAGGCTCTAAGGACAGGGGGAGGCTCTAAGGACAGGAGGAGGCTCTAAGGACAGGCTGAGGCTCTAAGGACAGGGGGAGGCTCTAAGGACAGGAGGAGGCTCTAAGGACAGGAGGAGGCTCTAAGGACAGGAGGAGGCTGTAAGGACAGGAGGAGGTTCTAAGGACAGGAGGAGGTTCTAAGGACAGGAGGAGGCTCTAAGGACAGGAGGAGGCTCTAAGGACAGGAGGAGGCTCTAAGGACAGGAGGAGGCTGTAAGGACAGGAGGAGGCTCTAAGGACAGGAGGAGGCTCTAAGGACAGGAGGAGGCTCTAAGGACAGGAGGAGGCTCTAAGGACAGGAGGAGGTCTAAGGACAGGAGGAGGCTCTAAGGACAGGAGGAGGCTCTAAGGACAGGGGGAGGCTCTAAGGACAGGAGGAGGCTCTAAGGACAGGAGGAGGCTCTAAGGACAGGAGGAGGCTCTAAGGACAGGAGGAGGCTGTAAGGACAGGAGGAGGCTCTAAGGACAGGAGGAGGCTCTAAGGACAGGAGGAGGTTCTAAGGACAGGGGGAGGCTCTAAGGACAGGAGGAGGCTGTAAGGACAGGAGGAGGTTCTAAGGACAGGAGGAGGTTCTAAGGACAGGAGGAGGCTCTAAGGACAGGCTGAGGCTCTAAGGACAGGAGGAGGCTCTAAGGACAGGGGGAGGCTCTAAGGACAGGAGGAGGCTCTAAGGACAGGAGGAGGCTCTAAGGACAGGAGGAGGCTCTAAGGACAGGGGGAGGCTCTAAGGACAGGAGGAGGCTGTAAGGACAGGAGGAGGCTGTAAGGACAGGAGGAGGTTCTAAGGACAGGAGGAGGCTCTAAGGACAGGGGGAGGCTCTAAGGACAGGGGGAGGCTCTAAGGACAGGAGGAGGCTCTAAGGACAGGAGGAGGCTCTAAGGACAGGCTGAGGCTCTAAGGACAGGAGGAGGCTGTGAGGACAGGAGGAGGCTCTAAGGACAGGAGGAGGCTCTAAGGACAGGGGGAGGCTCTAAGGACAGGAGGAGGCTCTAAGGACAGGGGGAGGCTCTAAGGACAGGGGGAGGCTCTAAGGACAGGAGGAGGCTGTAAGGACAGGGGGAGGCTCTAAGGACAGGAGGAGGCTCTAAGGACAGGAGGAGGCTCTAAGGACAGGAGGAGGCTCTAAGGACAGGAGGAGGCTCTAAGGACAGGGGGAGGCTCTAAGGACAGGAGGAGGCTCTAAGGACAGGAGGAGGCTGTAAGGACAGGAGGAGGCTGTAAGGACAGGAGGAGGCTGTAAGGACAGGAGGAGGCTCTAAGGACAGGAGGAGGCTGTAAGGACAGGGGGAGGCTCTAAGGACAGGAGGAGGCTCTAAGGACAGGAGGAGGTTCTAAGGACAGGAGGAGGCTCTAAGGACAGGAGGAGGCTCTAAGGACAGGAGGAGGCTCTAAGGACAGGAGGAGGCTCTAAGGACAGGAGGAGGCTGTAAGGACAGGAGGAGGCTGTAAGGACAGGAGGAGGCTGTAAGGACAGGAGGAGGCTCTAAGGACAGGAGGAGGCTCTAAGGACAGGAGGAGGCTGTAAGGACAGGAGGAGGCTCTAAGGACAGGAGGAGGCTCTAAGGACAGGAGGAGGCTCTAAGGACAGGAGGAGGCTCTAAGGACAGGGGGAGGCTCTAAGGACAGGGGGAGGCTCTAAGGACAGGAGGAGGCTGTAAGGACAGGGGGAGGCTCTAAGGACAGGAGGAGGCTCTAAGGACAGGAGGAGGCTCTAAGGACAGGAGGAGGCTCTAAGGACAGGAGGAGGCTCTAAGGACAGGGGGAGGCTCTAAGGACAGGGGGAGGCTCTAAGGACAGGAGGAGGCTGTAAGGACAGGGGGAGGCTCTAAGGACAGGAGGAGGCTCTAAGGACAGGAGGAGGTTCTAAGGACAGGAGGAGGCTCTAAGGACAGGAGGAGGCTCTAAGGACAGGAGGAGGCTCTAAGGACAGGAGGAGGCTCTAAGGACAGGAGGAGGCTCTAAGGACAGGAGGAGGCTGTAAGGACAGGAGGAGGCTGTAAGGACAGGAGGAGGCTGTAAGGACAGGAGGAGGCTCTAAGGACAGGAGGAGGCTCTAAGGACAGGAGGAGGCTGTAAGGACAGGAGGAGGCTCTAAGGACAGGAGGAGGCTCTAAGGACAGGAGGAGGCTCTAAGGACAGGAGGAGGCTCTAAGGACAGGAGGAGGCTGTAAGGACAGGAGGAGGCTGTAAGGACAGGAGGAGGCTGTAAGGACAGGAGGAGGCTCTAAGGACAGGAGGAGGCTCTAAGGACAGGAGGAGGCTCTAAGGACAGGAGGAGGCTCTAAGGACAGGAGGAGGCTCTAAGGACAGGAGGAGGCTCTAAGGACAGGAGGAGGCTCTAAGGACAGGGGGCGCTCACTGTCGTCTTCGGGGAAACGGCAGTTGTGGTTTTGGACTGAATTGACCCTTTCAAATGCTCGTCGTTGGCATGACTGCGTCGTCGTGATTTAAAAGCCAACCGGGTGTTGCCGTAGTAACAGACAAGCGTTTGTGCAGAAGCTCCTGAGAATGTGCACTAACTCTAACCCCTGCCTGACCCCTGTGACCTCTGACCCCTGTGACCCCCTTGACCACTCCGTGACCCGTTTGACCCTTGTGACCTTTGACCCGTCCCTTACCTTAAACTTGTTTCCGACGCTGATGAAGCCGAGTTTTCCCGCCTTCTGTTTGGCGTCTTTGCTGTTGTTGTTGTTCTCAAACAGTTCTCTGATGAAAGGGTCTTTGGACTCGGAGACCAGCGCCTCCAGAGACATGTGCAGAGCGTCATTGTTCTTCTCCACGAAACGAGTCTGAAACGAGAACATAACGAGTCTGAAACGAGAACATAACGAGTCTGAAACGAGAACATAACGAGTCTTAAACGAGAACATAACGAGTCTGAAACGAGAACATAACGAGTCTGAAACGAGAACATAACGAGTCTGAAACGAGAACATAACGAGTCTGAAACGAGAAACACCCCCATCATGTGAAACACCCCCATCATGTGAAACACCCCCCATCATGTGAAACACCCCCATCATGTGAAACACCCCCATCATGTGAAACACCCCCCATCATGTGAAACACCCCCCCATCATGTGAAACACCCCCCCATCATGTGAAACACCCCCCCCATCATGTGAAACACCCCCATCATGTGAAACACCCCCATCATGTGAAACACCCCCATCATGTGAAACACCCCCCATCATGTGAAACACCCCCATCATGTGAAACACCCCCATCATGTGAAACACCCCCCATCATGTGAAACACCCCCCCATCATGTGAAACACCCCCCCATCATGTGAAACACCCCCCCCATCATGTGAAACACCCCCCATCATGTGAAACACCCCCATCATGTGAAACACCCCCATCATGTGAAACACCCCCCATCATGTGAAACACCCCCATCATGTGAAACACCCCCCCATCATGTGAAACACCCCCCCATCATGTGAAACACCCCCATCATGTGAAACACCCCCCATCATGTGAAACACCCCCATCATGTGAAACACCCCCATCATGTGAAACACCCCCCCCATCATGTGAAACACCCCCCCCATCATGTGAAACACCCCCCATCATGTGAAACACCCCCCCCATCATGTGAAACACCCCCCCATCATGTGAAACACCCCCCCATCATGTGAAACACCCCCCCCATCATGTGAAACACCCCCCCATCATGTGAAACACCCCCCCATCATGTGAAACACCCCCATCATGTGAAACACCCCCCATCATGTGAAACACCCCCCATCATGTGAAACACCCCCATCATGTGAAACACCCCCCATCATGTGAAACACCCCCATCATGTGAAACACCCCCATCATGTGAAACACCCCCCCATCATGTGAAACACCCCCCCATCATGTGAAACACCCCCATCATGTGAAACACCCCCCCCATCATGTGAAACACCCCCCATCATGTGAAACACCCCCCCCATCATGTGAAACACCCCCCCATCATGTGAAACACCCCCATCATGTGAAACACCCCATCATGTGAAACACCCCCATCATGTGAAACACCCCCCCCCATCATGTGAAACACCCCCATCATGTGAAACACCCCCCCCATCATGTGAAACACCCCCCATCATGTGAAACACCCCCATCATGTGAAACACCCCCCCATCATGTGAAACACCCCCCATCATGTGAAACACCCCCATCATGTGAAACACCCCCATCATGTGAAACACCCCCCATCATGTGAAACACCCCCCATCATGTGAAACACCCCCATCATGTGAAACACCCCCCATCATGTGAAACACCCCCATCATGTGAAACACCCCCCATCATGTGAAACACCCCCATCATGTGAAACACCCCCCATCATGTGAAACACCCCCATCATGTGAAACACCCCCATCATGTGAAACACCCCCCATCATGTGAAACACCCCCATCATGTGAAACACCCCCCATCATGTGAAACACCCCCCCCATCATGTGAAACACCCCCCCATCATGTGAAACACCCCCCATCATGTGAAACACCCCCATCATGTGAAACACCCCCATCATGTGAAACACCCCCATCATGTGAAACACCCCCCCATCATGTGAAACACCCCCCATCATGTGAAACACCCCCATCATGTGAAACACCCCCCATCATGTGAAACACCCCCATCATGTGAAACACCCCCATCATGTGAAACACCCCCATCATGTGAAACACCCCCCCATAATGTGAAACACCCCCCATCATGTGAAACACCCCCATCATGTGAAACACCCCCCATCATGTGAAACACCCCCATCATGTGAAACACCCCCATCATGTGAAACACCCCCCATCATGTGAAACACCCCCATCATGTGAAACACCCCCCATCATGTGAAACACCCCCATCATGTGAAACACCCCCCATCATGTGAAACACCCCCCATCATGTGAAACACCCCCCATCATGTGAAACACCCCCATCATGTGAAACACCCCCCCATCATGTGAAACACCCCCCCCCATCATGTGAAACACCCCCATCATGTGAAACACCCCCCATCATGTGAAACACCCCCATCATGTGAAACACCCCCCATCATGTGAAACACCCCCCATCATGTGAAACACCCCCATCATGTGAAACACCCCCCCATCATGTGAAACACCCCCCCCATCATGTGAAACACCCCCATCATGTGAAACACCCCCCATCATGTGAAACACCCCCATCATGTGAAACACCCCCCATCATGTGAAACACCCCCCATCATGTGAAACACCCCCATCATGTGAAACACCCCCATCATGTGAAACACCCCCCATCATGTGAAACACCCCCATCATGTGAAACACCCCCATCATGTGAAACACCCCCCATCATGTGAAACACCCCCATCATGTGAAACACCCCCCATCATGTGAAACACCCCCCATCATGTGAAACACCCCCCCATAATGTGAAACACCCCCCATCATGTGAAACACCCCCATCATGTGAAACACCCCCCCCATCATGTGAAACACCCCCCATCATGTGAAACACCCCCATCATGTGAAACACCCCCCCCATCATGTGAAACACCCCCCATCATGTGAAACACCCCCATCATGTGAAACGCGGCTAAAGGGGGCGTGGCTAAAGCTAGTGTGTTTGAGGGGCGTGGCTAAAGGGGGCGTGGCTAAAGCTAGTGTGTGAGGGGCGTGGCTAAAGGGGGCGTGGCTAAAGCTAGTGCGTGTGAGGGGCGTGGCTAAAGCTAGTGTGTGTGAGGGGCGTGGCTAAAGCTAGTGTGTGTGAGGGGCGTGGCTAAAGCTAGTGTGTGTGAGGGGCGTGGCTAAAGCTAGTGTGTGTGAGGGGCGTGGCTAAAGCTAGAGTGTGTGAGGGGCGTGGCTAAAGCTAGTGTGTGAGAGGGGCGTGGCTAAAGCTAGTGTGTGTGAGGGGCGTGGCTAAAGCTAGAGTGTGTGAGGGGCGTGGCTAAAGCTAGTGTGTGAGAGGGGCGTGGCTAAAGCTAGAGTGTGTGAGGGGCGTGGCTAAAGCTAGTGTGTGTGAGGGGCGTGGCTAAAGCTAGTGTGTGTGAGGGGCGTGGCTAAAGCTAGTGTGTGTGAGGGGCGTGGCTAAAGCTAGTGTGTGTGAGGGGCGTGGCTAAAGCTAGTGTGTGTGAGGGGCGTGGCTAAAGCTAGTGTGTGTGAGGGGCGTGGCGATTGAACCTCTCTTTATGTCATGCTAATGCTAATGCTAATGCTAACGTCAGACGCTGAGCCCTGGTTTACGTACGGTCTCGTAGCAAACTGCTCCAGCGAAGTGTCTCACAATAAAACCTTCATCGTCTCTCACGTTTCTGTGAACGGCCAATTTGGACTTTCTGGGAATCTGACAAAAACGAAAAAAGAAAGACCTTGTTTAGTCCTGGTTTAGTCCTGGTTTAGACCTGGTTTGGTCCTGGTTTGGTCCTGGTTTAGACCTGGTTTAGTCCTGGTTTAGTCCTGGTTTAGACCTGGTTTAGACCTGGTTTAGTCCTGGTTTAGTCCTGGTTTAGACCTGGTTTAGTCCTGGTTTAGTCCTGGTTTAGTCCTGGTTTAGACCTGCTTTAGTCCTGGTTTAGTCCTGGTTTAGTCCTGGTTTAGACCTGGTTTAGTCCTGGTTTAGACCTGGTTTAGTCCTGGTTTAGTCCTGGTTTAGTCCTGGTTTAGACCTGGTTTAGACCTGGTTTAGACCTGGTTTAGTCCTGGTTTAGACCTGGTTTAGTCCTGGTTTAGTCCTGGTTTAGACCTGGTTTAGACCTGGTTTAGACCTGGTTTAGACCTGGTTTAGACCTGGTTTAGACCTGGTTTAGACCTGGTTTAGTCCTGGTTTAGTCCTGGTTTAGACCTGGTTTAGACCTGGTTTAGTCCTGGTTTAGACCTGGTTTAGACCTGGTTTAGTCCTGGTTTAGTCCTGGTTTAGACCTGGTTTAGACCTGGTTTAGACCTGGTTTAGTCCTGGTTTAGACCTGGTTTAGTCCTGGTTTAGTCCTGGTTTAGACCTGGTTTAGTCCTGGTTTAGTCCTGGTTTAGACCTGGTTTAGACCTGGTTTAGACCTGGTTTAGTCCTGGTTTAGTCCTGGTTTAGTCCTGGTTTAGACCCGGTTTAGACCCGGTTTAGACCCGGTTTAGACCCGGTTTAGTCCCGGTTTAGACCCGGTTTAGTCCCGGTTTAGACCCGGTTTAGTCCCGGTTTAGTCCCGGTTTAGTCCCGGTTTAGACCCGGTTTAGACCCGGTTTAGTCCCGGTTTAGACCCGGTTTAGACCCGGTTTAGACCCGGTTTAGTCCCGGTTTAGTCCCGGTTTAGTCCCGGTTTAGTCCCGGTTTAGTCCCGGTTTAGACCCGGTTTAGACCCGGTTTAGACCCGGTTTGGTCCCGGTTTAGACCCGGTTTGGTCCCGGTTTGGTCCCGGTTTGGTCCCGGTTTGGTCCCGGTTTAGACCCGGTTTAGTCCCGGTTTAGACCCGGTTTAGACCCGGTTTAGTCCCGGTTTAGTCCCGGTTTAGACCCGGTTTGGTCCCGGTTTGGTCCCGGTTTGGTCCCGGTTTGGACCCGGTTTGGACCCGGTTTAGACCCGGTTTAGACCCGGTTTAGTCCCGGTTTAGACCCGGTTTAGACCTGGTTTAGTCCTGGTTTAGTCCTGGTTTAGACCTGGTTTAGTCCTGGTTTAGACCTGGTTTAGACCCGGTTTAGTCCTGGTTTAGACCTGGTTTAGACCTGGTTTAGTCCTGGTTTAGTCCTGGTTTAGACCTGGTTTAGTCCTGGTTTAGTCCTGGTTTAGACCTGGTTTAGTCCTGGTTTAGACCTGGTTTAGTCCTGGTTTAGTCCTGGTTTAGTCCCGGTTTAGACCCGGTTTAGTCCCGGTTTAGACCCGGTTTAGACCCGGTTTAGTCCCGGTTTAGACCCGGTTTAGACCCGGTTTAGTCCCGGTTTAGACCCGGTTTAGACCCGGTTTAGTCCCGGTTTAGACCCGGTTTAGTCCCGGTTTAGACCCGGTTTGGACCCGGTTTGGACCCGGTTTGGACCCGGTTTAGTCCTGGTTTAGACCTGGTTTAGACCTGGTTTAGTCCTGGTTTAGACCTGGTTTAGTCCTGGTTTAGTCCTGGTTTAGACCTGGTTTAGTCCTGGTTTAGTCCTGGTTTAGACCTGGTTTAGACCTGGTTTAGTCCTGGTTTAGTCCTGGTTTAGTCCCGGTTTAGACCCGGTTTAGTCCCGGTTTAGACCCGGTTTAGACCCGGTTTAGTCCCGGTTTAGACCCGGTTTAGACCCGGTTTAGTCCCGGTTTAGACCCGGTTTAGACCCGGTTTAGTCCCGGTTTAGACCCGGTTTAGTCCCGGTTTAGTCCCGGTTTAGTCCCGGTTTGGACCCGGTTTGGTCCCGGTTTGGACCCGGTTTGGTCCCGGTTTGGTCCCGGTTTGGACCCGGTTTAGACCCGGTTTAGTCCTGGTTTAGACCTGGTTTAGACCTGGTTTAGTCCTGGTTTAGACCTGGTTTAGACCTGGTTTAGACCTGGTTTAGACCTGGTTTAGTCCTGGTTTAGACCCGGTTTAGTCCTGGTTTAGACCTGGTTTAGACCTGGTTTAGTCCCGGTTTAGTCCTGGTTTAGACCCGGTTTAGTCCCGGTTTAGACCCGGTTTAGACCCGGTTTAGACCCGGTTTAGTCCCGGTTTAGACCCGGTTTAGACCCGGTTTGGTCCCGGTTTGGTCCCGGTTTAGACCCGGCCCGGTTTGGTCCCGGTTTGGTCCCGGTTTGGTCCCGGTTTAGACCCGGTTTAGTCCCGGTTTAGACCCGGTTTAGACCCGGTTTAGTCCCGGTTTGGACCCGGTTTGGTCCCGGTTTGGTCCCGGTTTGGACCCGGTTTGGACCCGGTTTGGACCCGGTTTAGACCCGGTTTAGTCCTGGTTTAGACCTGGTTTAGACCTGGTTTAGTCCTGGTTTAGTCCTGGTTTAGACCTGGTTTAGTCCTGGTTTAGACCTGGTTTAGTCCTGGTTTAGTCCTGGTTTAGACCTGGTTTAGTCCTGGTTTAGTCCTGGTTTAGACCTGGTTTAGTCCTTGTTTAGACCTGGTTTAGTCCTGGTTTAGTCCTGGTTTAGTCCCGGTTTAGACCCGGTTTAGTCCCGGTTTAGACCCGGTTTAGACCCGGTTTAGACCCGGTTTAGACCCGGTTTAGTCCCGGTTTAGACCCGGTTTAGACCCGGTTTAGTCCCGGTTTAGACCCGGTTTAGTCCCGGTTTAGTCCCGGTTTAGTCCCGGTTTAGACCCGGTTTGGACCCGGTTTAGTCCTGGTTTGGACCCGGTTTAGTCCCGGTTTGGTCCCGGTTTGGACCCGGTTTAGACCCGGTTTAGTCCCGGTTTAGACCTGGTTTAGTCCTGGTTTAGTCCTGGTTTAGACCTGGTTTAGACCTGGTTTAGACCTGGTTTAGTCCTGGTTTAGACCCGGTTTAGTCCTGGTTTAGACCTGGTTTAGACCTGGTTTAGTCCTGGTTTAGTCCTGGTTTAGACCTGGTTTAGACCTGGTTTAGACCTGGTTTAGACCTGGTTTAGTCCTGGTTTAGTCCTGGTTTAGACCTGGTTTAGACCTGGTTTAGACCTGGTTTAGACCTGGTTTAGTCCTGGTTTAGTCCTGGTTTAGACCTGGTTTAGACCTGGTTTAGACCTGGTTTAGTCCTGGTTTAGTCCTGGTTTAGTCCTGGTTTAGACCTGGTTTAGACCTGGTTTAGACCTGGTTTAGACCTGGTTTAGACCTGGTTTAGTCCTGGTTTAGTCCTGGTTTAGACCTGGTTTAGTCCTGGTTTAGACCTGGTTTAGACCCGGTTTAGTCCCGGTTTAGACCCGGTTTAGACCCGGTTTAGTCCCGGTTTAGACCCGGTTTAGACCCGGTTTAGTCCCGGTTTAGTCCCGGTTTAGACCCGGTTTGGACCCGGTTTAGTCCCGGTTTGGTCCCGGTTTGGACCCGGTTTAGACCCGGTTTAGTCCTGGTTTAGACCTGGTTTAGACCTGGTTCTTACGGTCAGTCTGAAGTGGTCCTTGTGCTTGCTGTGGACTGCGTGGGTGAAGTGTTGGTCAGATGGTTGAGGAAGTCGGTTTTCTTCGTCCAGAATGTCCAGAATCCCGACCAGTTTGGCCTCGACCAGATCTGAAAGAGCAGGTGAGGTCAGAGATGGAGTGTGAGGTCAGATGTGAGGTCAGAGATGGAGTGTGAGGTCAGATGTGAGGTCAGAGATGGAGTGTGAGGTCAGATGTGAGGTCAGAGATGGAGTGTGAGGTCAGATGTGAGGTCAGAGATGGAGTGTGAGGTCAGATGTGAGGTCAGAGTTTCTCACCGATACAGTCTTGATTATCCACGTAGTGAACCTCGTTAACCCCGAGCCCCTCCCTCTGGTACAACTCCTGCTCCTGAAACGCACAAATCACGTGACGTCACGTGGCGGGTCTTGGGGGGGTCGTGGCGGGTCGTGGCGGGTCTTGGGGGGGTCGTGGCGGGTCGTGGCGGGTCGTGGCGGGTCTTGGGGGGGGTCGTGGCGGGTCGTGGCGGGTCTTGGGGGGGTCGTGGCGGGTCGTGGCGGGTCTTGGGGGGGTCGTGGCGGGTCGTGGCGGGTCTTGGGGGGGTCGTGGCGGGTCGTGGCGGGTCTTGGGGGGGTCGTGGCGGGTCTTGGGGGGGTCGTGGCGGGTCTTGGGGGGGTCGTGGCGGGTCGTGGCGGGTCTTGGGGGGTCGTGGCGGGTCTTGGGGGGGTCGTGGCGGGTCTTGGGCGGGTCGTGGCGGGTCTTGGGGGGGTCGTGGCGGGTCTTGGGGGGGTCGTGGCGGGTCGTGGCGGGTCTTGGGGGGGTCGTGGCGGGTCTTGGGGGGGTCGTGGCGGGTCGTGGCGGGTCTTGGGGGGGTCGTGGCGGGTCTTGGGGGGGTCGTGGCGGGTCTTGGGGGGGTCGTGGCAGGTCGTGGCGGGTCTTGGCGGGTCGTGGCGGGTCTTGGGGGGGTCGTGGCGGGTCTTGGGGGGGTCGTGGCGGGTCTTGGGGGGGTCGTGGCGGGTCGTGGCGGGTCTTGGGGGGGTCGTGGCGGGTCGTGGCGGGTCTTGGGGGGGTCGTGGCGGGTCGTGGCGGGTCTTGGGGGGGTCGTGGCGGGTCGTGGCGGGTCTTGGGGGGGTCGTGGTGGGTCTTGGGGGGGTCGTGGCGGGTCGTGGCGGGTCTTGGGCGGGTCGTGGCGGGTCTTGGGGGGTCGTGGCGGGTCTTGGGGGGGTCGTGGCGGGTCTTGGGGGGGTCGTGGCGGGTCTTGGGGGGGTCGTGGCGGGTCGTGGCGGGTCGTGGCGGGTCTTGGGGGGGTCGTGGCGGGTCGTGGCGGGTCTTGGGGGGGTCGTGGCGGGTCGTGGCGGGTCTTGGGGGGGTCGTGGCGGGTCTTGGGGGGGTCGTGGCGGGTCTTGGGGGGGTCGTGGCGGGTCTTGGGGGGGTCGTGGCGGGTCGTGGCGGGTCTTGGGCGGGTCGTGGCGGGTCTTGGGGGGGTCGTGGCGGGTCGTGGCGGGTCTTGGGGGGGTCGTGGCGGGTCGTGGCGGGTCTTGGGGGTGTCGTGGCGGGTCGTGGCGGGTCTTGGGGGGGTCGTGGCGGGTCGTGGCGGGTCTTGGGGGGGTCGTGGCGGGTCTTGGGGGGGTTGTGGCGGGTCGTGGCGGGTCTTGGGGGGGTCGTGGCGGGTCGTGGCGGGTCTTGGGGGGGTCGTGGCGGGTCGTGGCGGGTCTTGGGGGGGGTCGTGGCGGGTCGTGGCGGGTCTTGGGGGGGTCGTGGCGGGTCTTGGGGGGGTCGTGGCGGGTCGTGGCGGGTCTTGGGGGGGTCGTGGCGGGTCGTGGCGGGTCGTGGCGGGTCGTGGCGGGTCGTGGCGGGTCTTGGGGGGGTCGTGGCGGGTCGTGGCGGGTCGTGGCGGGTCTTGGGGGGGTCGTGGCGGGTCGTGGCGGGTCTTGGGGGGGTCGTGGCGGGTCATGGCGGGTCTTGGGGGGGTCGTGGCGGGTCTTGGGGGGGTCGTGGCGGGTCTTGGGGGGGTCGTGGCGGGTCGTGGCGGGTCTTGGGGGGGTCGTGGCGGGTCTTGGGGGGGTCGTGGCGGGTCGTGGCGGGTCTTGGGGGGGTCGTGGCGGGTCTTGGGGGGGTCGTGGCGGGTCTTGGGGGGGTCGTGGCGGGTCTTGGGGGGGTCGTGGCGGGTCTTGGGGGGGTCGTGGCGGGTCTTGGGGGGGTCGTGGCGGGTCGTGGCGGGTCTTGGGGGGGTCGTGGCGGGTCGTGGCGGGTCTTGGGGGGGTCGTGGCGGGTCTTGAGGGGGTCGTGGCGGGTCTTGGGCGGGTCGTGGCGGGTCTTGGGGGGGTCGTGGCGGGTCGTGGTGGGTCGTGGCGGGTCTTGGGGGGGTCGTGGCGGGTCTTGGGGGGGTCGTGGCGGGTCGTGGCGGGTCGTGGCGGGTCTTGGGGGGGTCGTGGCGGGTCTTGGGCGGGTCGTGGCGGGTCTTGGGGGGGTCGTGGCGGGTCGTGGCGGGTCTTGGGGGGGTCGTGGCGGGTCTTGGGGGGGTCGTGGCGGGTCGTGGCGGGTCTTGGGGGGGTCGTGGCGGGTCTTGGGGGGGTCGTGGCGGGTCGTGGCGGGTCTTGGGGGGGTCGTGGCGGGTCGTGGCGGGTCTTGGGGGGGTCGTGGCGGGTCTTGAGGGGGTCGTGGCGGGTCGTGGCGGGTCTTGGGCGGGTCGTGGCGGGTCTTGGGGGGGTCGTGGCGGGTCTTGGGGGGGTCGTGGCGGGTCGTGGTGGGTCGTGGCGGGTCTTGGGGGGGTCGTGGCGGGTCGTGGCGGGTCTTGGGGGGGTCGTGGCGGGTCGTGGCGGGTCTTGGCGGGGTCGTGGCGGGTCGTGGCGGGTCTTGGGGGGGTCGTGGCGGGTCTTGGGGGGGTCGTGGCGGGTCGTGGCGGGTCTTGGGGGGGTCGTGGCGGGTCGTGGCGGGTCTTGGGGGGGTCGTGGCGGGTCTTGAGGGGGTCGTGGCGGGTCTTGGGCGGGTCGTGGCGGGTCTTGGGGGGGTCGTGGCGGGTCGTGGCGGGTCGTGGCGGGTCTTGGGGGGGTCGTGGCGGGTCGTGGCGGGTCTTGGGGGGGTCGTGGCGGGTCGTGGCGGGTCGTGGCGGGTCTTGGGGGGGGTCGTGGCGGGTCTTGGGGGGGTCGTGGCGGGTCTTGGGGGGGTCGTGGCGGGTCGTGGCGGGTCTTGGGGGGGTCGTGGCGGGTCGTGGCGGGTCTTGGGGGGGTCGTGGCGGGTCTTGGGGGGGTCGTGGCGGGTCTTGGGGGGGTCGTGGCGGGTCTTGGGGGGGTCGTGGCGGGTCTTGGGGGGGTCGTGGCGGGTCGTGGCGGGTCTTGGGGGGGTCGTGGCGGGTCTTGGGGGGGTCGTGGCGGGTCTTGGGGGGGTCGTGGCGGGTCTTGGGGGGGTCGTGGCGGGTCTTGGGGGGGTCGTGGCGGGTCGTGGCGGGTCTTGGGGGGGTCGTGGCGGGTCTTGGGGGGGTCGTGGCGGGTCGTGGCGGGTCTTGGGGGGGTCGTGGAGGGTCTTGGGGGGGTCGTGGCGGGTCGTGGCGGGTCTTGGGGGGGTCGTGGCGGGTCGTGGCGGGTCTTGGGGGGGTCGTGGCGGGTCTTGGGGGGGTCGTGGCGGGTCGTGGTGGGTCGTGGCGGGTCTTGGGGGGGTCGTGGCGGGTCGTGGCGGGTCTTGGGCGGGTCGTGGCGGGTCTTGGGGGGGTCGTGGCGGGTCGTGGTGGGTCGTGGCGGGTCTTGGGGGGGTCGTGGCGGGTCGTGGCGGGTCTTGGGGGGGTCGTGGCGGGTCTTGGGGGGGTCGTGGCGGGTCTTGGGGGGGTCGTGGCGGGTCTTGGGGGGGTCGTGGCGGGTCTTGGGGGGGTCGTGGCGGGTCTTGGGGGGGTCGTGGCGGGTCTTGGGGGGGTCGTGGTGGGTCGTGGCGGGTCTTGGGGGGGTCGTGGCGGGTCTTGGGGGGGTCGTGGCGGGTCTTGGGGGGGTCGTGGCGGGTCTTGGGGGGGTCGTGGCGGGTCGTGGCGGGTCTTGGGGGGGTCGTGGCGGGTCTTGGGGGGGTCGTGGCGGGTCTTGGGGGGGTCGTGGCGGGTCTTGGGGGGCTGTTTTTGTCTCACCTCTTTCAGGATTCTCTCGTTGAAAAACTGTTGCAGTTTCTCGTTGCAGTAGTTGATGCAGAACTGTTCAAAACTGTTGTGCTCAAAGTATTCTGGGAAAACACAAGTTGTTCATTTAGTCAACCCGACCCGCCCCGCTCGCCCCGCCCCGCGTGCGCTCGCCCCGCCCCGCGTGCGCTCGCCCCGCCCCGCGTGCGCTCGGCCCGCCCCGCGTGTGCCCGACCCGCCCCGCGTGTGCCCCGACCCGCCCCGCCTGTGCCCCGACCCGCCCCGCCTGTGCCCCGACCCGCCCCGCCTGTGCCCCGCCCCGCCCCGCCTGTGCCCCGCCCCGCCCCGCCTGTGCCCGCCCCGCCCCGCCTGTGCCCGCCCCGCCTGTGCTCGCCCCGCCCCGCCCGTGCCCGCCCCGCCCGTGCTCGCCCCGCCCCGCCTGTGCCCGCCCCGCCCCGCCTGTGCTCGCCCCGCCCCGCCTGTGCCCGCCCGTGCCCGCCCCGCCCCGCCTGTGCTCGCCCCGCCCGTGCCCGCCCCGCCCCGCCTGTGCTCGCCCCGCCCGTGCCCGCCCCGCCCCGCCTGTGCTCGCCCCGCCCCGCGTGTCATGCTTGTGCTTGTATAAGTGGTGTTGCGGTTGTGGCTGTGACTGACCGAAGCCGGCGATGTCCAGAACTCCAATGAAGTTGGACGAGGCCTTGAAGGGGAAGCACTGGTTCACTCTGGTCACCACGTGGTCAAAGAGGCGACTGTACACGGCTTTGGCCAGAGCGTCTCGAGCGTTATTGGCCTGCTCCACCTTCAGAGGAACTCTACAGGAACCAAAAGAACCTGGTTATTTAGGACTCTACAGGAACCAAAAGAACCTGTGCGTCTCATGAGTGTGAGAAGTGTGCGTCTCATGAGTGTGAGAAGTGTGCGTCTCATGAGTGTGAGAAGTGTGCGTCTCATGAGTGTGAGAAGTGTGCGTCTCATGAGTGTGAGAAGTGTGCGTCTCATGAGTGAGAAGTGTGCGTCTCATGAGAGTGAGAAGTGTGCGTCTCATGAGAGTGAGAAGTGTGCGTCTCATGAGAGTGAGAAGTGTGCGTCTCATGAGAGTGAGAAGTGTGCGTCTCATGAGTGTGAGAAGTGTGCGTCTCATGAGTGTGAGAAGTGTGCGTCTCATGAGAGTGAGAAGTGTGCGTCTCATGAGTGTGAGAAGTGTGCGTCTCATGAGAGTGAGAAGTGTGCGTCTCATGAGAGTGAGAAGTGTGCGTCTCATGAGAGTGAGAAGTGTGCGTCTCATGAGAGTGAGAAGTGTGCGTCTCATGAGTGTGAGAAGTGTGCGTCTCATGAGTGTGAGAAGTGTGCGTCTCATGAGTGTGAGAAGTGTGCGTCTCATGAGTGTGAGAAGTGTGCGTCTCATGAGAGTGAGAAGTGTGCGTCTCATGAGTGTGAGAAGTGTGCGTCTCATGAGAGTGAGAAGTGTGCGTCTCATGAGAGTGAGAAGTGTGCGTCTCATGAGTGTGAGAAGTGTGCGTCTCATGAGTGTGAGAAGTGTGCGTCTCATGAGAGTGAGAAGTGTGCGTCTCATGAGTGTGAGAAGTGTGCGTCTCATGAGAGTGAAAAGTGTGCGTCTCATGAGTGTGAGAAGTGTGCGTCTCATGAGAGTGAGAAGTGTGCGTCTCATGAGTGAGAAGTGTGCGTCTCATGAGAGTGAGAAGTGTGCGTCTCATGAGTGTGAGAAGTGTGCGTCTCATGAGAGTGAAAAGTGTGCGTCTCATGAGTGTGAGAAGTGTGCGTCTCATGAGAGTGAGAAGTGTGCGTCTCATGAGTGAGAAGTGTGCGTCTCATGAGAGTGAGAAGTGTGCGTCTCATGAGTGTGAGAAGTGTGCGTCTCATGAGTGTGAGAAGTGTGCGTCTCATGAGAGTGAGAAGTGTGCGTCTCATGAGAGTGAGAAGTGTGCGTCTCATGAGAGTGAAAAGTGTGCGTCTCATGAGTGTGAGAAGTGTGCGTCTCATGAGAGTGAAAAGTGTGCGTCTCATGAGTGTGAGAAGTGTGCGTCTCATGAGAGTGAGAAGTGTGCGTCTCATGAGTGAGAAGTGTGCGTCTCATGAGAGTGAGAAGTGTGCGTCTCATGAGTGTGAGAAGTGTGCGTCTCATGAGTGTGAGAAGTGTGCGTCTCATGAGAGTGAAAAGTGTGCGTCTCATGAGAGTGAAAAGTGTGCGTCTCATGAGTGTGAGAAGTGTGCGTCTCATGAGAGTGAGAAGTGTGCGTCTCATGAGTGAGAAGTGTGCGTCTCATGAGTGTGAGAAGTGTGCGTCTCATGAGAGTGAGAAGTGTGCGTCTCATGAGAGTGAGAAGTGTGCGTCTCATGAGAGTGAAAAGTGTGCGTCTCATGAGTGAGAAGTGTGCGTCTCATGAGAGTGAGAAGTGTGCGTCTCATGAGAGTGAGAAGTGTGCGTCTCATGAGTGAGAAGTGTGCGTCTCATGAGTGAGAAGTGTGCGTCTCATGAGTGTGAGAAGTGTGCGTCTCATGAGTGAGAAGTGTGCGTCTCATGAGTGAGAAGTGTGCGTCTCATGAGAGTGAGAAGTGTGCGTCTCATGAGTGTGAGAAGTGTTCGTCTCATGAGAGTGAGAAGTGTGCGTCTCATGAGTGAGAAGTGTGCGTCTCATGAGTGTGAGAAGTGTGCGTCTCATGAGAGTGAGAAGTGTGCGTCTCATGAGAGTGAGAAGTGTGCGTCTCATGAGAGTGAGAAGTGTGCGTCTCATGAGAGTGAGAAGTGTGCGTCTCATGAGTGTGAGAAGTGTGCGTCTCATGAGTGTGAGAAGTGTGCGTCTCATGAGAGTGAGAAGTGTGCGTCTCATGAGTGTGAGAAGTGTGCGTCTCATGAGAGTGAGAAGTGTGCGTCTCATGAGTGTGAGAAGTGTGCGTCTCATGAGTGTGAGAAGTGTGCGTCTCATGAGAGTGAGAAGTGTGCGTCTCATGAGTGTGAGAAGTGTGCGTCTCATGAGAGTGAGAAGTGTGCGTCTCATGAGTGTGAGAAGTGTGCGTCTCATGAGTGTGAGAAGTGTGCGTCTCATGAGTGTGAGAAGTGTGCGTCTCATGAGAGTGAGAAGTGTGCGTCTCATGAGTGTGAGAAGTGTGCGTCTCATGAGAGTGAGAAGTGTGCGTCTCATGAGAGTGAGAAGTGTGCGTCTCATGAGTGTGAGAAGTGTGCGTCTCATGAGTGTGAGAAGTGTGCGTCTCATGAGAGTGAGAAGTGTGCGTCTCATGAGAGTGAGAAGTGTGCGTCTCATGAGAGTGAAAAGTGTGCGTCTCATGAGTGTGAGAAGTGTGCGTCTCATGAGAGTGAAAAGTGTGCGTCTCATGAGTGTGAGAAGTGTGCGTCTCATGAGAGTGAGAAGTGTGCGTCTCATGAGTGAGAAGTGTGCGTCTCATGAGAGTGAGAAGTGTGCGTCTCATGAGTGTGAGAAGTGTGCGTCTCATGAGTGTGAGAAGTGTGCGTCTCATGAGAGTGAGAAGTGTGCGTCTCATGAGAGTGAGAAGTGTGCGTCTCATGAGAGTGAAAAGTGTGCGTCTCATGAGTGTGAGAAGTGTGCGTCTCATGAGAGTGAAAAGTGTGCGTCTCATGAGTGTGAGAAGTGTGCGTCTCATGAGAGTGAGAAGTGTGCGTCTCATGAGTGAGAAGTGTGCGTCTCATGAGAGTGAGAAGTGTGCGTCTCATGAGTGTGAGAAGTGTGCGTCTCATGAGTGTGAGAAGTGTGCGTCTCATGAGAGTGAAAAGTGTGCGTCTCATGAGAGTGAAAAGTGTGCGTCTCATGAGTGTGAGAAGTGTGCGTCTCATGAGAGTGAGAAGTGTGCGTCTCATGAGTGAGAAGTGTGCGTCTCATGAGTGTGAGAAGTGTGCGTCTCATGAGAGTGAGAAGTGTGCGTCTCATGAGAGTGAGAAGTGTGCGTCTCATGAGAGTGAAAAGTGTGCGTCTCATGAGTGTGAGAAGTGTGCGTCTCATGAGTGAGAAGTGTGCGTCTCATGAGAGTGAGAAGTGTGCGTCTCATGAGAGTGAGAAGTGTGCGTCTCATGAGAGTGAGAAGTGTGCGTCTCATGAGAGTGAGAAGTGTGCGTCTCATGAGTGAGAAGT
Organism: Eucyclogobius newberryi; assembly: GCF_026437365.1. Taxonomy (NCBI): domain Eukaryota; kingdom Metazoa; phylum Chordata; class Actinopteri; order Gobiiformes; family Gobiidae; genus Eucyclogobius; species Eucyclogobius newberryi. Next base: position 372,550 of record NW_027316312.1, on the reverse strand, counting down.
GTGCGTCTCATGAGTGAGAAGTGTGCGTCTCATGAGTGTGAGAAGTGTGCGTCTCATGAGAGTGAGAAGTGTGCGTCTCATGAGAGTGAGAAGTGTGCGTCTCATGAGTGAGAAGTGTGCGTCTCATGAGTGTGAGAAGTGTGCGTCTCATGAGAGTGAGAAGTGTGCGTCTCATGAGTGAGAAGTGTGCGTCTCATGAGAGTGAGAAGTGTGCGTCTCATGAGTGAGAAGTGTGCGTCTCATGAGAGTGAGAAGTGTGCGTCTCATGAGTGAGAAGTGTGCGTCTCATGAGAGTGAGAAGTGTGCGTCTCATGAGAGTGAGAAGTGTGCGTCTCATGAGTGTGAGAAGTGTGCGTCTCATGAGTGAGAAGTGTGCGTCTCATGAGTGTGAGAAGTGTGCGTCTCATGAGAGTGAGAAGTGTGCGTCTCATGAGAGTGAGAAGTGTGCGTCTCATGAGAGTGAGAAGTGTGCGTCTCATGAGTGTGAGAAGTGTGCGTCTCATGAGTGAGAAGTGTGCGTCTCATGAGTGTGAGAAGTGTGCGTCTCATGAGTGTGAGAAGTGTGCGTCTCATGAGTGAGAAGTGTGCGTCTCATGAGAGTGAGAAGTGTGCGTCTCATGAGAGTGAGAAGTGTGCGTCTCATGAGAGTGAGAAGTGTGCGTCTCATGAGTGAGAAGTGTGCGTCTCATGAGAGTGAGAAGTGTGCGTCTCATGAGAGTGAGAAGTGTGCGTCTCATGAGTGAGAAGTGTGCGTCTCATGAGTGAGAAGTGTGCGTCTCATGAGTGTGAGAAGTGTGCGTCTCATGAGAGTGAGAAGTGTGCGTCTCATGAGTGAGAAGTGTGCGTCTCATGAGTGTGAGAAGTGTGCGTCTCATGAGTGTGAGAAGTGTGCGTCTCATGAGTGTGAGAAGTGTGCGTCTCATGAGTGAGAAGTGTGCGTCTCATGAGTGTGAGAAGTGTGCGTCTCATGAGAGTGAGAAGTGTGCGTCTCATGAGAGTGAGAAGTGTGCGTCTCATGAGAGTGAGAAGTGTGCGTCTCATGAGTGTGAGAAGTGTGCGTCTCATGAGAGTGAGAAGTGTGCGTCTCATGAGAGTGAGAAGTGTGCGTCTCATGAGTGAGAAGTGTGCGTCTCATGAGAGTGAGAAGTGTGCGTCTCATGAGTGTGAGAAGTGTGCGTCTCATGAGAGTGAGAAGTGTGCGTCTCATGAGAGTGAGAAGTGTGCGTCTCATGAGAGTGAGAAGTGTGCGTCTCATGAGTGTGAGAAGTGTGCGTCTCATGAGTGTGAGAAGTGTGCGTCTCATGAGTGTGAGAAGTGTGCGTCTCATGAGAGTGAGAAGTGTGCGTCTCATGAGTGAGAAGTGTGCGTCTCATGAGTGTGAGAAGTGTGCGTCTCATGAGAGTGAGAAGTGTGCGTCTCATGAGAGTGAGAAGTGTGCGTCTCATGAGAGTGAAAAGTGTGCGTCTCATGAGTGTGAGAAGTGTGCGTCTCATGAGTGAGAAGTGTGCGTCTCATGAGTGTGAGAAGTGTGCGTCTCATGAGTGTGAGAAGTGTGCGTCTCATGAGTGTGAGAAGTGTGCGTCTCATGAGTGAGAAGTGTGCGTCTCATGAGTGTGAGAAGTGTGCGTCTCATGAGAGTGAGAAGTGTGCGTCTCATGAGTGAGAAGTGTGCGTCTCATGAGAGTGAGAAGTGTGCGTCTCATGAGAGTGAGAAGTGTGCGTCTCATGAGAGTGAGAAGTGTGCGTCTCATGAGAGTGAGAAGTGTGCGTCTCATGAGTGAGAAGTGTGCGTCTCATGAGTGAGAAGTGTGCGTCTCATGAGTGTGAGAAGTGTGCGTCTCATGAGTGTGAGAAGTGTGCGTCTCATGAGTGTGAGAAGTGTGCGTCTCATGAGTGAGAAGTGTGCGTCTCATGAGTGTGAGAAGTGTGCGTCTCATGAGAGTGAGAAGTGTGCGTCTCATGAGAGTGAGAAGTGTGCGTCTCATGAGTGACAAGTGTGCGTCTCATGAGAGTGAGAAGTGTGCGTCTCATGAGAGTGAGAAGTGTGCGTCTCATGAGTGAGAAGTGTGCGTCTCATGAGTGAGAAGTGTGCGTCTCATGAGTGTGAGAAGTGTGCGTCTCATGAGTGTGAGAAGTGTGCGTCTCATGAGTGAGAAGTGTGCGTCTCATGAGTGTGAGAAGTGTGCGTCTCATGAGTGTGAGAAGTGTGCGTCTCATGAGAGTGAGAAGTGTGCGTCTCATGAGAGTGAGAAGTGTGCGTCTCATGAGAGTGAGAAGTGTGCGTCTCATGAGAGTGAGAAGTGTGCGTCTCATGAGAGTGAGAAGTGTGCGTCTCATGAGAGTGAGAAGTGTGCGTCTCATGAGTGAGAAGTGTGCGTCTCATGAGAGTGAGAAGTGTGCGTCTCATGAGTGTGAGAAGTGTGCGTCTCATGAGAGTGAGAAGTGTGCGTCTCATGAGTGAGAGAAGTGTGCGTCTCATGAGTGTGAGAAGTGTGCGTCTCATGAGAGTGAGAAGTGTGCGTCTCATGAGAGTGAGAAGTGTGCGTCTCATGAGAGTGAGAAGTGTGCGTCTCATGAGTGTGAGAAGTGTGCGTCTCATGAGTGAGAAGTGTGCGTCTCATGAGAGTGAGAAGTGTGCGTCTCATGAGAGTGAGAAGTGTGCGTCTCATGAGAGTGAGAAGTGTGCGTCTCATGAGTGTGAGAAGTGTGCGTCTCATGAGAGTGAGAAGTGTGCGTCTCATGAGTGAGAGAAGTGTGCGTCTCATGAGAGTGAGAAGTGTGCGTCTCATGAGAGTGAGAAGTGTGCGTCTCATGAGTGAGAGAAGTGTGCGTCTCATGAGTGTGAGAAGTGTGCGTCTCATGAGTGTGAGAAGTGTGCGTCTCATGAGAGTGAGAAGTGTGCGTCTCATGAGAGTGAGAAGTGTGGGTCTCATGAGAGTGAGAAGTGTGGGTCTCATGAGAGTGAGAAGTGTGCGTCTCATGAGAGTGAGAAGTGTGCGTCTCATGAGTGAGAAGTGTGCGTCTCATGAGAGTGAGAAGTGTGCGTCTCATGAGTGTGAGAAGTGTGCGTCTCATGAGAGTGAGAAGTGTGCGTCTCATGAGTGTGAGAAGTGTGCGTCTCATGAGAGTGAGAAGTGTGCGTCTCATGAGTGAGAGAAGTGTGCGTCTCATGAGTGTGAGAAGTGTGCGTCTCATGAGTGAGAAGTGTGCGTCTCATGAGAGTGAGAAGTGTGCGTCTCATGAGAGTGAGAAGTGTGCGTCTCATTAGAGTGAGAAGTGTGCATCTCATGAGAGTGAGAAGTGTGCGTCTCATGAGAGTGAGAAGTGTGCGTCTCATGAGTGTGAGAAGTGTGCGTCTCATGAGAGTGAGAAGTGTGCGTCTCATGAGTGTGAGAAGTGTGCGTCTCATGAGAGTGAGAAGTGTGCGTCTCATGAGAGTGAGAAGTGTGCGTCTCATGAGAGTGAGAAGTGTGCGTCTCATGAGAGTGAGAAGTGTGCGTCTCATGAGAGTGAGAAGTGTGCGTCTCATGAGTGTGAGAAGTGTGCGTCTCATGAGTGTGAGAAGTGTGCGTCTCATGAGAGTGAGAAGTGTGCGTCTCATGAGAGTGAGAAGTGTGCGTCTCATGAGAGTGAGAAGTGTGCGTCTCGTCTTCAGCTGGACACATTGCACTTTAGGACACACAGGTGCTTCTTACTTGATGACGGTGCCTTTAGCGCCCCCTGCAGACGTGAGCATGACTCTGGAGGTCAGGCTGACCTTCAGATCCTCCTGTTCCAAACCCAGAAGATCAGCACAAAACTCCACCGACTCACTGCACTGGCTCCTGATCGCACAACCTCCTGAGACACACACGAGAGACACACATGAGACACACACGAGAGACACACATGAGACACACATGAGACACACACATGAGACACACATGAGACACACAAGAGACACACAAGAGACACACACGAGACACACACATGACACACAACCTCCTGAAACACACACATGAGACACACAACCTCCTGCAGGACTAAAGCAGGTCTAAAGCAGGACTAAAGCAGGTCTAAAGCAGGACTAAAGCAGGTCTAAAGCAGGACTAAAGCAGGACTAAAGCAGGACTAAAGCAGGTCTAAAGCAGGACTAAAGCAGGACTAAAGCAGGTCTAAAGCAGGACTAAAGCAGGTCTAAAGCAGGTCTAAAGCAGGACTAAAGCAGGTCTAAAGCAGGACTAAAGCAGGACTAAAGCAGGACTAAAGCAGGTCTAAAGCAGGACTAAAGCAGGACTAAAGCAGGACTAAAGCAGGACTAAAGCAGGTCTAAAGCAGGACTAAAGCAGGACTAAAGCAGGTCTAAAGCAGGACTAAAGCAGGACTAAAGCAGGTCTAAAGCAGGACTAAAGCAGGTCTAAAGCAGGACTAAAGCAGGACTAAAGCAGGACTAAAGCAGGACTAAAGCAGGACTAAAGCAGGTCTAAAGCAGGACTAAAGCAGGTCTAAAGCAGGACTAAAGCAGGACTAAAGCAGGACTAAAGCAGGACTAAAGCAGGACTAAAGCAGGACTAAAGCAGGACTAAGGCAGGTCTAAAGCAGGTCTAAAGCAGGACTAAAGCAGGACTAAAGCAGGTCTAAAGCAGGACTAAAGCAGGACTAAAGCAGGACTAAAGCAGGTCTAAAGCAGGTCTAAAGCAGGACTAAAGCAGGTCTAAAGCAGGACTAAAGCAGGTCTAAAGCAGGACTAAAGCAGGTCTAAAGCAGGACTAAAGCGGGACTAAAGCAGGACTAAAGCAGGACTAAAGCAGGACTAAAGTGGGTCTAAAGCAGGTCTAAAGCAGGACTAAAGCAGGTCTAAAGCAGGACTAAAGCAGGTCTAAAGCAGGACTAAAGCAGGTCTAAAGCAGGACTAAAGCAGGTCTAAAGCAGGACTAAAGCAGGTCTAAAGCAGGTCTAAAGCAGGACTAAAGCAGGACTAAAGCAGGACTAAAGCAGGACTAAAGCAGGTCTAAAGCAGGTCTAAGGCAGGACTAAAGCAGGACTAAAGCAGGACTAAAGCAGGACTAAAGCAGGTCTAAGGCAGGACTAAAGCAGGACTAAAGCAGGTCTAAGGCAGGACTAAAGCAGGACTAAAGCAGGTCTAAAGCGGGACTAAAGCGGGTCTAAAGCAGGACTAAAGCAGGTCTAAAGCAGGACTAAAGCAGGACTAAAGCAGGTCTAAGGCAGGACTAAAGCAGGACTAAAGCAGGACTAAAGCAGGTCTAAGGCAGGACTAAAGCAGGACTAAAGCGGGTCTAAAGCGGGACTAAAGCGGGTCTAAAGCAGGACTAAAGCAGGACTAAAGCGGGACTAAAGCGGGACTAAAGCGGGTCTAAAGCAGGACTAAAGCAGGTCTAAAGCAGGTCTAAGGCAGGACTAAAGCAGGACTAAAGCAGGACTAAAGCAGGACTAAAGCAGGTCTAAGGCAGGACTAAAGCAGGACTAAAGCAGGACTAAAGCAGGTCTAAGGCAGGACTAAAGCAGGACTAAAGCAGGTCTAAAGCAGGACTAAAGCAGGACTAAAGCAGGTCTAAAGCAGGTCTAAAGCAGGACTAAAGCAGGACTAAAGCAGGACTAAAGCAGGACTAAAGCAGGACTAAAGCAGGACTAAAGCAGGTCTAAGGCAGGACTAAAGCAGGACTAAAGCAGGACTAAAGCAGGTCTAAGGCAGGACTAAAGCAGGACTAAAGCAGGACTAAAGCAGGTCTAAAGCAGGACTAAAGCAGGTCTAAAGCAGGTCTAAGGCAGGACTAAAGCAGGACTAAAGCAGGACTAAAGCAGGTCTAAGGCAGGACTAAAGCAGGACTAAAGCAGGACTAAAGCAGGACTAAAGCAGGACTAAAGCAGGTCTAAAGCAGGACTAAAGCAGGACTAAAGCAGGTCTAAGGCAGGACTAAAGCAGGTCTAAAGCAGGTCTAAGGCAGGTCTAAAGCAGGACTAAAGCAGGACTAAAGCAGGTCTAAGGCAGGACTAAAGCAGGACTAAAGCAGGACTAAAGCAGGACTAAAGCAGGACTAAAGCAGATCTGTAGTATCTGCAGTATCTGCAGTATCTGCAGTAACTGCAGTATCTGCAGTAACTGCAGTAACTGCAGTGTCTGCAGTATCTGTAGTATCTGCAGTATCTGCAGTATCTGCAGTAACTGCAGTATCTGCAGTAACTGCAGTATCTGCAGTAACTGCAGTAACTGCAGTATCTGCAGTATCTGCAGTAACTGCAGTATCTGCAGTAACTGCAGTATCTGCAGTATCTGCAGTATCTGCAGTATCTGCAGTATCTGCAGTAACTGCAGTAACTGCAGTAACTGCAGTATCTGTAGTATCTGCAGTAACTGCAGTAACTGCAGTATCTGTAGTATCTGCAGTATCTGCAGTATCTGCAGTATCTGCAGTATCTGTAGTATCTGCAGTAACTGCAGTATCTGCAGTAACTGCAGTAACTGCAGTAACTGCAGTATCTGTAGTATCTGCAGTAACTGCAGTAACTGCAGTATCTGTAGTATCTGCAGTATCTGCAGTAACTGCAGTATCTGCAGTAACTGCAGTAACTGCAGTATCTGTAGTATCTGCAGTATCTGTAGTAACTGCAGTTACTGCAGTTACTGCAGTAACCGCAGTAACCGTAGTAACCGTAGTATCCGTAGTATCCGTAGTATCCGTAGTATCTGTAGTATCTGTAGTAACTGTAGTAACTGCAGTATCTGCAGTATCAGTAGTATCTGTAGTATCTGTAGTAACTGCAGTATCTGCAGTATCAGTAGTATCTGTAGTATCTGTAGTAACTGCAGTATCTGCAGTAATTGTAGTAACTGTAGTATCAGTAGTAACTGCAGTATCTGTTGTAAAAGTAGTAAAAGTACACACCTGAAGTACTCCCGGCCTCCTCAAAGTCGATGTTCCCCAGGTGCATTACTCCTGCCACGGTCCTGAACAGGTCCAGCTTCTCCGACTGGTCCAGACCGATCTTCTTCATGGCGTCGCTCATTCGGCTGAAGTCCAACTGATCGTCCAGGAGAGGATCCTTCAGAGGACCATGTTTAACATGCTAAAGAACACGGAACAGAACAGTCAGAGAACAGCCAGAGAACGGTCAGAGAACAGTCGGAGAACAACCAGAGAAGAGTCCAAGAACAGCCATAGAACAGCCAGAACAGCCAGAACAGTCAGAGAACAGCCAGAACAGCCAGAACAGCCAGAGAACAGCCAGAGAACGGCCGGAGAACAGCCGGAGAACGGCCGGAGAACGGTCGGAGAACAGCCCGAGAACAGCCCGAGAACAGCCCGAGAACAGTCGGAGAACAGTCGGAGAACAGTCGGAGAACAGTCGGAGAACAGTCGGAGAACAGTCGGAGAACAGTCGGAGAACAGTCGGAGAACAGTCGGAGAACAGTCGGAGAACAGTCGGAGAACAGTCCGAGAACAGTCCGAGAACAGTCCGAGAACAGTCCGAGAACAGTCCGAGAACAGTCCGAGAACAGTCCGAGAACAGTCCGAGAACAGTCCGAGAACAGTCCGAGAACAGTCCGAGAACAGTCGGAGAACAGTCGGAGAACAGTCGGAGAACAGTCAGAGAACAGTCGGAGAACAGTCGGAGAACAGTCGGAGAACAGTCGGAGAACAGTCGGAGAACAGTCGGAGAACGGTCCGAGAACGGTCCGAGAACGGTCGGAGAACGGCCGGAGAACGGCCGGAGAACAGCCGGAGAACAGTCCGAGAACAGTCCGAGAACGGTCGGAGAACAGCCGGAGAACAGCCGGAGAACAGTCCGAGAACAGTCGGAGAACAGAACAGTATCTCGAGCTTTATCAGAAACATGAGTAAAATACTGTTGAAAAGAAAAATCTTTGAAAAGTTTGTTTATTGTTGTTGTGTTGTTGTGTGTTAAAGGCCCTCTCGGGGTCCGGGCCCCATCGGCCCCATGTTTGAGGCGGAGCTACTGAACCGTCTTTCAATATATTTTCACGAAACTTTCACTCAAAATGAATACTTTTTGATCCCTCTCACGAGCATATCCATCCTTGTTTACTAGTCAATTTGTGCGTTTTTACAGCCCCCAGATAGAATTTGAATAAGACCGTCGCCGTGGCGACTCTCGTCCTTCGGCTCGGGCCGAATGAATTCCATTCCGTGTTTAAGCCTGAGATAAAGTTTATGATTTTTGAAAAAGACTATTAGGTTGAAATCAGTATGTTCATAAAGTTGTTGATTATTCTAATGTTTGCTGCCATCTCATTTTTCACTGCTGTTTTCTGACACTTTTTTAAAACTCATATAAAAGTTATGTTTTTTTCTGTTTTTAATCTGTGAAAGTTTCTGATGAAGTGTCAACTTCACCTCAGTTTAATCTCTCCAAGTGTCACTGCCAAAACCTCCACTTGTCAACAACATCCTGTGTCAGATGCCCTCCCCTTAGTCCCGCTTTAGTCCCGCTTTAGACCCGCTTTAGTCCCGCTTTAGTCCCGCTTTAGACCCGCTTTAGACCCGGTTTAGTCCCGGTTTAGTCCCGGTTTAGTCCTTACTTCGGGGCTCTTGCGGTTCTGGAGGATCTTTTTGTCCGTGTCTTTGGTGGCGAAGAACCTGGTGCAGCCGTTCTTCAGATACTGAAACACAAAGAAAACGTGAATCAGTCCAGTTCAAACACGACAGTTTGATTCTACACCATTTATACACAGCAGAGGGAAGCGTCTGGGGAGGTGGAGAGGCACTAACAGTATTTGCATGTGTTTGCAGCAGCATGTGGTCAGAGGCTGTGGTCAGAGGCTGTGGTCAGAGGCTGTGGTCAGAGGCTGTGGTCAGCAGATGGACATGAAACTGCACATTATCCTCAAATGTTCATAAACATCTGCTTCTATTTCAACAGAGAAAGTCAAACCTCACCACAGCAGGGTCCAGAGCCCACCACAGCAGGGTCCAGAGCCCACCACAGCAGGGTCCAGAGCCCACCACAGCAGGGTTCAGAACCCACCACAGCAGGGTCCAGAGCCCACCACAGCAGGGTCCAGAGCCCACCACAGCAGGGTCCAGAGCCCACCACAGCAGGGTTCAGAACCCACCACAGCAGGGTCCAGAGCCCACCACAGCAGGGTTCAGAGCCCACCACAGCAGGGTTCAGAACCCACCACAGCAGGGTCCAGAGCCCACCACAGCAGGGTTCAGAGCCCACCACAGCAGGGTCCAGAGCCCACCACAGCAGTGTTCAGAGCCCACCACAGCAGTGTTCAGAGCCCACCACAGCAGGGTCCAGAGCCCACCACAGCAGGGTCCAGAGCCCACCACAGCAGGGTCCAGAGCCCACCACAGCAGGGTTCAGAGCCCACCACAGCAGTGTCCAGAGCCCACCACAGCAGGGTCCAGAGCCCACCACAGCAGTGTTCAGAGCCCACCACAGCAGGGTCCAGAGCCCACCACAGCAGTGTTCAGAGCCCACCACAGCAGGGTCCAGAGCCCACCACAGCAGGGTCCAGAGCCCACCACAGCAGGGTCCAGAGCCCACCACAGCAGTGTTCAGAGCCCACCACAGCAGGGTCCAGAGCCCACCACAGCAGGGTCCAGAGCCCACCACAGCAGGGTCCAGAGCCCACCACAGCAGGGTCCAGAGCCCACCACAGCAGTGTTCAGAGCCCACCACAGCAGGGTCCAGAGCCCACCACAGCAGGGTCCAGAGCCCACCACAGCAGGGTCCAGAGCCCACCACAGCAGGGTTCAGAGCCCACCACAGCAGGGTCCAGAGCCCACCACAGCAGGGTTCAGAGCCCACCACAGCAGGGTTCAGAGCCCACCACAGCAGGGTTCAGAGCCCACCACAGCAGGGTTCAGAGCCCACCACAGCAGGGTCCAGAACCCACCACAGCAGGGTTCAGAGCCCACCACAGCAGGGTCCAGAGCCCACCACAGCAGGGTCCAGAGCCCACCACAGCAGGGTCCAGAGCCCACCACAGCAGGGTCCAGAGCCCACCACAGCAGGGTTCAGAGCCCACCACAGCAGGGTCCAGAGCCCACCACAGCAGGGTCCAGAGCCCACCACAGCAGGGTCCAGAGCCCACCACAGCACTGAAACTGCACTAGTTAAAGTCACAAATGATTTGTCATTAGCCGCTGATGATGGACTGGTCTCAGTCCTGGTTCTGACCTCAGCGTTTGACCATCGACCACAACATTCTACTGCAGAGGTTAGAATGTGATGTAGGTGTCAGAGGCCCCGCCCTCAGAGGCCCCGCCCTCAGCTGCTTTACATCCCATTTATCTGATTGGTACCAGTTTGTTCATGTAAACCAGAGCTCCTCCCCTTGTTCTAAAGTAATTTACGGCGTGCCACAGGGGTCAGTACTCGGTCCAATTCTGTTTCCTCTTTACATGCTGCCGTTAGGTCACATGATCAGGTCACATGATCAGACAGACTTAGAGCTCGTGTGAAGTAGATAAAAACCTGGAGGACACTTAATGATCTGCTTCTTAACCCTGAACAAACCGAGGTCATTGTGCTGGAGGTCATTGTGCTGGAGGTCACTGTGCTGGAGGTCACTGTGCTGGAGGTCACTGTGCTGGAGGTCACTGTGCTGGAGGTCACTGTGCTGGAGGTCCTTGTGCTGGAGGTCCTTGTGCTGGAGGTCCTTGTGCTGGAGGTCCTTGTGCTGGAGGTCCTTGTGCTGGAGGTCATTGTGCTGGAGGTCATTGTGCTGGAGGTCATGGTGCGGGAGGTCATTGTGCGGAAGGTCATTGTGCTGGAGGTCATTGTGCTGGAGGTCATGGTGCTGGAGGTCATGGTGCTGGAGGTCATGGTGCTGGAGGTCATGGTGCTGGAGGTCATTGTGCTGGAGGTCATTGTGCTAGAGGTCATTGTGCTGGAGGTCATTGTGCTGGAGGTCATTGTGCTGGCGGTCATTGTGCTGGCGGTCATTGTGCTGGCGGTCATTGTGCTGGAGGTCATTGTGCTGGAGGTCATTGTGCTGGAGGTCATGGTGCTGGAGGTCATGGTGCAGGAGGTCATTGTGCGGAAGGTCATTGTGCTGGAGGTCATTGTGCTGGAGGTCATTGTGCTGGAGGTCACTGTGCTGGAGGTCACTGTGCTGGAGGTCACGGTGCAGGAGGTCACTGTGCAGGAGGTCACAGTGCAGGAGGTCACTGTGCAGGAGGTCACTGTGCAGGAGGTCACTGTGCTGGAGGTCACTGTGCTGGAGGTCACTGTGCTGGAGGTCACTGTGCTGGAGGTCACTGTGCTGGAGGTCATTGTGCTGGAGGTCATTGTGCTGGAGGTCCTTGTGCTGGAGGTCATTATGCTGGAGGTCATTGTGCTGGAGGTCATTGTGCAGGAGGTCATTGTGCTGGAGGTCATTGTGCTGGAGGTCATTGTGCTGGAGGTCCTTGTGCTGGAGGTCCTTGTGCTGGAGGTCCTTGTGCTGGAGGTCCTTGTGCTGGAGGTCCTTGTGCTGGAGGTCATTGTGCTGGAGGTCATTGTGCTGGAGGTCACTGTGCTGGAGGTCACTGTGCTGGAGGTCACTGTGCTGGAGGTCACTGTGCTGGAGGTCCTTGTGCTGGAGGTCCTTGTGCTGGAGGTCATTGTGCTGGAGGTCATTGTGCTGGAGGTCATTGTGCTGGAGGTCATTGTGCTGGAGGTCATTGTGCTGGCGGTCATTGTGCTGGAGGTCATTGTGCTGGCGGTCATTGTGCTGGCGGTCATTGTGCTGGAGGTCATTGTGCTGGAGGTCATTGTGCTGGCGGTCATTGTGCTGGCGGTCATTGTGCTGGAGGTCATTGTGCTGGCGGTCACTGTGCTGGAGGTCACTGTGCTGGCGGTCACTGTGCTGGAGGTCACTGTGCTGGAGGTCATTGTGCTGGAGGTCATTGTGCTGGAGGTCATTGTGCAGGAGGTCATTGTGCTGGAGGTCATTGTGCTGGAGGTCATTGTGCTGGAGGTCATTGTGCTAGAGGTCATTGTGCTGGAGGTCATTGTGCTGGAGGTCATTGTGCTGGAGGTCATGGTGCTGGAGGTCATTGTGCTGGCGGTCATTGTGCTGGAGGTCATTGTGCTGGCGGTCATTGTGCTGGCGGTCATTGTGCTGGAGGTCATTGTGCTGGAGGTCATTGTGCTGGCGGTCATTGTGCTGGAGGTCATTGTGCTGGCGGTCATTGTGCTGGAGGTCATTGTGCTGGAGGTCATTGTGCTGGCGGTCATTGTGCAGGAGGTCATGGTGCTGGAGGTCATTGTGCAGGAGGTCACTGTGCTGGAGGTCACTGTGCTGGAGGTCACTGTGCTGGAGGTCACTGTGCTGGAGGTCACTGTGCTGGAGGTCACTGTGCTGGAGGTCACTGTGCTGGAGGTCATTGTGCAGGAGGTCATTGTGCAGGAGGTCATTGTGCAGGAGGTCATTGTGCTGGAGGTCATTGTGCTGGAGGTCATTGTGCTGGAGGTCATTGTGCTGGAGGTCACTGTGCTGGCGGTCATTGTGCTGGAGGTCATTGTGCTGGAGGTCATTGTGCTGGAGGTCATTGTGCTGAAGGTCATTGTGCTGAAGGTCATTGTGCTGGAGGTCATTGTGCTGGAGGTCATTGTGCTGGAGGTCATTGTGCTGGCGGTCATTGTGCTGGAGGTCACTGTGCTGGCGGTCACTGTGCTGGCGGTCACTGTGCTGGCGGTCACTGTGCTGGAGGTCACTGTGCTGGCGGTCACTGTGCTGGAGGTCATTGTGCTGGAGGTCATTGTGCTGAAGGTCACTGTGCTGGAGGTCACTGTGCTGGAGGTCACTGTGCTGGAGGTCATTGTGCTGGAGGTCACTGTGCTGGAGGTCATTGTGCAGGAGGTCATTGTGCAGGAGGTCATTGTGCAGGAGGTCATTGTGCTGGAGGTCATTGTGCTGGAGGTCATTGTGCTGGAGGTCATTGTGCTGGAGGTCACTGTGCTGGCGGTCACTGTGCTGGCGGTCACTGTGCTGGAGGTCATTGTGCTGGAGGTCATTGTGCTGGAGGTCATTGTGCTGGAGGTCATTGTGCTGGAGGTCATTGTGCAGGAGGTCATTGTGCTGGAGGTCATTGTGCAGGAGGTCATTGTGCTGGAGGTCATTGTGCTGGAGGTCATTGTGCAGGAGGTCATTGTGCTGGAGGTCATTGTGCTGGCGGTCATTGTGCTGGAGGTCATTGTGCTGGCAGTCATTGTGCTGGAGGTCACTGTGCTGGCGGTCACTGTGCTGGCGGTCACTGTGCTGGAGGTCATTGTGCAGGAGGTCATTGTGCTGAAGGTCATTGTGCTGGAGGTCATTGTGCTGGCGGTCATTGTGCTGGAGGTCATTGTGCTGGAGGTCATTGTACTGGAGGTCATTGTGCTGGAGGTCATTGTACTGGAGGTCATTGTGCAGGAGGTCCTTGTGCTGGAGGTCATTGTGCTGAAGGTCATTGTGCAGGAGGTCATTGTGCTGGAGGTCATTGTGCAGGAGGTCACTGTGCTGGAGGTCACTGTGCTGGAGGTCACTGTGCTGGAGGTCACTGTGCTGGAGGTCACTGTGCTGGAGGTCATTGTGCTGGAGGTCATTGTGCTGGAGGTCCTTGTGCTGGAGGTCATTATGCTGGAGGTCATTGTGCTGGAGGTCATTGTGCTGGAGGTCACTGTGCTGGAGGTCACTGTGCTGGAGGTCATTGTGCTGGAGGTCATTGTGCTGGAGGTCCTTGTGCTGGAGGTCATTGTGCTGGAGGTCATTGTGCTGGAGGTCATTGTGCTGGAGGTCATTGTGCTGGAGGTCATTGTGCTGGCGGTCATTGTGCTGGAGGTCATTGTGCTGGAGGTCCTTGTGCTGGAGGTCATTGTGCTGGAGGTCATTGTGCTGGAGGTCATTGTGCTGGAGGTCATTGTGCTGGAGGTCATTGTGCTGAAGGTCATTGTGCTGGAGGTCATTGTGCTGAAGGTCATTGTGCAGGAGGTCATGGTGCTGAAGGTCATTGTGCTGAAGGTCCTTGTGCTGGAGGTCATTGTGCTGAAGGTCATTGTGCAGGAGGTCATTGTGCAGGAGGTCATTGTGCTGGAGGTCATTGTGCAGATAGTCCCACTGAAGCCTCCAGTTCTACTGTAAGAAACCTCAGAGTCTGATTGGACCAGGAGCTCTCATTTAAAGCTCATATAAATCACATCAGTAAAACAGACTCTTTCCATTTGCGCAACAAGAGCCAAAATCAGAAGAATCCGGCCTAAAAGTGAAGCTGAAACGTCTCCTGCATTTGTAACGTCTCGATTCTCCTGTAACTCCTGCTCACAGCAGGTCCTAAAAGCTCCATAAAAAGCTTTAACTGGTTCAAAATGCAGCAGCAAGATTACAAACAGGAACAAAAAGAAGAGAGCACATTACGCCGGTGCTGGAGTCTCTTCACTGGCTCCTGTCCAGTTTAGAATCACATTTAAACTCCTCCTCCTGATTTACAAAGCCATCAATTACGTCACAAAGGCGCCGGTCCAGCTGGCAGCCCGGTGTAACGCCCGCTCTTTTCTCACACCTTTTTCACACTTATTGTGCTTTATCTTTTGTATTTTGTAAATATTTTTTCGACTTTACTTGTACGATCGGGACACGCGCTGGAATCGCTTTAATTCAACTTGTTTTGACTTTGTTCGGCTGGATTATTGAGTGTTTTCGTCGTTGCGATGTGCCCCCGGGGCCCCCGGCCGGCGCCGTACCGCGTTTACACAAAGGAGGAACTCATGAAACTGCGGAGAACCGTCGTCTTACCCGGAGATCGTCACGTTATCCCGGCGGACATCCTAAGATTTTTAAAAGAGATCTTCTACTGAGACTGTTTTTGAAACTTCCTATAAATTATCTGTTCTTTTCCTCTGTATCTACCTGCGTTGCAACAATGAAATTTCCCCATGTGGGACAATAAAGGAATATCTTATCTTATCTTAAATGACATGGCCCCTCCCACCTCAAAGATGCTATAGAACCATCTCATCCAATCAGAGCTCTTCACTCTCAATGCTGGACTTCTGGTGCCAAGAGTCTCTAAAAGCACAGTAGGAGGTGGAGTCCTGTCCATGTTAAAGAGGCGACACAGTCTCTTCATTTAAGTCCAGGCTTAAACGTTCCTCTTTGAAATGACTTATGGTCAGACTAGTTAGGAACAGAAACATAAACCCACAGCTTCAGCTCCGCTGCCCTAGCAGCAACTCAGGGGGAAGTATGAGCTCTGTCCTCTGAGAAACACTTATTCTATCACACTATATTTTCACTTGTTTTGTTCATCGTCTTTTCTTCTTCTCTCACTTCCTGTCGAGAGTGAAACAGACTCATCCCTGATGTGGATCCAGATGATCCTGGAGAAACATCTACTCCAGAGGAACGGTTCTCCTCCTGAAGAACCGGTTCTCCTCCTGAAGAACCGGTTCTCCTCCTGAAGAACCGGTTCTCCTCCTGAAGAACCGGTTCTGGGACATGTGTCTAAGGACAGAGGACTCTGGGACACGTGTCTAAGGACAGAGGACACTGGGACACGTGTCTACGGATAGAGGACTCTGGGACACGTGTCTAAGGACAGAGGACTCTGGGACATGTGTCTAAGGACAGAGGACTCTGGGACACGTGTCTAAGGACAGAGGACACTGGGACACGTGTCTACGGATAGAGGACTCTGGGACACGTGTCTAAGGATAGAGGACTCTGGGACACGTGTCTACGGACAGAGGACTCTGGGACATGTGTCTAAGGACAGAGGACTCTGGGACACGTGTCTAAGGACAGAGGACACTGGGACACGTGTCTACGGATAGAGGACTCTGGGACACGTGTCTAAGGACAGAGGACTCTGGGACATGTGTCCAAGGACAGAGGACTCTGGGACACGTGTCTACGGACAGAGGACTCTGGGACACGTGTCTAAGGATAGAGGACTCTGGGACATGTGTCTAAGGACAGAGGACTCTGGGACACGTGTCTAAGGACAGAGGACACTGGGACACGTGTCTACGGATAGAGGACTCTGGGACATGTGTCCAAGGACAGAGGACTCTGGGACACGTGTCCAAGGACAGAGGACTCTGGGACACGTGTCTAAGGACAGAGGACTCTGGGACATGTGTCTAAGGACAGAGGACTCTGGGACACGTGTCTAAGGATAGAGGACTCTGGGACACGTGTCTAAGGATAGAGGACTCTGGGACATGTGTCTAAGGACAGAGGACACTGGGACATGTGTCTAAGGACAGAGGACTCTGGGACACGTGTCTAAGGACAGAGGACTCTGGGACACGTGTCTACGGACAGAGGACTCTGGGACACGTGTCTAAGGACAGAGGACTCTGGGACACGTGTCTAAGGACAGAGGACACTGGGACATGTGTCTAAGGACAGAGGACTCTGGGACATGTGTCTAAGGACAGAGGACTCTGGGACATGTGTCTAAGGACAGAGGACTCTGGGACACGTGTCTAAGGATAGAGGACTCTGGGACATGTGTCTAAGGACAGAGGACACTGGGACATGTGTCTAAGGACAGAGGACTCTGGGACACGTGTCTAAGGACAGAGGACTCTGGGACACGTGTCTACGGACAGAGGACTCTGGGACACGTGTCTAAGGACAGAGGACTCTGGGACACGTGTCTAAGGACAGAGGACACTGGGACATGTGTCTAAGGACAGAGGACTCTGGGACATGTGTCTAAGGACAGAGGACTCTGGGACATGTGTCTAAGGACAGAGGACTCTGGGACATGTGTCTAAGGACAGAGGACACTGGGACATGTGTCTAAGGACATTGTGAAATGGTTCCATTCTCGAGTGAGTTGAAGACGGTTTTAGTTCTGCTTTAGACCCTTTCCAGTCCCACTTCTTGGTCTTTATTGCAGCCAGAGCCAGAGGAGCCCACAGAGCCAGAGGAGCCCACAGAGCCAGAGCGGAGCCCACAGAGCCAGAGCGGAGCCCACAGAGCCAGAGCGGAGCCCACAGAGCCAGAGGAGCCCACAGAGCCAGCGGAGCCCACAGAGCCAGAGGAGCCCACAGAGCCAGAGCGGAGCCCACAGAGCCAGAGGAGCCCACAGAGCCAGAGGAGCCCACAGAGCCAGAGGAGCCCACAGAGCCAGAGGAGCCCACAGAGCCAGAGCGGAGCCCACAGAGCCAGAGCGGAGCCCACAGAGCCAGAGGAGCCCACAGAGCCAGCGGAGCCCACAGAGCCAGAGGAGCCCACAGAGCCAGAGGAGCCCACAGAGCCAGAGGAGCCCACAGAGCCAGAGCGGAGCCCACAGAGCCAGAGCGGAGCCCACAGAGCCAGAGCGGAGCCCACAGAGCCAGAGCGGAGCCCACAGAGCCAGAGCGGAGCCCACAGAGCCAGAGGAGCCCACAGAGCCAGAGCGGAGCCCACAGAGCCAGAGCGGAGCCCACAGAGCCAGAGGAGCCCACAGAGCCAGCGGAGCCCACAGAGCCAGAGGAGCCCACAGAGCCAGAGCGGAGCCCACAGAGCCAGAGGAGCCCACAGAGCCAGAGCGGAGCCCACAGAGCCAGAGGAGCCCACAGAGCCAGAGGAGCCCACAGAGCCAGAGGAGCCCACAGAGCCAGAGGAGCCCACAGAGCCAGAGGAGCCCACAGAGCCAGAGCGGAGCCCACAGAGCCAGAGCGGAGCCCACAGAGCCAGAGGAGCCCACAGAGCCAGAGGAGCCCACAGAGCCAGAGCGGAGCCCACAGAGCCAGAGCGGAGCCCACAGAGCCAGAGCGGAGCCCACAGAGCCAGAGCGGAGCCCACAGAGCCAGCGGAGCCCACAGAGCCAGAGGAGCCCACAGAGCCAGAGGAGCCCACAGAGCCAGAGCGGAGCCCACAGAGCCAGAGGAGCCCACAGAGCCAGAGGAGCCCACAGAGCCAGAGCGGAGCCCACAGAGCCAGAGCGGAGCCCACAGAGCCAGAGGAGCCCACAGAGCCAGAGCGGAGCCCACAGAGCCAGAGCGGAGCCCACAGAGCCAGAGGAGCCCACAGAGCCAGAGGAGCCCACAGAGCCAGAGGAGCCCACAGAGCCAGAGCGGAGCCCACAGAGCCAGAGGAGCCCACAGAGCCAGAGGAGCCCACAGAGCCAGAGGAGCCCACAGAGCCAGAGGAGCCCACAGAGCCAGAGCGGAGCCCACAGAGCCAGAGCGGAGCCCACAGAGCCAGAGCGGAGCCCACAGAGCCAGAGGAGCCCACAGAGCCAGCGGAGCCCACAGAGCCAGAGCGGAGCCCACAGAGCCAGAGGAGCCCACAGAGCCAGAGGAGCCCACAGAGCCAGAGGAGCCCACAGAGCCAGAGGAGCCCACAGAGCCAGAGGAGCCCACAGAGCCAGAGGAGCCCACAGAGCCAGAGCGGAGCCCACAGAGCCAGAGCGGAGCCCACAGAGCCAGAGCGGAGCCCACAGAGCCAGAGGAGCCCACAGAGCCAGAGGAGCCCACAGAGCCAGCGGAGCCCACAGAGCCAGAGGAGCCCACAGAGCCAGAGGAGCCCACAGAGCCAGAGCGGAGCCCACAGAGCCATGAGTCGTGCGGTTTCTACAGTCGAGTTCCTGAGTCACAGCCTGAGACTGAAGAGTGTTCTAGGCCTGGTCAGTTACAGCAGAACCTCAACCTCTCACTGCACAGACTGTTCAGCACCACAGGGCTTGAGCCATTAGGTCATTTGAGGGCCTGGTCCTCCCCCCCGCTGCTGGACCTCCCCCTGCTGGACCTCCCCCCTGCTGGACCTCCCCCCTGCTGGACCTCCCCCCTGCTGGACCTCCCCGCTGCTGGACCTCCCCCCTGCTGGACCTCCCCCCTGCTGGACCTCCCCCCTGCTGGACCTCCTGCTGCTGCTGGACCTCCTGCTGCTGCTGGACCTCCTGCTGCTGCTGGACCTCCTGCTGCTGCTGGACCTCCCCGCTGCTGGACCTCCCCCCTGCTGGTCCTCCCCCCTGCTGGACCTCCTGCTGCTGCTGGACCTCCTGCTGCTGCTGGACCTCCTGCTGCTGCTGGACCTCCTGCTGCTGCTGGACCTCCTGCTGCTGCTGGACCTCCTGCTGCTGCTGGACCTGCTGCTGCTGCTGCTGGACCCCCTGCTGCTGGACCTCCTGCTGCTGCTGGACCTCCTGCTGCTGCTGGACCTCCTGCTGCTGGACCTCCTGCTGCTGGACCCTCTGCAGGTCTGCGGACGACCCCATCAACCTGGCTCTTCAGTTCACCTGCAGCACCTGGACTCCTCCTCCACCAGGATCAACACCACCTCCTGCTCTGCTCCAGGACAAGCTCTCCCAGCTCAACGTGCCGACTCCACCTGCGGGAGGAGCACTGACGAGAGGCCGCTCCCCTCAGGCAGGAGGCCGCTCCCCTCAGGCAGGAGGCCGCTCCCCTCAGGCAGGAGGCCGCTCCCCTCAGGCAGGAGGCCGCTCCCCTCAGGCAGGAGGCCGCTCCCCTCAGGCAGGAGGCCGCTCCCCTCAGGCAGGAGGCCGCTCCCCTCAGGCAGGAGGCCACTCCCCTCAGGCAGGAGGCCACTCCCCTCAGGCAGGAGGCCACTCAGGGTCAGGTCCAAGAGGCACAAGCTTTGACTCTCAGGATTAGACTGTACTTTGGACTGTACTTTAGACTGTGTGTGTGTCCACTTTGAACCAGGTTTACAGTCAAATGAATCCAATTAAACACATTTGTTTAGACCTGGTTTAGTCCTGGTTTAGTCCTGGTTTAGTCCTGGTTTAGTCCTGGTTTAGTCCTGGTTTAGTCCTGGTTTAGTCCTTTAGACATAATGAATGAGTTTAATCTCATTAAAACAGAATCGTCTTTAGTTTGTCTTAGTTTTAAAATAACGTTCGTTAAATCAGATTTATGACTCGTTCTGTTCTTTCCATCTTCACGTTCTATTCAAACCATAAAGCTCAGGGTTCAGCACCACGGACAGCGATCAGGAATAAACTGCTTTTATCTGTGAAAGGCTCTAAACACAGGTGTAAACAGGGCTCTAAACGACTCAAACACAGGTGTAAACAGGGCTCTAAATGACTCAAACACAGCTGTAAACAGGGCTCTAAACGACTCAAACACAGGTGTAAACAGGGCTCTAAATGACTCAAACACAGGTGTAAACAGGGCTCTAAACGACTCAAACACAGGTGTAAACAGGGCTCTAAATGACTCAAACACAGGTGTAAACAGGGCTCTAAACAACTCAAACACAGGTGTAAACAGGGCTCTAAACGACTCAAACACAGGTGTAAACAGGGCTCTAAACGACTCAAACACAGGTGTAAACTGGGCTCTAAACAACTCAAACACAGCTGTAAACAGGGCTCTAAACGACTCAAACACAGGTGTAAACAGGGCTCTAAACGACTCAAACACAGGTGTAAACAGGGCTCTAAACGACTCAAACACAGGTGTAAACAGGGCTCTAAACGACTCAAACACAGGTGTAAACAGGGCTCTAAACAACTCAAACACAGCTGTAAACAGGGCTCTAAACGACTCAAACACAGGTGTAAACAGGGCTCTAAACGACTCAAACACAGGTGTAAACAGCTCAAACACAGGTGTAAACAGGGCTCTACACGACTCAAACACAGGTGTAAACAGGGCTCTAAACGACTCAAACACAGGTGTAAACAGGGCTCTAAACGACTCAAACACAGTTGTAAACAGGGCTCTAAACGACTCAAACACAGGTGTAAACAGCTCAAACACAGGTGTAAACAGGGCTCTACACGACTCAAACACAGGTGTAAACAGGGCTCTAAACGACTCAAACACAGGTGTAAACAGCTCAAACACAGGTGTAAACAGGGCTCTAAACGACTCAAACACAGGTGTAAACAGGGCTCTAAACGACTCAAACACAGGTGTAAACAGGGCTCTAAACGACTCAAACACAGGTGTAAACAGGGCTCTAAACGACTCAAACACAGGTGTAAACAGGGCTCTAAACGACTCAAACACAGGGCCACTCCCCTCAGGCAGGAGGCCACGCCCCTCAGGCAGGAGGCCACGCCCCTCAGGCAGGAGGCCACGCCCCTCAGGCAGGAGGCCACGCCCCTCAGGCAGGAGGCCTCTCTCATTGTTACTCTTGTCATGAGCAGATTTAAATTGTTCTTTTGACTTGTCAGTGCCAAAGTCTGGTTCTGGTGCGGCCAGGGTCAGGATTAGGGTCAGGGTCAGGATTAGGGTCAGGATTAGGGTGAGGATTAGGGTCAGGGTCAGGATTAGGGTCAGGATTAGGGTGAGGATTAGGGTCAGGGTCAGGATTAGGGTCAGGATTAGGGTGAGGATTAGGGTCAGGGTCAGGATTAGGGTCAGGATTAGGGTGAGGATTAGGGTCAGGGTCAGGATTAGGGTCAGGGTCAGGATTAGGGTCAGGATTAGGGTCAGGATTAGGGTCAGGGTCAGGATTAGGGTCAGGGTCAGGATTAGGGTCAGGATTAGGGTGAGGATTAGGGTCAGGATTAGGGTCAGGATTAGAGTTAGGGTCAGTGCTAGGGTCAGGATCAGGGTCAGGGTTAGGGGTCAGGATCACCCTGGTCTTACCCTAAAGGTGTCCGGGGCCTTCAGGTGCAGCCTCTCCCTCATCTCCTCGGGGGCCCCTGCACACAGGCGGTAGAAGATGTGGTAGTTCCTCTCCTCGTGGCTCTGGGTGCAGATCCGAGACTTCTCCAGGAGATAATGAGACACAAATCCACCGACCACAGCGTTCTGCAGAGAAGAGGCACCAAAGACAGGGTCAGGGTCAGGTCAAGGGTCAGATCCAGGGTCAGGGTCAGGTCCAGGGTTAGATCCAGGGTCAGATCCAGGGTCAGGTCCAGGGTCAGGTCCAGGGTCAGGGTCAGGTCCAGGGTCAGATCCAGGGTCAGATCCAGGGTCAGATCCAGGGTCAGGGTCAGGTCCAGGGTCAGGTCCAGGGTCAGATCCAGGGTCAGATCCAGGGTCAGATCCAGGTCCAGGGTCAGATCCAGGTCCAGGGTCAGATCCAGGTCCAGGGTCAGGGTCAGGTCCAGGGTCAGGGTCAGGTCCAGGGTCAGGTCCAGGGTCAGGTCCAGGGTCAGGTCCAGGGTCAGGTCCAGGGTCAGGGTCAGGTCCAGGGTCAGGTCCAGGGTCAGGTCCAGGGTCAGGTCCAGGGTCAGGTCCAGGGTCAGGTCCAGGGTCAGGGTCAGGTCCAGGGTCAGATCCAGGGTCAGATCCAGGTCCAGGGTCAGGGTCAGGTCCAGGGTCAGGTCCAGGGTCAGGGTCAGGTCCAGGGTTAGATCCAGGGTCAGGTCCAGGGTCAGGGTCAGGTCCAGGGTCAGGTCCAGGGTCAGGTCCAGGGTCAGGTCCAGGGTCAGGTCCAGGGTCAGGTCCAGGGTCAGGGTCAGGTCCAGGGTCAGATCCAGGGTCAGATCCAGGTCCAGGGTCAGGTCCAGGGTCAGATCCAGGGTCAGGTCCAGGGTCAGATCCAGGGTCAGGGTCAGGTCCAGGGTCAGGTCCAGGGTCATGTCCAGGGTCAGGTCCAGGGTCAGGGTCAGATCCAGGGTCAGGTCCAGGGTCAGGACCAGGGTCAGGACCAGGGTCAGGTCCAGGGTCAGGTCCAGGGTCAGGTCCAGGGTCAGGTCCAGGGTCAGATCCAGGGTCAGATCCAGGGTCAGATCCAGGGTCAGGGTCAGGGTCAGGTCCAGGGTCAGGGTCAGATCCAGGGTCAGGACCAGGGTCAGGTCCAGGGTCAGGACCAGGGTCAGGACCAGGGTCAGGTCCAGGGTCAGGTCCAGGGTCAGATCCAGGGTCAGATCCAGGGTCAGATCCAGGGTCAGATCCAGGGTCAGATCCAGGGTCAGATCCAGGGTCAGGGTCAGGGTCAGGTCCAGGGTCAGGGTCAGATCCAGGGTCAGGACCAGGGTCAGGTCCAGGGTCAGGTCCAGGGTCAGGTCCAGGGTCAGGTCCAGGGTCAGGGTCAGGTCCTGGGTCAGGTCCTGGGTCAGGTCCTGGGTCAGGTCCTGGGTCAGATCCAGGGTCAGGGTCAGGACCAGGGTCAGATCCAGGGTCAGATCCAGGGTCAGATCCAGGGTCAGATCCAGGGTCAGGACCAGGGTCAGGTCCAGGGTCAGGTCCAGGGTCAGGTCCAGGGTCAGGTCCAGGGTCAGGGTCAGGTCCTGGGTCAGGTCCTGGGTCAGGTCCTGGGTCAGGTCCTGGGTCAGATCCAGGGTCAGGGTCAGATCCAGGGTCAGGACCAGGGTCAGATCCAGGGTCAGATCCAGGGTCAGATCCAGGGTCAGGACCAGGGTCAGGTCCAGGGTCAGATCCAGGGTCAGATCCAGGGTCAGATCCAGGGTCAGATCCAGGGTCAGGTCCAGGGTCAGATCCAGGGTCAGATCCAGGGTCAGATCCAGGGTCAGGTCCAGGGTCAGATCCAGGGTCAGATCCAGGGTCAGGTCCAGGGTCAGGTCCAGGGTCAGATCCAGGGTCAGGTCCAGGGTCAGGTCCTGGGTCAGGTCCTGGGTCAGGTCCTGGGTCAGATCCAGGGTCAGGTCCAGGGTCAGGTCCAGGGTCAGATCCAGGGTCAGGTCCAAGAGGCACAAGCTTTGACTCTCAGGATTAGAATGTACTTTAGACTGTACTTTAGACTGTACTTTAGACTGTACTTTAGAATGTACTTTAGAATGTACTTCAGACTGTACTTTAGACTGTACTTTAGACTGTACTTTAGAATGTACTTTAGACTGTACTTTAGAATGTACTTTAGACTGTACTTTAGAATGTACTTTAGAATGTACTTTAGACTGTACTTTAGAATGTACTTTAGACTGTACTTTAGACTGTACTTTAGACTGTACTTTAGACTGTACTTTAGACTGTGTGTGTGTCCACTTTGAACCAGGTTTACAGTTAAATTAATCCAATTACACAATTGGATGCCAACCGCCATAAAACAACAACAACAACAACAACAACAACGGGAGATGGCGGAGGAGAGTGGATCGGTGGTCGAAGACGTTCTGGACGGCGTGGAGGAGCAGCCTTTTCTGGCTGCACGTGCCCGGAAACGTAAAAAGTCCCTTAGCTCGTCCGAGGGTTCTGGGAATGAGCAGCAGGATGAGGCTGAAGCTATTGATATCCGGGGTGAGAGCAAAGACTGTAAGGTGATCATAAAGCTTGCACAGGATAGTGCATCCTTTAAGGAGTGGAATTCAGTGGCATTGTCAAAGAGCCTAACTGTAGCTGTGGGAGTGATCAAGAGTGCGAGTGTCCTTAGAGATGGCTCGCTGCTGGTCGTGTGCAAGGACGCGGCTCAGCAACGGAAGGCGATTGGAACTAAACGTCTGGGTGGAAAGGACATTCTTGTGTCTGATGCTGAAAGGAACATGGTCAGAGGAGTTATCGTAGGTGTCCCTACGGCGACGTCTGTGGATGAAGTTAAGGAGAATTTGACGGGAGTTACGGTGGTGGACGCTAGGCGTTTGAAGGTGACCCGGTTTGGGGTAAGATGTGACAGCTTGTCGGTAATGGTAACACTTGAAGGGAGGTGCCTGCCTAGTAAGGTGTTCATTGGGTTCATGTGCCCTGACGTTAGGCCATATGTTCCACCGCCCCTGCGTTGCTTCAAGTGCCAGCGCTTTGGGCATATTGCAGCGGTCTGTAGAGGGAGGCAAAGGTGTGGTAAATGTGCAGGAGATCACGAGTATGGGAAGTGTGACGTGGGAGCAAAACTGAAGTGCTGTAACTGTGGGGAAGAACATAGCTCTGCCTACGGGGGATGCAGGTTTAGCAAAAGAGCTGCTGAGGTGCAGAAAATAAAGGTCTCTCAAGGTATATCCTATGCAGATGCAGTCAAGAAAGTTTCAAGTAACGAGTTTAGAGTAAATACAGAGAGAGGAGCCAGCGCTGCTCCCAGCCAGGGCGAAATGAGAGAGGCCAGCGTGGCTCCCAAGAAGTGTGAAGGTTTCAAGAGTGGAGGTCCCAAGTGTGCAGGTTCCAGAATGAATGAGAATACCCTGGTTGTGGATAGAGAGGATTTTGTACTCTTTATGGTGGATGTTGTAAACTGTGCTGCTCAGACTCAAAGCAGAACTGAAAGGATCGGGATCGTTGCTAAAGCTGCAGGGAGATTCCTTGGAACAAAGGAGCTTGATTGGGCAGATATAGAAAACAGGCTAAAGGCGCTAAATGGGAGTCGGAGTGATGGGGGTCTGCTTGTGGGGAGTCAGAGTGATCAGAGTGACGAGATGGGGGTGGGGGTGGTCTCCTGTCCTCGCCCAGTCTCGTAGACGCACGGCTACCAAGCGGCGACATCAGTGGAAATATTAGAGCCTATAGAATGAAGCCTGAAGAATAAAGCTGTACGGTGGAAGCACCGAACGTCAAAGAAGGAGAGGAAGATGAAGAAGAGTCTCCCTGGAATAAAGCCGGTCGGTCTCTGAAACAGCAACAACTATTCTAGTCACAAAGACATATCATGGGCTTTGTAACACCAAAGCAATGGAAGGAGTACTTTTACGGACTACGACAGAGTCTGAGGACTACAGTCTGGCGGTAATGCAACACTCGGACGCCAACCGCCATAAAACAACAACAACAATTAAACACATTTGTTTAGTCCTGGTTTAGTCCTGGTTTAGTCCTGGTTTAGTCCTGGTTTAGTCCTGGTTTAGTCCTGGTTTAGTCCTGGTTTAGTCCTGGTTTAGTCCTTTAGACATAATGAATGAGTTTAATCTCATTAAAACAGAATCGTCTTTAGTTTGTCTTAGTTTTAAAATAACGTTCGTTAAATCAGATTTATGACTCGTTCTGTTCTTTCCATCTTCACGTTCTATTCAAACCATAAAGCTCAGGGTTCAGCACCACGGACAGCGATCAGGAATAAACTGCTTTTATCTGTGAAAGGCTCTAAACACAGGTGTAAACAGGGCTCTAAACGACTCAAACACAGGTGTAAACAGGGCTCTAAACGACTCAAACACAGGTGTAAACAGGGCTCTAAACGACTCAAACACAGGTGTAAACTGGGCTCTAAACAACTCAAACACAGCTGTAAACAGGGCTCTAAACGACTCAAACACAGGTGTAAACAGGGCTCTAAACGACTCAAACACAGGTGTAAACAGCTCAAACACAGGTGTAAACAGGGCTCTACACGACTCAAACACAGGTGTAAACAGGGCTCTAAACGACTCAAACACAGGTGTAAACTGGGCTCTAAACAACTCAAACACAGCTGTAAACAGGGCTCTAAACGACTCAAACACAGGTGTAAACAGGGCTCTAAACGACTCAAACACAGGTGTAAACAGCTCAAACACAGGTGTAAACAGGGCTCTACACGACTCAAACACAGGTGTAAACAGGGCTCTAAACGACTCAAACACAGGTGTAAACAGCTCAAACACAGGTGTAAACAGGGCTCTACACGACTCAAACACGGGTGTAAACAGGGCTCTAAACGACTCAAACACAGGTGTAAACAGGGCTCTAAACGACTCAAACACAGGTGTAAACAGCTCAAACACAGGTGTAAACAGGGCTCTAAACGACTCAAACACAGGTGTAAACAGGGCTCTAAACGACTCAAACACAGGTGTAAACAGGGCTCTAAACGACTCAAACACAGGTGTAAACAGGGCTCTACACGACTCAAACACAGGTGTAAACAGGGCTCTAAACGACTCAAACACAGGTGTAAACAGGGCTCTAAACGACTCAAACACAGGTGTAAACTGGGCTCTAAACGACTCAAACACAGGTGTAAACTGGGCTCTAAACGACTCAAACACAGGTGTAAACAGGGCTCTAAACGACTCAAACACAGGTGTAAACAGGGCTCTAAACGACTCAAACACAGGTGTAAACAGGGCTCTAAACGACTCAAACACAGGTGTAAACAGGGCTCTACACGACTCAAACACAGGTGTAAACAGGGCTCTAAACGACTCAAACACAGGTGTAAACAGGGCTCTAAACGACACAATCGAGAGTAGAGTTTATTCACCTTCTCGTGAAAGTGAATCTCCACAAACTTCCCGAATCGGCTGCTGTTGTTGTTTCGGACGGTTTTGGCGTTTCCAAACGCCTCCAGCAGCGGGTTCGCTGTGAACGCCACAGGAAAGTACATTAGGATACGATTATATTGTACTGCAGTATACATACTGCATTATACATACTGCATACTACATACACTGCATACTACATACACTGCATTATACATACTGCATTATACATACTGCATTATACATACTGCATTATATATACTGCATTATACATACTGCATTATACATACTGCATTATACATACTGCATTATACATACTGCATTATACATACTGCATTATATACACTGCATTATACATACTGCATTATACATACTGCATTATACATACTGCATTATACATACTGCATTATATACACTGCATTATACATACTGCATTATACATACTGCATTATACATACTGCATTATACATACTGCATTATACATACTGCATTATACATACTGCATTATATATACTGCATTATACATACTGCATTATATACACTGCATTATACATACTGCATTATACATACTGCATTATACATACTGCATTATACATACTGCATTATACATACTGCATTATATATACTGCATTATACATACTGCATTATATACATACTGCATTATACATACTGCATTTTACATACTGCATTATACATACTGCATTATATATACTGCAGTATACATACTGCATTATACATACTGCAGTATATATACGGCATTATACATACTGCATTATATATACGGCATTATATATACGGCATTATACATACTGCATTATATATACTGCATTATACATACTGCATTATACATACTGCATTATACATACTGCATTATACATACTGCATTATATATACGGCATTATACATACTGCATTATATATACTGCATTATATATACTGCATTATACATACTGCATTATACATACTGCATTATACATACTGCAGTATATATACTGCATTATACATACTGCATTATATACACTGCATTATACATACACTGCATTATACATACACTGCATTATACATACTGCATTATACATACACTGCATTATACATACTGCATTATACATACTGCAGTATACATACTGCATTATACATACTGCAGTATACATACGGCATTATACATACTGCATTATACATACTGCATTATACATACTGCATTATACATACTGCATTATACATACTGCATTATATATACGGCATTATACATACTGCATTATATATACTGCATTATATATACTGCATTATATATACTGCAGTATATATACTGCATTATACATACTGCATTATACACACTGCATTATACATACTGCATTATACATACACTGCATTATACATACTGCATTATATATACTGCAGTATACATACTGCATTATACATACTGCAGTATATATACTGCATTATACATACTGCATTATACATACTGCATTATACATACTGCATTATACATACTGCATTATATATACTGCATTATACATACTGCATTATACATACTGCATTATATATACTGCATTATACATACTGCATTATACATACTGCATTATACATACTGCATTATATACACTGCATTATACATACTGCATTATACATACTGCATTATACATACTGCATTATACATACTGCATTATACATACACTGCATTATACATACACTGCATTATACATACTGCATTATATATACTGCATTATACATACTGCATTATATACACTGCATTATATACACTGCATTATACATACACTGCATTATACATACACTGCATTATACATACTGCATTATACATACTGCATTATACATACTGCATTATATATACTGCATTATACATACTGCATTATACACACTGCATTATACATACTGCATTATACATACTGCATTATACATACTGCAGTATACATACTGCAGTATATATACGGCATTATACATACTGCATTATATATACTGCATTATATATACTGCATTTTACATACTGCATTATATATACTGCATTATATATACTGCAGTATACATACTGCATTATACATACTGCAGTATATATACGGCATTATACATACTGCATTATATATACTGCATTATATACACTGCATTTTACATACTGCATTATATATACTGCATTATATATACTGCAGTATACATACTGCAGTATATATACGGCATTATACATACTGCATTATATATACGGCATTATATATACGGCATTATACATACTGCATTATATATACTGCATTATATATACTGCATTATATATACGGCATTATACATACTGCATTATACATACTGCATTATACATACTGCATTATATATACGGCATTATACATACTGCAGTATATATACTGCATTATACATACTGCATTATATACACTGCATTATATACACTGCATTATACATACTGCATTATACATACACTGCATTATACATACTGCATTATATATACTGCAGTATACATACTGCATTATACATACTGCAGTATATATACGGCATTATACATACTGCATTATATATACTGCATTATACATACTGCATTATACATACTGCATTATATATACTGCATTATACATACTGCAGTATACATACTGCATTATACATACTGCATTATATATACTGCAGTATACATACTGCATTATACATACTGCATTATACATACTGCATTATATATACTGCAGTATACATACTGCATTATACATACTGCATTATACATACTGCATTATATATACACGGCATTATACATACTGCATTATACATACTGCATTATACATACTGCATTATACATACTGCATTATACATACTGCATTATACATACTGCATTATACATACTGCATTATATATACACGGCATTATACATACTGCATTATACATACTGCATTATACATACTGCATTATACATACTGCATTATATATACTGCATTATACATACTGCATTATATATACGGCATTATATATACTGCATTATATATACTGCATTATACATACTGTATTTTACTGACCTTTTTTTCATAGTTTTGGCCGAGGTGCAACTTATACTCTGGAGCGACTTATGTGATATTATGTCTTTTTCTTCTCTATCATGCATTTTTTTCGATGGTGTAATTTATAGTCCAGAAAATATAAGTACTGAATATAAGTACTCGGGGTGTGTTTTCTGCGTTTGAACATGTCGTACCTTCTACGATGCGCTCGTCGATGTCCTGCCCAGTGCCGTACGACGTGGTCAGATATCTGAGAAGAGCAAAGTGTCTACATATAAATTATGTACACACACACACACACACACACACACACACACACACACACACACACACACACACACACACACACACACACACACACACACACACACACACACACACACACACACACACACACACACACACACACACACACACACACACACACACACACACACACACACACACACACACACACACACACACACACACACACACACACACACACACACACACACACACACACACAGCTCTGACCTGAGGACAAACTTGGTGTTTTCCGTCTTTCCTGCTCCAGATTCTCCAGAAACGATGATGGACTGACTCATCTTCAGCACCTTCATGTCTCTGTACGCTTTGTCCGCTGAAACAAGAGTGAAACCAGGTCTAAACCAGGTCTAAACCAGGCCTAAACCAGGCCTAAACCAGGCCTAAACCAGGCCTAAACCAGGCCTAAACCAGGCCTAAACCAGGCCTAACACACAGCAGGTTCTGACAGTCCCACAGTGCTCTCTGGTGGTGATATTTCAAACTGCAGCCTCATGTCCTGAGCAGCTCTGAAGTGTTAGTGTGTACCATGCAGTAGTACATGCAGTAGTACATGCAGTAGTACATGCAGTAGTACATGCAGTAGTACATGCAGTAGTACATGCAGTAGTACATGCAGTAGAACATGCAGTAGTACATGCAGTAGTACATGCAGTAGTACATGCAGTAGTACATGCAGTAGTACATGCAGTAGTACATGCAGTAGTACATGCAGTAGAACATGCAGTAGTACATGCAGTAGTACATGCAGTAGTACATGCAGTAGTACATGCAGTAGTACATGCAGTAGTACATGCAGTAGAACATGCAGTAGAACATGCAGTAGTACATGCAGTAGTAGTAGTATTTGCAGTACCTATAGCGTAGACGTGAGGAGGCAGCGTCCCCAGAGAACGACCTCGATATTGTTTGATGGTTTCTGGAGCGTAGAGTTTGGGCAGGTCATAGTACGGATTCACCGCGATCAGGATGTTCGCCACGTACGTCTGAAACACACAGGTCATCACTGCGCCGCTCCACAGACCTGATCCAACATGTGTGTGCGCGCCGCTCCACAGACCTGATCCAACATGTGTGTGCGCCGCTCCACAGACCTGATCTAACATGTGTGTGCGCCGCTCCACAGACCTGATCTAGCATGTGTGCGCGCCGCTCCACAGACCTGATCTAACATGTGTGCGCGCCGCTCCACAGACCTGATCCAACATGTGTGTGCGCGCCGCTCCACAGACCTGATCTAACATGTGTGTGCGCCGCTCCACAGACCTGATCTAACATGTGTGTGCGCCGCTCCACAGACCTGATCCAACATGTGTGTGCGCGCCGCTCCACAGACCTGATCTAACATGTGTGTGCGCCGCTCCACAGACCTGATCTAACATGTGTGTGCGCCGCTCCACAGACCTGATCCAACATGTGTGTGCGCGCCGCTCCACAGACCTGATCTAACATGTGTGTGCGCCGCTCCACAGACCTGATCTAACATGTGTGTGCGCCGCTCCACAGACCTGATCCAACATGTGTGTGCGCGCCGCTCCACAGACCTGATCTAACATGTGTGTGCGCCGCTCCACAGACCTGATCTAACATGTGTGTGCGCCGCTCCACAGACCTGATCTAACATGTGTGTGCGCCGCTCCACAGACCTGATCTAACATGTGTGTGCGCCGCTCCACAGACCTGATCTAACATGTGTGTGCGCCGCTCCACAGACCTGATCTAACATGTGTGTGCGCCGCTCCACAGACCTGATCTAACATGTGTGCGCGCCGCTCCACAGACCTGATCTAACATGTGTGCGCGCCGCTCCACAGACCTGATCTAACATGTGTGCGCGCCGCTCCACAGACCTGATCTAACATGTGTGCGCCGCTCCACAGACCTGATCTAACATGTGTGTGCGCCGCTCCACAGACCTGATCTAACATGTGTGTGCGCCGCTCCACAGACCTGATCTAACATGTGTGTGCGCCGCTCCACAGACCTGATCTAACATGTGTGTGCGCCGCTCCACAGACCTGATCTAGCATGTGTGTGCGCCGCTCCACAGACCTGATCTAACATGTGTGTGCGCCGCTCCACAGACCTGATCTAACATGTGTGTGCGCCGCTCCACAGACCTGATCTAACATGTGTGTGCGCCGCTCCACAGACCTGATCTAACATGTGTGTGCGCCGCTCCACAGACCTGATCTAACATGTGTGTGCGCCGCTCCACAGACCTGATCTAACATGTGTGTGCGCCGCTCCACAGACCTGATCTAACATGTGTGTGCGCCGCTCCACAGACCTGATCTAACATGTGTGTGCGCCGCTCCACGGACCTGATCTAACATGTGTGTGCGCCGCTCCACAGACCTGATCTAACATGTGTGTGCGCCGCTCCACAGACCTGATCTAACACACGTGTGCGCCGCTCCACAGACCTGATCTAACATGTGTGTGCGCCGCTCCACAGACCTGATCTAACACACGTGTGCGCCGCTCCACAGACCTGATCTAACACGTGTGTGCGCCGCTCCACAGACCTGATCTAACATGTGTGTGCGCCGCTCCACAGACCTGATCTAACATGTGTGTGCGCCGCTCCACAGACCTGATCTAACATGTGTGTGCGCCGCTCCACAGACCTGATCTAACATGTGTGTGCGCCGCTCCACAGACCTGATCTAACATGTGTGTGCGCCGCTCCACAGACCTGATCTAACATGTGTGTGCGCCGCTCCACAGACCTGATCTAACATGTGTGCGCGCCGCTCCACAGACCTGATCTAACATGTGTGTGCGCCGCTCCACAGACCTGATCTAACACATCATGTAAGTCATGAACTTTCATTGAAGCGTCCCTTTGAGGCCACAAGGTGTCACTGTTGTACTTCACTCACATTCATGACAAAGAGAAAGGCTTTATCAGAGAGGCATCTGACCCAGTGTGGAACGGGGACACATTTGACCCACACTGATGGGGGACACATTTGACCCACACTGATGGGGGACACATTTGACCCACACTGATGGGGGACACATTTGATCCACACTGATGGGGGACACATTTGATCCACACTGATGGGGGACACATTTGATCCACACTGATGGGGGACACATTTGATCCACACTGATGGGGGACACATTTGATCCACACTGATGGGGGACACATTTGACCCAGTGGGAGGGACTTACGTAGATGTGGTCTTTGCTGTATCGGACTCTGACGTTGTTGAGTAAAGTGGCTTCATTCAGATACATGAGAGAACCTGAAACACAGACACACTTAGTCAATGTTCCTCACATTTGACCCAGTGTGGGAGGGACGTAGACATTTGACCCAGTGTGGGAGGGACGTAGACATTTGACCCAGTGTGGGAGGGACGTAGACATTTGACCCAGTGTGGGAGGGACGGAGACATTTGACCCAGTGTGGGAGGGACGTAGACATTTGACCCAGTGTGGGAGGGACGGAGACATTTGACCCAGTGTGGGAGGGACGGAGACATTTGACCCAGTGTGGGAGGGACGGAGACATTTGACCCAGTGTGGGAGGGACGGAGACATTTGACCCAGTGTGGGAGGGACGGAGACATTTGACCCAGTGTGGGAGGGACGGAGACATTTGACCCAGTGTGGGAGGGACGGAGACATTTGACCCAGTGTGGGAGGGACGGAGACATTTGACCCAGTGAGGGAGGGACGGAGACATTTGACCCAGTGTGGGAGGGACGGAGCCCTCTGCGGGCTCTAGCGCCCTAGCGCCCTCTGCGGGCTGTAGGGCCCTAGCGCCCTCTGCGGGCTGTAGGGCCCTAGCGCCCTCTGCGGGCTGTAGGGCCCTAGCGCCCTCTGCGGGCTGTAGCGCCCTCTGCGGGCTGTAGCGCCCTAGCGCCCTCTGCGGGCTGTAGCGCCCTCTGCGGGCTGTAGCGCCCTCTGCGGGCTGTAGCGCCCTAGCGCCCTCTGCGGGCCGTAGCGCCCAAGCGCCCTCTGCGGGCCGTAGCGCCCAAGCGCCCTCTGCGGGCCGTAGCGCCCAAGCGCCCTCTGCGGGCCGTAGCGCCCAAGCGCCCTCTGCGGGCCGTAGCGCCCAAGCGCCCTCTGCGGGCCGTAGCGCCCAAGCGCCCTCTGCGGGCCGTAGCGCCCTCTGCGCTCTGCGGTCCGTAGCGCCCTCTGCGCTCTGCGGTCCGTAGCGCCCTCTGCGGGCTGTAGCGCCGTGGCGCCCTCTGCGGGCTGTAGCGCCGTAGCGCCCTCTGCGGGCTGTAGCGCCCTCTGCGGGCTGTAGCGCCCTCTGCGGGCTGTAGCGCCCTCTGCGGGCCTCTGCGGGCTGTAGCGCCCTCTGCGGGCTCTAGCGCCCTCTGCAAGCCACAATCTTTCATGTTTCATGAATAAAAGACTGAAAACTATTATAGAACGAGTTCATTTGTGACGGGGCAAAATGCCACAGAGTCACATGACTCTAGCTCGAGTTCTTACGGGAAAATCGTCTGAAAAAAGCTTCTGGTATTGATAGGCCCGAGCCCCAGCAGGGGGCGGAGGGCCTATTGCTCGCGTTGCAACTGTGCCCGCATGTTTGGTGCCCTGTCGCCCCTGGCAAGTACAGTGAACTAGCCCATGCCGAAGGCATGGATCATGCATACTTACTCCTGCTATGACAGAAATAGTCAACAATGAGTGAATGGGCGTACTCACTAACGCACTCCTTCACTCACGCACGCCCTGTGCATACTAATTAGTAGTAGGAAAATGGAACATTACCGTTGTAAACGGGTGAAGCCCGTGCAAAAGTGCGCACTAAACGAGCACTTTACATTTCGCGGCCGTCATCCCCATATAAAGCACTCATTTGCGCTAAGTAGCTCACGAATACGTTCCCCATCTCTTGCATGTTCCGTTCATATAAACATGTAATGCAAAAAATTAACATTATTACTGTATAGAGGGCCAAAAACACAAAGTGGGCGGAGCCCACTCAAAATTAACGAAAGTACCCGTCAGTGACCAGGGACCCCAAAAATGGGAAACATTGTTTTCGCATCGGAATATTATTCTTTCTTCTTCTTCTCGGGACACGCCCCCCTATATTTCACCCAGTGACATTGACGAAAAGTCACAAAACTGTTCACACCTCTAAAAATCGTGCCTCTACATTCTGGCTATTTCCCTTTTCTAAAATAAAAAAAATTGGCGCGTCAGCGCCCCCAAATGTACCAAAAATGCATTGAGATAGGAAATGACCCAAAAAAAATCTGATCGTAGAACTCCTCCCCCTCAGGGCGTTAGACATATTAACCTGAAATTTGGTGAGACTCATCTTCAGGACCATCAAAAGTGATCCACATTTTTATTCAAAGAGTCACGGTGTCTGTGCGGCAGAGCCGCACATTTTGCCAAGAATTCAAAATAAAATGTCTTTTTGATGTAAAACAAAGTGAGAAGATGTGACAGCGTCACAGATTCAGCAGTAGGTGTAATAAAAGGACAATTGGGGCGCGTTAGCCCCGCCCCCTCCTCTTCCGGCGTGACGATGAGGGCCGATCATTGCCGCTTGCGGCTTTAATTGTAATTTTTTTCCCTCCCACAAACCACAATGTTTCTGCGGGGGAGGGGCCAGAGGTGCTGTCCCAGGGGGGAGGGGCCAGAGGTATTGTCCCAGGAGGAGGGGGAGGGGCCAGGGGGTCTTTATAATTATAATGATGAGTATGTCTCACAGTTGTCCTCCACTTGTTTGTCCACATCATCTTCTGCTGGAAACACCTGGTTTATTGGCGCCAGAAAAGTCTGAAAAACAGAAAATATCAACAAAAGTGTCTGAAGCTCCAGGACGTTGTCCCTGATGTCCCTGATGTCCCTCATGCTCCTGATGTCCCTCGTGCTCCTGATGTCCCTCATGTCCCTCGTGCTCCTGATGTCCCTCATGTCCCTGTCCTCATCACTATCCCAGAGTGTCCAGAGCAGAGGTAGGAACAATCTGCAGCTGTGTTTTCAGAGGGACACATTAGTGAGGCGCGCTCAGGTCGTTTCTATGGAGACGGACAGTTTAAGTCTGATGTATGTGAGACAGGTTCATTACAGAGACAAACAGAGACATGAACCCTAACCACCTGGACCTGGACCTGGACCTGGACCTGGACCTGGACCTGGACCTGGACCTGGACCTGGACCTGGACCTGGACCTGGAGCGCTCGCACCCAAAAGTATGGAAAGCCAATATGATGAGACTCTCAGGAGCGTCGTCTGGCGTAAATTGCAGCGCTCATTTACGGCGTTAAAAGCGCCGCTTTAATTTGTAAAAGCATCGGAAAATACGGCGCTCGAAGAGGCGGAGTCTGATCATATCGGCCGCAAGCGCCGAAGGCGCGAGCGCACATTTTTAAGTCCTTATTACTAGCGCCGCCTACGGCGGTGTCCCACCCTCAAACCTCAGCCCCGCGAGAGTATAAAGAGTGTAGTCCATCTGCAGTACTGACAGTACTTGAAGTATAAAGAGTGTAGTCCATCTGCAGTACTGACAGTACTTGAAGTATAAAGAGTGTAGTCCATCTGCAGTACTGACAGTACTTGAAGTATAAAGAGTGTAGTCCATCTGCAGTACTGACAGTCCTTGAAGTATAAAGAGTGTAGTCCATCTGCAGTACTGACAGTACTTGAAGTATAAAGAGTGTAGTCCATCTGCAGTACTGACAGTACTTGAAGTATAAAGAGTGTAGTCCATCTGCAGTACTGACAGTACTTGAAGTATAAAGAGTGTAGTCCATCTGCAGTACTGACAGTACTTGAAGTATAAAGTACCTTTGTGTTTCCTTTGAGTGGCTCAATGGTCAGAGAGTCGGGTCCGATGTCGACGATGGTCCCGAGCTGAAAACCATCAGTGGGGTGAGGGGCCCACACGGGCCTCCCGTCCTCCATCCTCCTGTTACACACAATACTACTGCTACTACTACATACACAATATACACACACATATATAATTTAGAGGTGCACCGATCTATATCGGCCACGACTTATGTCATGTGACCAGGTCATGTGACCAGGTCATGTGACCAGGTCATGTGACCAGGTCATGTGATCAGGTCATGTGACCAGGTCATGTGATCAGGTCATGTGACCAGGTCATGTGATCAGGTCATGTGACCAGGTCATGTGACCAGGTCATGTGATCAGGTCGTCCAGGGGAAGTGACCGATCTGACCACTTGACCATGAATTCTCTGAAGTCTGCTTTGATGTTGCAGCACCGTTAAAACAGAAGGTCATTAGGTCAAAGCGCCTCCTCCTGGTACAACTGAGAACTGCACTGACATAAACAAAGAGTTAGAACACGATAAAGAGCCTTAGGCCCCTCCCACAAAGAAGAATCTCTAAAAGCTCCTGTCCAATCAGCAGGCTCCGTGTGAGGCCCAAACCAGAGACTATTCACATCTAAGAGAAGCAACACACTGTAACCATGGTAACACACTGTCACACTGTAGTCATGGTAACACACTGTCACACTGTAGTCATGGTAACACACTGTCACACTGTAGTCATGGTAACACACTGTCACACTGTAGCCATGGTAACACACTGTCACAGCTGTAGCCATGGTAACACACTGTCACAGCTGTAGCCATGGTAACACACTGTCAAACTGTAACCATGGTAACACACTGTCACACTGTAGCCATGGTAACACACTGTCACACTGTAGTCATGGTAACACACTGTCACAGCTGTAGCCATGGTAACACACTGTCACACTGTAACCATGGTAACACACTGTCACACTGTAGCCATGGTAACACACTGTCACACTGTAACCATGGTAACACACTGTCACACTGTAGTCATGGTAACACACTGTCACAGCTGTAGCCATGGTAACACACTGTCACAGCTGTAGCCATGGTAACACACTGTCACACTGTAACCATGGTAACACACTGTCACACTGTAGCCATGGTAACACACTGTCACACTGTAGTCATGGTAACACACTGTCACACTGTAACCATGGTAACACACTGTCACACTGTAGCCATGGTAACACACTGTCACACTGTAGCCATGGTAACAGTGTCACACTGTAACCATGGTAACACACTGTCACACTGTAGCCATGGTAACACACTGTCACACTGTAACCATGGTAACACACTGTCACACTGTAACCATGGTAACACACTGTCACACTGTAGCCATGGTAACACAGTGTCACACTGTAGCCATGGTAACACAGTGTCACACTGTAGCCATGGTAACACACTGTCACACTGTAGTCATGGTAACACACTGTCACACTGTAGTCATGGTAACACACTGTCACACTGTAGCCATGGTAACACACTGTCACACTGTAGCCATGGTAACACACTGTCACACTGTAGCCATGGTAACACACTGTCACACTGTAGCCATGGTAACACACTGTCACACTGTAGCCATGGTAACACACTGTCACACTGTAACCATGGTAACACACTGTCACGCTGTAGCCATGGTAACACACTGTCACGCTGTAACCATGGTAACACACTGTCACGCTGTAGCCATGGTAACACACTGTCACGCTGTAACCATGGTAACACACTGTCACGCTGTAACCATGGTAACACACTGTCACGCTGTAACCATGGTAACACACTGTCACGCTGTAGCCATGGTAACACAGTGTCACGCTGTAACCATGGTAACACACTGTCACGCTGTAACCATGGTAACACAGTGTCACGCTGTAACCATGGTAACACACTGTCACGCTGTAACCATGGTAACACAGTGTCACACTGTAACCATGGTAACACACTGTCACACTGTAACCATGGTAACACACTGTCACACTGTAGCCATGGTAACACAGTGTCACACTGTAACCATGGTAACACACTGTCACACTGTAGCCATGGTAACACAGTGTCACGCTGTAGCCATGGTAACACACTGTCACGCTGTAGCCATGGTAACACACTGTCACGCTGTAGCCATGGTAACACACTGTCACGCTGTAACCATGGTAACACAGTGTCACGCTGTAACCATGGTAACACAGTGTCACGCTGTAGCCATGGTAACAGTGTCACACTGTAACCATGGTAACACACTGTCACACTGTAGCCATGGTAACACACTGTCACACTGTAGCCATGGTAACACACTGTCACACTGTAACCATGGTAACACACTGTCAAACTGTAACCATGGTAACACACTGTCACACTGTAGCCATGGTAACACACTGTCACACTGTAGCCATGGTAACACACTGTCACACTGTAGCCATGGTAACACACTGTCACAGCTGTAGCCATGGTAACACACTGTCACACTGTAACCATGGTAACACACTGTCACACTGTAGCCATGGTAACACACTGTCACACTGTAACCATGGTAACACACTGTCACACTGTAGCCATGGTAACACACTGTCACACTGTAGCCATGGTAACACACTGTCACACTGTAGCCATGGTAACACACTGTCACACTGTAGCCATGGTAACACACTGTCACACTGTAGCCATGGTAACACACTGTCACACTGTAACCATGGTAACACACTGTCACGCTGTAACCATGGTAACACACTGTCACGCTGTAACCATGGTAACACACTGTCACGCTGTAGCCATGGTAACACACTGTCACACTGTAGCCATGGTAACACAGTGTCACGCTGTAACCATGGTAACACACTGTCACGCTGTAACCATGGTAACACACTGTCACGCTGTAGCCATGGTAACACACTGTCACGCTGTAGCCATGGTAACACAGTGTCACACTGTAACCATGGTAACACACTGTCACGCTGTAACCATGGTAACACAGTGTCACACTGTAACCATGGTAACACAGTGTCACACTGTAACCATGGTAACACAGTGTCACATTGTAACCATGGTAACACAGTGTCACACTGTAACCATGGTAACACACTGTCACACTGTAGCCATGGTAACACAGTGTCACACTGTAACCATGGTAACACACTGTCACACTGTAGCCATGGTAACACACTGTCACACTGTAGCCATGGTAACACACTGTCACACTGTAGCCATGGTAACACACTGTCACACTGTAGCCATGGTAACACACTGTCACGCTGTAGCCATGGTAACACACTGTCACACTGTAACCATGGTAACACAGTGTCACGCTGTAGCCATGGTAACACAGTGTCACACTGTAACCATGGTAACACAGTGTCACGCTGTAGCCATGGTAACACAGTGTCACACTGTAACCATGGTAACACAGTGTCACACTGTAACCATGGTAACACAGTGTCACACTGTAGCCATGGTAACACACTGTCACACTGTAGCCATGGTAACACAGTGTCACACTGTAGCCATGGTAACACACTGTCACACTGTAACCATGGTAACACACTGTCACACTGTAACCATGGTAACACAGTGTCACACTGTAGCCATGGTAACACACTGTCACACTGTAACCAGGGTAACACAGTGTCACGCTGTAGCCATGGTAACACACTGTCACGCTGTAGCCATGGTAACACACTGTCACGCTGTAGCCATGGTAACACACTGTCACGCTGTAGCCATGGTAACACACTGTCACGCTGTAGCCATGGTAACACACTGTCACGCTGTAACCATGGTAACACACTGTCACACTGTAACCATGGTAACACACTGTCACGCTGTAACCATGGTAACACACTGTCACACTGTAACCATGGTAACACAGTGTCACACTGTAGCCATGGTAACACAGTGTCACACTGTAACCATGGTAACACACTGTCACACTGTAGCCATGGTAACACACTGTCACACTGTAGCCATGGTAACACACTGTCACACTGTAGCCATGGTAACACAGTGTCACGCTGTAGCCATGGTAACACACTGTCACACTGTAGCCATGGTAACACAGTGTCACGCTGTAGCCATGGTAACACACTGT
Organism: Eucyclogobius newberryi; assembly: GCF_026437365.1. Taxonomy (NCBI): domain Eukaryota; kingdom Metazoa; phylum Chordata; class Actinopteri; order Gobiiformes; family Gobiidae; genus Eucyclogobius; species Eucyclogobius newberryi. The sequence goes on along the minus strand of NW_027316312.1, from coordinate 331,436 downwards.
CACACTGTAGCCATGGTAACACACTGTCACGCTGTAGCCATGGTAACACACTGTCACACTGTAGCCATGGTAACACACTGTCACACTGTAACCATGGTAACACACTGTCACACTGTAACCATGGTAACACAGTGTCACACTGTAACCATGGTAACACACTGTCACACTGTAACCATGGTAACACACTGTCACACTGTAGCCATGGTAACACACTGTCACACTGTAACCATGGTAACACACCGTCACACTGTAGCCATGGTAACACACTGTCACACTGTAACCATGGTAACACACCGTCACACTGTAGCCATGGTAACACACTGTCACACTGTAGCCATGGTAACACACTGTCACACTGTAACCATGGTAACACACTGTCACACTGTAACCATGGTAACACACTGCCACACTGTATCCATGGTAACACACTGTCACACTGTAGCCATGGTAACACACTGTCACACTGTAGCCATGGTAACACACTGTCACACTGTAGCCATGGTAACACAGTGTCACACTGTAACCATGGTAACACACTGTAGCCATGGTAACACACTGTCACACTGTAGCCATGGTAACACACTGTCACACTGTAGCCATGGTAACACACTGTCACACTGTAGCCATGGTAACACAGTGTCACACTGTAACCATGGTAACACACTGTAGCCATGGTAACACACTGTCACACTGTAGCCATGGTAACACACTGTCACACTGTAGCCATGGTAACACACTGTCACGCTGTAGCCATGGTAACACACTGTCACGCTGTAGCCATGGTAACACACTGTCACACTGTAGCCATGGTAACACAGTGTCACGCTGTAACCATGGTAACACAGTGTCACACTGTAACCATGGTAACACAGTGTCACGCTGTAGCCATGGTAACACAGTGTCACACTGTAACCATGGTAACACACTGTCACGCTGTAGCCATGGTAACACAGTGTCACACTGTAACCATGGTAACACACTGTCACACTGTAACCATGGTAACACACTGTCGCACTGTAGCCATGGTAACACACTGTCACACTGTAGCCATGGTAACACACTGTCACACTGTAGCCATGGTAACACACTGTCACGCTGTAGCCATGGTAACACACTGTCACACTGTAGCCATGGTAACACACTGTCACACTGTAGCCATGGTAACACACTGTCACACTGTAGCCATGGTAACACACTGTCACGCTGTAACCATGGTAACACACTGTCACACTGTCCCTCGCTGGGGGGAGGAGCCTGAGCTTGAGCTGGAGGTGGAGCCTCACCTCCAGCTCAGTTTGGGCTCTGGAACCATCTCCAGAGGAGCCGGTCACTTCTCTGGTGCTGCCCATGAGGAGAGGCGGGGCTGGTGTGGGCGGGGCTGGTGTGGGCGGGGCTGGTGTGGGCGGGGCTGGTGTGGGCTTATAGCCCCTCAGCTCAGCCGCCACGTGTTGGAGTTCACCCCGGTGGACGAGAGGGTCCCTTCGTCTTCGGGTGGGGGACATGTTCCTTGGGAGGTCTAAAGCAGGTCTAAAGCAGGTCTAAAGCAGGTCTAAAGCAGGACTAAAGCAGGACTAAAGCAGGACTAAAGCAGGTCTAAAGCAGGACTAAAGCAGGTCTAAAGCAGGACTAAAGCAGGACTAAAGCAGGTCTAAAGCAGGACTAAAGCAGGACTAAAGCAGGACTAAAGCAGGTCTAAAGCAGGTCTAAAGCAGGACTAAAGCAGGACTAAAGCAGGACTAAAGCAGGTCTAAACCAGGTCTAAACCAGGTCTAAACCAGGACTAAAGCAGGTCTAAAGCAGGTCTAAAGCAGGTCTAAAGCAGGTCTAAAGCAGGTCTAAACCAGGTCTAAACCAGGTCTAAAGCAGGACTAAAGCAGGACTAAAGCAGGTCTAAAGCAGGTCTAAACCAGGTCTAAACCAGGACTAAAGCAGGTCTAAAGCAGGTCTAAAGCAGGTCTAAAGCAGGTCTAAAGCAGGTCTAAACCAGGTCTAAACCAGGTCTAAACCAGGACTAAAGCAGGACTAAAGCAGGTCTAAAGCAGGTCTAAAGCAGGTCTAAAGCAGGACTAAAGCAGGTCTAAAGCAGGACTAAAGCAGGACTAAAGCAGGACTAAAGCAGGTCTAAAGCAGGACTAAAGCAGGACTAAACCAGGTCTAAAGCAGGACTAAAGCAGGTCTAAAGCAGGTCTAAAGCAGGTCTAAAGCAGGTCTAAAGCAGGACTAAAGCAGGACTAAAGCAGGTCTAAAGCAGGTCTAAAGCAGGTCTAAACCAGGACTAAAGCAGGTCTAAAGCAGGTCTAAACCGGGACTAAAGCGGGACTAAAGCGGGACTAAAGCGGGACTAAAGCGGGTCTAAAGCGGGACTAAAGCGGGACTAAAGCGGGACTAAAGCGGGACTAAAGCGGGTCTAAAGCGGGACTAAAGCGGGACTAAAGCGGGTCTAAAGCAGGTCTAAAGCAGGACTAAAGCAGGTCTAAAGCAGGACTAAAGCGGGACTAAAGCGGGTCTAAAGCGGGTCTAAAGCGGGTCTAAAGCGGGACTAAAGCGGGACTAAAGCGGGTCTAAAGCGGGACTAAAGCGGGACTAAAGCGGGTCTAAAGCAGGACTAAAGCAGGTCTAAAGCAGGACTAAAGCAGGTCTAAACCAGGTCTAAACCAGGTCTAAACCAGGTCTAAAGCAGGTCTAAAGCAGGACTAAAGCAGGTCTAAAGCAGGACTAAAGCAGGACTAAAGCAGGTCTAAAGCAGGACTAAAGCAGGACTAAAGCAGGACTAAAGCAGGTCTAAAGCAGGACTAAAGCAGGACTAAAGCAGGACTAAAGCAGGTCTAAAGCAGGTCTAAAGCAGGACTAAAGCAGGTCTAAAGCAGGTCTAAAGCAGGTCTAAAGCAGGTCTAAAGCAGGTCTAAAGCAGGTCTAAAGCAGGTCTAAAGCAGGTCTAAAGCAGGACTAAAGCAGGTCTAAAGCAGGTCTAAACCAGGTCTAAAGCAGGACTAAAGCAGGACTAAAGCAGGTCTAAACCAGGTCTAAACCAGGTCTAAAGCAGGACTAAAGCAGGACTAAAGCAGGACTAAAGCAGGACTAAAGCAGGACTAAAGCAGGACTAAAGCAGGTCTAAAGCAGGTCTAAAGCAGGACTAAAGCAGGACTAAAGCAGGTCTAAAGCAGGTCTAAAGCAGGACTAAAGCAGGACTAAAGCAGGACTAAACCAGGACTAAAGCAGGACTAAAGCAGGTCTAAAGCAGGTCTAAAGCAGGTCTAAAGCAGGACTAAAGCAGGTCTAAAGCAGCACTAAAGCAGGACTAAAGCAGGACTAAAGCAGGTCTAAAGCAGGACTAAAGCAGGACTAAAGCAGGACTAAAGCAGGACTAAAGCAGGACTAAAGCAGGACTAAAGCAGGTCTAAAGCAGGTCTAAAGCAGGACTAAAGCAGGACTAAAGCAGGACTAAAGCAGGTCTAAAGCAGGACTAAAGCAGGACTAAAGCAGGACTAAAGCAGGACTAAGGCAGGACTAAAGCAGGACTAAGGCAGGACTAAAGCAGGACTAAAGCAGGACTAAAGCAGGACTAAAGCAGGACTAAAGCAGGACTAAAGCAGGTCTAAAGCAGGTCTAAAGCAGGACTAAAGCAGGTCTAAAGCAGGACTAAAGCAGGACTAAAGCAGGACTAAAGCAGGACTAAAGCAGGACTAAGGCAGGACTAAAGCAGGACTAAAGCAGGTCTAAAGCAGGACTAAAGCAGGACTAAAGCAGGACTAAAGCAGGACTAAAGCAGGACTAAAGCAGGACTAAAGCAGGTCTAAAGCAGGTCTAAAGCAGGACTAAAGCAGGTCTAAAGCAGGACTAAAGCAGGTCTAAAGCAGGACTAAAGCAGGACTAAAGCAGGACTAAAGCAGGACTAAAGCAGGACTAAAGCAGGTCTAAAGCAGGACTAAAGCAGGTCTAAAGCAGGACTAAAGCAGGTCTAAAGCAGGACTAAAGCAGGACTAAAGCAGGACTAAAGCAGGACTAAAGCAGGACTAAAGCAGGACTAAAGCAGGACTAAAGCAGGTCTAAAGCAGGACTAAAGCAGGACTAAAGCAGGTCTAAAGCAGGACTAAAGCAGGACTAAAGCAGGACTAAAGCAGGACTAAAGCAGGAGTAAAGCAGGACTAAAGCAGGTCTAAAGCAGGACTAAAGCAGGACTAAAGCAGGACTAAAGCAGGACTAAAGCAGGACTAAAGCAGGTCTAAAGCAGGACTAAAGCAGGACTAAAGCAGGACTAAGGCAGGACTAAAGCAGGACTAAAGCAGGACTAAAGCAGGACTAAGGCAGGTCTAAAGCAGGTTGTTTTGCTTCTTTTGTCCCTCACATTAACCTGACACAAGAACCACGCCCTGAGTAAACTTTATCTTACGCCCACGAGGAAACTCTCTCTCCGTCTCAAACCAGTCTAGTGTTGGTCAGATCTTTACGTGGAGCGTTTGGTACATGTTTTGTGATGACTAAACCAGGTCTAAAGCAGGACTAAAGCAGGTCTAAAGCAGGTCTAAACCAGGTCTAAAGCAGGACTAAAGCAGGACTAAAGCAGGTCTAAAGCAGGACTAAAGCAGGACTAAAGCAGGTCTAAAGCAGGTCTAAAGCAGGACTAAAGCAGGACTAAAGCAGGACTAAAGCAGGTCTAAAGCAGGTCTAAAGCAGGTCTAAAGCAGGTCTAAAGCAGGTCTAAAGCAGGTCTAAAGCAGGACTAAAGCAGGACTAAAGCAGGTCTAAAGCAGGACTAAAGCAGGACTAAAGCAGGACTAAAGCAGGTCTAAAGCAGGACTAAAGCAGGACTAAAGCAGGACTAAAGCAGGACTAAAGCAGGTCTAAAGCAGGTCTAAAGCAGGTCTAAAGCAGGTCTAAAGCAGGTCTAAAGCAGGACTAAAGCAGGACTAAAGCAGGACTAAAGCAGGACTAAAGCAGGTCTAAAGCAGGTCTAAAGCAGGTCTAAAGCAGGACTAAAGCAGGTCTAAAGCAGGTCTAAAGCAGGTCTAAAGCAGGTCTAAAGCAGGACTAAAGCAGGACTAAAGCAGGTCTAAAGCAGGTCTAAAGCAGGTCTAAAGCAGGACTAAAGCAGGACTAAAGCAGGACTAAAGCAGGTCTAAAGCAGGACTAAAGCAGGTCTAAACCAGGTCTAAACCAGGTCTAAAGCAGGTCTAAACCAGGTCTAAACCAGGTCTAAAGCAGGACTAAAGCAGGTCTAAAGCAGGACTAAAGCAGGTCTAAAGCAGGTCTAAAGCAGGTCTAAAGCAGGTCTAAAGCAGGACTAAAGCAGGACTAAAGCAGGACTAAAGCAGGACTAAAGCAGGACTAAAGCAGGACTAAAGCAGGTCTAAAGCAGGACTAAAGCAGGTCTAAAGCAGGACTAAAGCAGGACTAAAGCAGGTCTAAAGCAGGTCTAAAGCAGGTCTAAAGCAGGACTAAAGCAGGACTAAAGCAGGACTAAAGCAGGACTAAAGCAGGTCTAAAGCAGGACTAAACCAGGTCTAAAGCAGGTCTAAAGCAGGTCTAAAGCAGGACTAAAGCAGGACTAAAGCAGGTCTAAAGCAGGACTAAAGCAGGACTAAAGCAGGACTAAAGCAGGACTAAACCAGGACTGGTCCTGGTCTGGTCCTGGTCTGGTCCTGGTGTGCCTGAGGCTGGAGCTGTGGAGGACTCTGTGGTTTATGTCTGAACAGTGAGTCATGACACATTAACTCCTTTTATCACCTTTGACCTTTGACCTGACCGTTCAGGGCAATCGTCAAATCTAAAATGACTGTCACATCTGATCCCCCTCTCTTCTGCTGCTGGAGCCTCTACAGGCACTGAGCAGAACTGCAGGAAGCTCGGTGCTTCTTCTCCAGCAGCTGCTCAGTCTGTGGGCGTGTTCAGAGCCCCGTTCATGCTCCGCCCCCTAACATGAGCTCTAACTGAGCATGTGCAGAGGAGAGAAGCTCTAACTGAGCATGTGCAGAGGAGAAAAGCTCTAACTGAGCATGTGCAGAGGAGAGAAGCTCTAACTGAGCATGTGCAGAGGAGAGAAGCTCTAACTGAGCATGTGCAGAGGAGAGAAGCTCTAACTGAGCATGTGCAGAGGAGAAGCTCTAACTGAGCATGTGCAGAGGAGAAGCTCTAACTGAGCATGTGCAGAGGAGAAGAGAATTATAAACGTCTCTAAACCTTTTACAGGCTGGACTCTGGCCTCATTAAAAATGTGATGAAGCAGCTTCATAACATGAGAAGGGTCAGAGGTCAAAGTCCAGTCCCAGTTTAGTCTTGGTTTAGTCCCGGTTTAGTCCCGGTTTAGTCCCGGTTTAGTCCCGGTTTAGACCCGGTTTAGTCCATTATTGCTATTGAACATTTGGACTAAACACATTTGAAACTAATAAAAGGAGTAAATATGAGACAGAAGCTTCTAGAGAGAATAGTTATGACTAAAGTGTTTGTGATAAAACATTATAATCATAGACTCGATGTCTTTATTGTGCTAAAGATGAAATCCTCCACAACAAAAGGACAAGTCGCGGATTAAAGGCAAAATGATGAAAATAGAATCAAATTGAGTCAATATTGTCTTTGCTTTGTCACTTTAAGAATGTCTCTGTGAAAGTGGCTTCTTTTCAGCTCCAGAATGAGCCATTGTCCGCCTCCCACAAAGAGCCGCTTACATAACACCAAACCCGGGCTCAACCTGCGGCTCGGCCCGGCCCCTTTACCCGGACACAGAGCTCCGAGCCCCGGCCACATCCACCGGACCCCGGCGCCACAATACACCGAGCTCCACGCACCCAGAGCCGGGTAGAAGCCGGGTAGAAGCCGGGTAGAAGCAGGCCTGCACCCGGCTAATCAAGCGAGAGACAACATGCCAGAACCTGATAGAGAAACACGCCAATGGATGCCACAACTTTCTTCCTCGTGACTTCAGCGTGATGACCACTGAGGCGTCACATCTTTGGACTCCGGCGGCTCCGGGCGTGAGTCCGGCGCGGGTCAAACACGACGCGTCTGTTCGGCTGCGGCACAATCACTTTTCAAACACGTTTAATGATCATTCCATGTGTCATTATCGGCTGAGCGCTCCATCCAGCGCGAGCGCGTCGCCGCAGGGTTTCCCTCAGAAAGTTGAACATTGACAGAAAATACGTGACTATTCTCACTTTGAACTCAAGCCGAAACCACCGTCACACGCCTCAACGTTCAAAACTTCAACTAAATATCAGATGATTCGACCCATGCGCCGTTTAGTTCGTAATAAAATGTTGAAAAGTACTTTTTCTCAATGGACACTCGGGTGAGAAGGGGAAGGCTGAGATTTCTGATCGGAATCGATGTTGTTTCTCTGAGGCGCGCGCGTCTTTCCTTCGGCGGAATGTTTCAAACTTGTTGTGAGATTATTTGGAACAAGTTGCGTGGAAGTTGAGGCCTTTAAGAGGATTGTTTCCCCGGTTTAAAGCCTCCATAAGCGGTGACAGTTGACGGCGCCGCTCGGTATTAGCTCCCCGTGTTTAGCGGCTCTTACCTCGGCTCCGGTGAAGTGTCAGGGCCCCGCAGCGGCTCGTTTCCCGGTGAAACGCGGATAAACGCGGGGTAAAGTTGTCCCGTGTCCGCACCGCCTCCGGGCGCTCCAGATGCTCGGTGTCCGCTCAGGAGACGCTCTGCTCGGCCACCGTCTGCGCCCCGCCCCGCTGCGTGACCCGGAAACAGACCCGCGAAAGAAACGCTAGAGCGATTCTGACGCCGAGGCGGCCATTTTGTGAGTGTAGAACAGCCTAAAGAGAATAATGTGGGAAAGAATATTCAGCCTAAAACGATGTCTATGAATCCAATTTAATCTAATATTTACACAATAGTTCAAAAATATATCTAAATAATCCAGTTTCCCCCTCTCTTCTGCTGCTGGAGCCTCTACAGGCGCTGAGCAGAACTGCAGGAAGCTCGGTGCTTCTTCTCCAGAGCTGCTCAGTCTGTGGGCGTGTTCAGAGCCCCGTTCATGCTCCGCCCCCTAACATGAGCTCTAACTGAGCATGTGCAGAGGAGAGAAGCTCTAACTGAGCATGTGCAGAGGAGAGAAGCTCTAACTGAGCATGTGCAGAGGAGAGAAGCTCTAACTGAGCATGTGCAGAGGAGAGAAGCTCTAACTGAGCATGTGCAGAGGAGAGAAGCTCTAACTGAGCATGTGCAGAGGAGAAGAGAAGCTCTAACTGAGCATGTGCAGAGGAGAAGCTCTAGCTGAGCATGTGCAAATACAATAGAGCTTCATCTGCAGCAGGTCATTTTAAGTTCCGTCCCATCGACTGTAACTCTGTGAATTATTTCTGATTGTCTCATAAATTGAGTCAATGGTTCCACACAGCAAACAGGGGGAGGGACCAGGCACAGCCCTGTCTCACTCCCCTTTTCAGATGATTTTTTATAATTAAATGAAATTTACTCAGCACTTTAAAAAAATAAGTCCAGCTACAGAATCTTCTCCTTCTCCTCGTCCAGACTTATTCCTGTCGGTGTTTAGTCTGTACAGACTGCGAGAGGCGAAGATCGTTCTCAAGTTCTTTATTTGATGAAAACATGGAAAAACAGGCAAAACAGCAGCATGTTGTTCGTCTGCAGCTGAGATTCGACTCTCCACAAGAATTATCTGTGTTTTATATCGCTGTTGTTTGGGTCTGATAAACATGGCCTGAACTTCACTATGACGTCCGCTTTAAGAGTGTTTAGACGAGTCCACAGATGAACAGAAAATACACAGAATAGTTCATTGTGACCCATAAGCAGCAAGATCGTCTTGACTCATGATAAACAGGACACAGACATGACAATAATTGATCAATATCCACAATTCCTCAATCTTTGTTTAGTTGTGTTTGTGTGTGTCTCATTGTGTGTAAAGATGGTCTTATGTCCTCTTGTGTGTCTCATTGTGTGTAAAGATGGTCTTATGTCCTCTTGTGTGTCTCATTGTGTGTAAAGATGGTCTTATGTCGTCTTGTGTGTGTCTCATTGTGTGTAAAGATGGTCTTATGTCGTCTTGTGTGTGTCTCATTGTGTGTAAAGATGGTCTTATGTCCTCTTGTGTGTCTCATTGTGTGTAAAGATGGTCTTATGTCCTCTTGTGTCTTTGTGGATTGGTTTGGGAGGATTTGTTCCGTTCTTTTGGACAGAATTGAGGTGAATAAACGTCACATTCAGAATAGAAATAGTCTCTATGAGGCACAGTCCTGTCGCTCCTTCTTTTGGTCTCAGGGACATGATGCTTTAGAGCTTTAGACACTCTGAAGTGTGTCTTTGTGGTTTGCCCTGGCACAAAGCTTAGGAATCATCTCAAAATGGGTTGAAGCTGAAAAGACTTAATATTTTTCATCCTGGGGGGGCGGGGCCTGGGCCTGGGGGGGCGGGGCCTGGGGGGCGGGGCCTGGGCCTGGGGGGCGGGGCCTGGGGGGGCGAGGCCTGGGGGGCGGGGCCGGGGGGGCGGGGCCTGGGGGGTTGAACCTACATTTCGTCTTTTTGTTGCTTTAAAGCTTTAATACATCGTTGTGTCAGTCATTGTTTTGAAATGCTAAAAAACTCTCAGCAACGAGCATTAGGCCGACATTAGGCGGAGGGTGCGCACGGGGGAGCACGGCGCACTGTGGCCAGCGCGGGGGGCAGGGCAGGAGCGGGAGCGGGGCGGGGCGGGAGCGGGAGCGGGGCGGGAGCGGGGCGGGGCGGGAGCAGGGCGGGAGCGGGGCGGAGCGGGAGCAGGGCTGGGCGGGAGCGGGAGCAGGGCTGGGCGGGAGCGGGGCGGAGCGGGAGCGGGGCGGGAGCGGGAGCAGGGCGGGAGCGGGGCGGGAGCAGGGCGGGGCGGGAGCAGGGCGGGGCGGGAGCGGGGCGGGAGCAGGGCGGGGCGGGAGCAGGGCGGGGCGGGAGCGGGGCGTCGCCAGCGCGGCTGGTGCAGAGAAGTTGGAAAAGCTTTTTTGCGGCAAGACGCGGCGCAGCAAATGATCAAGAGATTTGGCCGTTGTCACGTGCGACGCACTGAAGAACGACCAACACAAACCTGCATGAGGTTTCGACCAATCACAGAAGACGTGAGATTCTCACTGAGACAAAAGGGCGTGTCCTGCTCCTGTCACTCAGACATGTCTCAGGTCTAAACTCAGACAAGTGACAATTACAGGTTTTGACAAGAAACATGAGCTTCTCACTTTCTCATCTCAATGTGGTCGTCTCACAGTTTGGGTTGAATGGGATGTGCCCTAGGGCCCCTAGGGCCCCTAGGGGCCCTGGACCATGTGGATTGAGTAAACAAACGTGAGTGACAGGTGACAGTTCATAACTTCTAAATATAAACTTACTAAAGGATGTTCAGGATGTTCACTAGAGGTGAAGCAGCTCCATCAAGATACTATCGTTTTATCAACGCGTCACATGTGATGTGAGGGGAGGGGCCAGCACATGAGGGGGAGGGGCCAGCACATGAGGGGGAGGGGCCAGCACATGAGGGGGAGGGGCCAGCACATGAGGGGGAGGGGCCAGCACATGAGGGGGAGGGGCCAGCACATGAGGGGGAGGGGCCAGCACATGAGGGGGAGGGGCCAGAGAGAGACAAAAAAAAATTGAGTCTTTTCAGCTTCAACCCATTTTGAGATGATCCCTAACCCTGGCCCAAAGCTAACCCTGGCCCAAAGTTAACCCTGGCCCAAAGCTAACCCTAACCCTGGCCCAAAGCTAACCCTGGCCCAAAGTTAACCCTGGCCCAAAGCTAACCCTAACCCTGGCCCAAAGCTAACCCTAACCCTGACCCAAAGCTAACCCAGGCCCAAAGCTAACCCTGGCCCAAAGCTAACCCTGGCCCAAAGCTAACCCTAACCCTGGCCCAAAGCTAACCCAGGCCCAAAGCTAACCCTGGCCCAAAGCTAACCCTGGCCCAAAGCTAACCCTGGCCCAAAGCTAACCCTAACCCTGGCCCAAAGCTAACCCTAACCCTGACCCAAAGCTAACCCAGGCCCAAAGCTAACCCTGGCCCAAAGCTAACCCTAACCCTGGCCCAAAGCTAACCCTAACCCTGACCCAAAGCTAACCCAGGCCCAAAGCTAACCCTGGCCCAAAGCTAACCCTAACCCTGGCCAAAAGCTAACCCTAACCTTGGCCCAAAGCTAACCCTAACCCTGGCCCAAAGCTAACCCTAACCTTGGCCCAAAGCTAACCCTAACCCTGGCCCAAAGCTAACCCTAACCCTGGCCCAAAGCTAACCCTAACCCTGACCCAAAGCTAACCCAGGCCCAAAGCTAACCCTGGCCCAAAGCTAACCCTAACCCTGGCCCAAAGCTAACCCTAACCCTGACCCAAAGCTAACCCAGGCCCAAAGCTAACCCTGGCCCAAAGCTAACCCTAACCCTGGCCAAAAGCTAACCCTAACCTTGGCCCAAAGCTAACCCTAACCCTGGCCCAAAGCTAACCCTAACCTTGGCCCAATGCTAACCCTAACCCTGGCCCAAAGCTAACCCTAACCCTGGCCCAAATCTAACCCTAACCTTGGCCCAAAGCTAACCCTAACCCTGGCCCAAAGCTAACCCTAACCCTGGCCCAAAGCTAACCCTAACCCTGACCCAAAGCTAACCCAGGCCCAAAGCTAACCCTGGCCCAAAGCTAACCCTAACCCTGGCCCAAAGCTAACCCTAACCCTGGCCCAAAGCTAACCCTAACCTTGGCCCAAAGCTAACCCTAACCCTGGCCCAAAGCTAACCCTAACCTTGGCCCAAAGCTAACCCTAACCCTGGCCCAAAGCTAACCCTAACCCTGGCCCAAAGCTAACCCTAACCTTGGCCCAAAGCTAACACTAACCCTTGCCCAAAGCTAACCCTAACCTTGGCCCAAAGCTAACCCTAACCCTTGCCCAAAGCTAACCCTAACCCTGGCACAAAGCTAACCCTGGCCCAAAGCTAACCCTAACCCTGGCCCAAAGCTAACCCTAACCCTGGCGCGAAGCTAACCCTAACCCTGGCCCAAAGCTAACCCTAACCCTGGCCCAAAGCTAACCCTAACCCTTGCCCGAAGCTAACCCTAACCCTGGCCCAAAGCTAACCCTAACCCTGGCCCAAAGCTAACCCTAACCTTGGCCCAAAGCTAACCCTAACCCTGGCCCAAAGCTAACCCTAACCCTGGCCCAAAGCTAACCCTAACCTTGGCCCAAAGCTAACCCTAACCCTTGCCCAAAGCTAACCCAGGCCCAAAGCTAACCCTAACCCTGGCCCAAAGCTAACCCTAACCCTGACCCAAAGCTAACCCAGGCCCAAAGCTAACCCTGGCCCAAAGCTAACCCTAACCCTGGCCCAAAGCTAACCCTAACCCTGGCCCAAAGCTAACCCTAACCTTGGCCCAAAGCTAACCCTAACCCTGGCCCAAAGCTAACCCTAACCTTGGCCCAAAGCTAACCCAGGCCCAAAGCTAACCCTGGCCCAAAGCTAACCCTAACCCTGGCCCAAAGCTAACCCTAACCCTGACCCAAAGCTAACCCAGGCCCAAAGCTAACCCTGGCCCAAAGCTAACCCTAACCCTGGCCCAAAGCTAACCCTAACCCTGGCCCAAAGCTAACCCTAACCTTGGCCCAAAGCTAACCCTAACCCTGGCCCAAAGCTAACCCTAACCTTGGCCCAAAGCTAACCCTAACCCTGGCCCAAAGCTAACCCTAACCCTGGCCCAAAGCTAACCCTAACCTTGGCCCAAAGCTAACCCTAACCCTTGCCCAAAGCTAACCCTAACCTTGGCCCAAAGCTAACCCTAACCCTTGCCCAAAGCTAACCCTAACCCTGGCACAAAGCTAACCCTGGCCCAAAGCTAACCCTAACCCTGGCCCAAAGCTAACCCTAACCCTGGCGCGAAGCTAACCCTAACCCTGGCCCAAAGCTAACCCTAACCCTGGCCCAAAGCTAACCCTAACCCTGACCCAAAGCTAACCCAGGCCCAAAGCTAACCCTGGCCCAAAGCTAACCCTAACCCTGGCCCAAAGCTAACCCTAACCCTGACCCAAAGCTAACCCAGGCCCAAAGCTAACCCTGGCCCAAAGCTAACCCTAACCCTGGCCAAAAGCTAACCCTAACCTTGGCCCAAAGCTAACCCTAACCCTGGCCCAAAGCTAACCCTAACCTTGGCCCAATGCTAACCCTAACCCTGGCCCAAAGCTAACCCTAACCCTGGCCCAAATCTAACCCTAACCTTGGCCCAAAGCTAACCCTAACCCTGGCCCAAAGCTAACCCTAACCCTGGCCCAAAGCTAACCCTAACCCTGACCCAAAGCTAACCCAGGCCCAAAGCTAACCCTGGCCCAAAGCTAACCCTAACCCTGGCCCAAAGCTAACCCTAACCCTGGCCCAAAGCTAACCCTAACCTTGGCCCAAAGCTAACCCTAACCCTGGCCCAAAGCTAACCCTAACCTTGGCCCAAAGCTAACCCTAACCCTGGCCCAAAGCTAACCCTAACCCTGGCCCAAAGCTAACCCTAACCTTGGCCCAAAGCTAACACTAACCCTTGCCCAAAGCTAACCCTAACCTTGGCCCAAAGCTAACCCTAACCCTTGCCCAAAGCTAACCCTAACCCTGGCACAAAGCTAACCCTGGCCCAAAGCTAACCCTAACCCTGGCCCAAAGCTAACCCTAACCCTGGCGCGAAGCTAACCCTAACCCTGGCCCAAAGCTAACCCTAACCCTGGCCCAAAGCTAACCCTAACCCTTGCCCGAAGCTAACCCTAACCCTGGCCCAAAGCTAACCCTAACCCTGGCCCAAAGCTAACCCTAACCTTGGCCCAAAGCTAACCCTAACCCTGGCCCAAAGCTAACCCTAACCCTGGCCCAAAGCTAACCCTAACCTTGGCCCAAAGCTAACCCTAACCCTTGCCCAAAGCTAACCCTAACCTTGGCCCAAAGCTAACCCAGGCCCAAAGCTAACCCTGGCCCAAAGCTAACCCTAACCCTGGCCCAAAGCTAACCCTAACCCTGACCCAAAGCTAACCCAGGCCCAAAGCTAACCCTGGCCCAAAGCTAACCCTAACCCTGGCCCAAAGCTAACCCTAACCCTGGCCCAAAGCTAACCCTAACCTTGGCCCAAAGCTAACCCTAACCCTGGCCCAAAGCTAACCCTAACCTTGGCCCAAAGCTAACCCTAACCCTGGCCCAAAGCTAACCCTAACCCTGGCCCAAAGCTAACCCTAACCTTGGCCCAAAGCTAACCCTAACCCTTGCCCAAAGCTAACCCTAACCTTGGCCCAAAGCTAACCCTAACCCTTGCCCAAAGCTAACCCTAACCCTGGCACAAAGCTAACCCTGGCCCAAAGCTAACCCTAACCCTGGCCCAAAGCTAACCCTAACCCTGGCGCGAAGCTAACCCTAACCCTGGCCCAAAGCTAACCCTAACCCTGGCCCAAAGCTAACCCTAACCCTGACCCAAAGCTAACCCAGGCCCAAAGCTAACCCTGGCCCAAAGCTAACCCTAACCCTGGCCCAAAGCTAACCCTAACCTTGGCCCAAAGCTAACCCTAACCCTGGCCCAAAGCTAACCCTAACCTTGGCCCAAAGCTAACCCTAACCCTGGCCCAAAGCTAACCCTAACCCTGGCCCAAAGCTAACCCTAACCTTGGCCCAAAGCTAACCCTAACCCTTGCCCAAAGCTAACCCTAACCTTGGCCCAAAGCTAACCCAGGCCCAAAGCTAACCCTGGCCCAAAGCTAACCCTAACCCTGGCCCAAAGCTAACCCTAACCCTGACCCAAAGCTAACCCAGGCCCAAAGCTAACCCTGGCCCAAAGCTAACCCTAACCCTGGCCCAAAGCTAACCCTAACCCTGACCCAAAGCTAACCCAGGCCCAAAGCTAACCCTGGCCCAAAGCTAACCCTAACCTTGGCCCAAAGCTAACCCTAACCCTGGCCCAAAGCTAACCCTAACCCTGGCCCAAAGCTAACCCTAACCTTGGCCCAAAGCTAACCCTAACCCTTGCCCAAAGCTAACCCTAACCTTGGCCCAAAGCTAACCCTAACCCTTGCCCAAAGCTAACCCTAACCCTGGCACAAAGCTAACCCTGGCCCAAAGCTAACCCTAACCCTGGCCCAAAGCTAACCCTAACCCTGGCGCGAAGCTAACCCTAACCCTGGCCCAAAGCTAACCCTAACCCTGGCCCAAAGCTAACCCTAACCCTTGCCCGAAGCTAACCCTAACCCTGGCCCAAAGCTAACCCTAACCCTGGCCCAAAGCTAACCCTAACCCTGACCCAAAGCTAACCCAGGCCCAAAGCTAACCCTGGCCCAAAGCTAACCCTAACCCTGGCCCAAAGCTAACCCTAACCTTGGCCCAAAGCTAACCCTAACCCTGGCCCAAAGCTAACCCTAACCCTGGCCCAAAGCTAACCCAGGCCCAAAGCTAACCCTGGCCCAAAGCTAACCCTAACCCTGGCCCAAAGCTAACCCTAACCCTGACCCAAAGCTAACCCAGGCCCAAAGCTAACCCTGGCCCAAAGCTAACCCTAACCCTGGCCCAAAGCTAACCCTAACCCTGACCCAAAGCTAACCCAGGCCCAAAGCTAACCCTGGCCCAAAGCTAACCCTAACCCTGGCCCAAAGCTAACCCTAACCTTGGCCCAAAGCTAACCCTAACCCTGGCCCAAAGCTAACCCTAACCTTGGCCCAAAGCTAACCCTAACCCTGGCCCAAAGCTAACCCTAACCTTGGCCCAAAGCTAACCCTAACCCTGGCCCAAAGCTAACCCTAACCCTGGCCCAAAGCTAACCCTAACCTTGGCCCAAAGCTAACCCTAACCTTGGCCCAAAGCTAACCCTAACCCTGGCACAAAGCTAACCCTGGCCCAAAGCTAACCCTAACCCTGGCCCAAAGCTAACCCTGGCCCAAAGCTAACCCTAACCCTGGCCCAAAGCTAACTCTAACCCTGGCCCAAAGCTAACCCTAACCTTGGCCCAAAGCTAACCCTAACCCTGGCCCAAAGCTAACCCTAACCTTGGCCCAAAGCTAACCCTAACCCTGGCCCAAAGCTAACCCTAACCTTGGCCCAAAGCTAACCCTAACCCTGGCCCAAAGCTAACCCTAACCTTGGCCCAAAGCTAACCCTAACCCTGGCCCAAAGCTAACCCTAACCCTGGCCCAAAGCTAACCCTAACCTTGGCCCAAAGCTAACCCTAACCCTGGCCCAAAGCTAACCCTAACCTTGGCCCAAAGCTAACCCTAACCCTGGCCCAAAGCTAACCCTGGCCCAAAGCTAACCCTAACCCTGGCACAAAGCTAACCCTAACCCTGACCCAAAGCTAACCCAGGCCCAAAGCTAACCCTGGCCCAAAGCTAACCCTAACCCTGGCCCAAAGCTAACCCTAACCTTGGCCCAAAGCTAACCCTAACCCTGACCCAAAGCTAACCCAGGCCCAAAGCTAACCCTGGCCCAAAGCTAACCCTAACCTTGGCCCAAAGCTAACCCTAACCCTGGCCCAAAGCTAACCCTAACCCTGGCCCAAAGCTAACCCTAACCTTGGCCCAAAGCTAACCCTAACCCTTGCCCAAAGCTAACCCTAACCTTGGCCCAAAGCTAACCCTAACCCTTGCCCAAAGCTAACCCTAACCCTGGCACAAAGCTAACCCTGGCCCAAAGCTAACCCTAACCCTGGCCCAAAGCTAACCCTAACCCTGGCGCGAAGCTAACCCTAACCCTGGCCCAAAGCTAACCCTAACCCTGGCCCAAAGCTAACCCTAACCCTTGCCCGAAGCTAACCCTAACCCTGGCCCAAAGCTAACCCTAACCCTGGCCCAAAGCTAACCCTAACCCTGACCCAAAGCTAACCCAGGCCCAAAGCTAACCCTGGCCCAAAGCTAACCCTAACCCTGGCCCAAAGCTAACCCTAACCTTGGCCCAAAGCTAACCCTAACCCTGGCCCAAAGCTAACCCTAACCCTGGCCCAAAGCTAACCCAGGCCCAAAGCTAACCCTGGCCCAAAGCTAACCCTAACCCTGGCCCAAAGCTAACCCTAACCCTGACCCAAAGCTAACCCAGGCCCAAAGCTAACCCTGGCCCAAAGCTAACCCTAACCCTGGCCCAAAGCTAACCCTAACCCTGACCCAAAGCTAACCCAGGCCCAAAGCTAACCCTGGCCCAAAGCTAACCCTAACCCTGGCCCAAAGCTAACCCTAACCTTGGCCCAAAGCTAACCCTAACCCTGGCCCAAAGCTAACCCTAACCTTGGCCCAAAGCTAACCCTAACCCTGGCCCAAAGCTAACCCTAACCTTGGCCCAAAGCTAACCCTAACCCTGGCCCAAAGCTAACCCCAACCCTGGCCCAAAGCTAACCCTAACCTTGGCCCAAAGCTAACCCTAACCCTTGCCCAAAGCTAACCCTAACCCTGGCCCAAAGCTAACCCTGGCCCAAAGCTAACCCTAACCCTGGCCCAAAGCTAACCCTAACCCTGGCGCGAAGCTAACCCTAACCCTGGCCCAAAGCTAACCCTAACCCTGGCCCAAAGCTAACCCTAACCCTTGCCCGAAGCTAACCCTAACCCTGGCCCAAAGCTAACCCTAACCCTGGCCCAAAGCTAACCCTAACCCTGACCCAAAGCTAACCCAGGCCCAAAGCTAACCCTGGCCCAAAGCTAACCCTAACCCTGGCCCAAAGCTAACCCTAACCTTGGCCCAAAGCTAACCCTAACCCTGGCCCAAAGCTAACCCTAACCTTGGCCCAAAGCTAACCCTAACCCTGGCCCAAAGCTAACCCTAACCTTGGCCCAAAGCTAACCCTAACCCTGGCCCAAAGCTAACCCTAACCTTGGCCCAAAGCTAACCCTAACCTTGGCCCAAAGCTAACCCTAACCCTGGCCCAAAGCTAACCCTAACCCTGGCCCAAAGCTAACCCTAACCTTGGCCCAAAGCTAACCCTAACCCTTGCCCAAAGCTAACCCTAACCTTGGCCCAAAGCTAACCCTAACCCTTGCCCAAAGCTAACCCTAACCTTGGCCCAAAGCTAACCCTAACCCTGGCACAAAGCTAACCCTGGCCCAAAGCTAACCCTAACCCTGGCCCAAAGCTAACCCTAACCCTGGCGCGAAGCTAACCCTAACCCTGGCCCAAAGCTAACCCTAACCCTGGCCCAAAGCTAACCCTAACCCTTGCCCGAAGCTAACCCTAACCCTGGCCCAAAGCTAACCCTAACCCTGGCCCAAAGCTAACCCTAACCCTGACCCAAAGCTAACCCAGGCCCAAAGCTAACCCTAACCCTGGCCCAAAGCTAACCCTAACCCTGGCCCAAAGCTAACCCTAACCTTGGCCCAAAGCTAACCCTAACCCTGACCCAAAGCTAACCCAGGCCCAAAGCTAACCCTGGCCCAAAGCTAACCCTGGCCCAAAGCTAACCCTAACCCTGGCCCAAAGCTAACCCTAACCCTGACCCAAAGCTAACCCAGGCCCAAAGCTAACCCTGGCCCAAAGCTAACCCTGGCCCAAAGCTAACCCTGGCCCAAAGCTAACCCTAACCCTGGCCCAAAGCTAACCCTAACCCTGACCCAAAGCTAACCCAGGCCCAAAGCTAACCCTGGCCCAAAGCTAACCCTAACCCTGGCCCAAAGCTAACCCTAACCCTGACCCAAAGCTAACCCAGGCCCAAAGCTAACCCTGGCCCAAAGCTAACCCTAACCCTGGCCAAAAGCTAACCCTAACCTTGGCCCAAAGCTAACCCTAACCCTGGCCCAAAGCTAACCCTAACCCTGGCCCAAAGCTAACCCTAACCCTGACCCAAAGCTAACCCAGGCCCAAAGCTAACCCTGGCCCAAAGCTAACCCTAACCCTGGCCCAAAGCTAACCCTAACCCTGACCCAAAGCTAACCCAGGCCCAAAGCTAACCCTGGCCCAAAGCTAACCCTAACCCTGGCCAAAAGCTAACCCTAACCTTGGCCCAAAGCTAACCCTAACCCTGGCCCAAAGCTAACCCTAACCTTGGCCCAATGCTAACCCTAACCCTGGCCCAAAGCTAACCCTAACCCTGGCCCAAATCTAACCCTAACCTTGGCCCAAAGCTAACCCTAACCCTGGCCCAAAGCTAACCCTAACCCTGGCCCAAAGCTAACCCTAACCCTGACCCAAAGCTAACCCAGGCCCAAAGCTAACCCTGGCCCAAAGCTAACCCTAACCCTGGCCCAAAGCTAACCCTAACCCTGGCCCAAAGCTAACCCTAACCTTGGCCCAAAGCTGACCCTAACCCTGGCCCAAAGCTAACCCTAACCTTGGCCCAAAGCTAACCCTAACCCTGGCCCAAAGCTAACCCTAACCCTGGCCCAAAGCTAACCCTAACCTTGGCCCAAAGCTAACACTAACCCTTGCCCAAAGCTAACCCTAACCTTGGCCCAAAGCTAACCCTAACCCTTGCCCAAAGCTAACCCTAACCCTGGCACAAAGCTAACCCTGGCCCAAAGCTAACCCTAACCCTGGCCCAAAGCTAACCCTAACCCTGGCGCGAAGCTAACCCTAACCCTGGCCCAAAGCTAACCCTAACCCTGGCCCAAAGCTAACCCTAACCCTTGCCCGAAGCTAACCCTAACCCTGGCCCAAAGCTAACCCTAACCCTGGCCCAAATCTAACCCTAACCTTGGCCCAAAGCTAACCCTAACCCTGGCCCAAAGCTAACCCTAACCCTGGCCCAAAGCTAACCCTAACCTTGGCCCAAAGCTAACCCTAACCCTTGCCCAAAGCTAACCCTAACCTTGGCCCAAAGCTAACCCAGGCCCAAAGCTAACCCTGGCCCAAAGCTAACCCTAACCCTGGCCCAAAGCTAACCCTAACCCTGACCCAAAGCTAACCCAGGCCCAAAGCTAACCCTGAGCCAAAGCTAACCCTAACCCTGGCCCAAAGCTAACCCTAACCCTGGCCCAAAGCTAACCCTAACCTTGGCCCAAAGCTAACCCTAACCCTGGCCCAAAGCTAACCCTAACCTTGGCCCAAAGCTAACCCTAACCCTGGCCCAAAGCTAACCCTAACCCTGGCCCAAAGCTAACCCTAACCTTGGCCCAAAGCTAACCCTAACCCTTGCCCAAAGCTAACCCTAACCTTGGCCCAAAGCTAACCCTAACCCTTGCCCAAAGCTAACCCTAACCCTGGCACAAAGCTAACCCTGGCCCAAAGCTAACCCTAACCCTGGCCCAAAGCTAACCCTAACCCTGGCGCGAAGCTAACCCTAACCCTGGCCCAAAGCTAACCCTAACCCTGGCCCAAAGCTAACCCTAACCCTGACCCAAAGCTAACCCAGGCCCAAAGCTAACCCTGGCCCAAAGCTAACCCTAACCCTGGCCCAAAGCTAACCCTAACCTTGGCCCAAAGCTAACCCTAACCTTGGCCCAAAGCTAACCCAGGCCCAAAGCTAACCCTGGCCCAAAGCTAACCCTAACCCTGGCCCAAAGCTAACCCTAACCCTGACCCAAAGCTAACCCAGGCCCAAAGCTAACCCTGAGCCAAAGCTAACCCTAACCCTGGCCCAAAGCTAACCCTAACCCTGGCCCAAAGCTAACCCTAACCTTGGCCCAAAGCTAACCCTAACCCTGGCCCAAAGCTAACCCTAACCTTGGCCCAAAGCTAACCCTAACCCTGGCCCAAAGCTAACCCTAACCCTGGCCCAAAGCTAACCCTAACCTTGGCCCAAAGCTAACCCTAACCCTTGCCCAAAGCTAACCCTAACCTTGGCCCAAAGCTAACCCTAACCCTTGCCCAAAGCTAACCCTAACCCTGGCACAAAGCTAACCCTGGCCCAAAGCTAACCCTAACCCTGGCCCAAAGCTAACCCTAACCCTGGCGCGAAGCTAACCCTAACCCTGGCCCAAAGCTAACCCTAACCCTGGCCCAAAGCTAACCCTAACCCTGACCCAAAGCTAACCCAGGCCCAAAGCTAACCCTGGCCCAAAGCTAACCCTAACCCTGGCCCAAAGCTAACCCTAACCTTGGCCCAAAGCTAACCCTAACCCTGGCCCAAAGCTAACCCTAACCTTGGCCCAAAGCTAACCCTAACCCTGGCCCAAAGCTAACCCTAACCTTGGCCCAAAGCTAACCCTAACCCTGGCCCAAAGCTAACCCTAACCCTGGCCCAAAGCTAACCCTAACCTTGGCCCAAAGCTAACCCTAACCCTTGCCCAAAGCTAACCCTAACCTTGGCCCAAAGCTAACCCAGGCCCAAAGCTAACCCTGGCCCAAAGCTAACCCTAACCCTGGCCCAAAGCTAACCCTAACCCTGACCCAAAGCTAACCCAGGCCCAAAGCTAACCCTGGCCCAAAGCTAACCCTAACCCTGGCCCAAAGCTAACCCTAACCCTGACCCAAAGCTAACCCAGGCCCAAAGCTAACCCTGGCCCAAAGCTAACCCTAACCCTGGCCCAAAGCTAACCCTAACCTTGGCCCAAAGCTAACCCTAACCCTTGCCCAAAGCTAACCCTAACCTTGGCCCAAAGCTAACCCTAACCCTTGCCCAAAGCTAACCCTAACCCTGGCACAAAGCTAACCCTGGCCCAAAGCTAACCCTAACCCTGGCCCAAAGCTAACCCTAACCCTGGCGCGAAGCTAACCCTAACCCTGGCCCAAAGCTAACCCTAACCCTGGCCCAAAGCTAACCCTAACCCTTGCCCGAAGCTAACCCTAACCCTGGCCCAAAGCTAACCCTAACCCTGGCCCAAAGCTAACCCTAACCCTGACCCAAAGCTAACCCAGGCCCAAAGCTAACCCTGGCCCAAAGCTAAGCCTAACCCTGGCCCAAAGCTAACCCTAACCTTGGCCCAAAGCTAACCCTAACCCTGGCCCAAAGCTAACCCTAACCCTGGCCCAAAGCTAACCCAGGCCCAAAGCTAACCCTGGCCCAAAGCTAACCCTAACCCTGGCCCAAAGCTAACCCTAACCCTGACCCAAAGCTAACCCAGGCCCAAAGCTAACCCTGGCCCAAAGCTAACCCTAACCCTGGCCCAAAGCTAACCCTAACCCTGACCCAAAGCTAACCCAGGCCCAAAGCTAACCCTGGCCCAAAGCTAACCCTAACCCTGGCCCAAAGCTAACCCTAACCTTGGCCCAAAGCTAACCCTAACCCTGGCCCAAAGCTAACCCTAACCTTGGCCCAAAGCTAACCCTAACCCTGGCCCAAAGCTAACCCTAACCTTGGCCCAAAGCTAACCCTAACCCTGGCCCAAAGCTAACCCTAACCCTGGCCCAAAGCTAACCCTAACCTTGGCCCAAAGCTAACCCTAACCCTTGCCCAAAGCTAACCCTAACCCTGGCACAAAGCTAACCCTGGCCCAAAGCTAACCCTAACCCTGGCCCAAAGCTAACCCTGGCCCAAAGCTAACCCTAACCCTGGCCCAAAGCTAACTCTAACCCTGGCCCAAAGCTAACCCTAACCTTGGCCCAAAGCTAACCCTAACCCTGGCCCAAAGCTAACCCTAACCTTGGCCCAAAGCTAACCCTAACCCTGGCCCAAAGCTAACCCTAACCTTGGCCCAAAGCTAACCCTAACCCTGGCCCAAAGCTAACCCTAACCTTGGCCCAAAGCTAACCCTAACCCTGGCCCAAAGCTAACCCTAACCCTGGCCCAAAGCTAACCCTAACCTTGGCCCAAAGCTAACCCTAACCCTGGCCCAAAGCTAACCCTAACCTTGGCCCAAAGCTAACCCTAACCCTGGCCCAAAGCTAACCCTGGCCCAAAGCTAACCCTAACCCTGGCACAAAGCTAACCCTAACCCTGACCCAAAGCTAACCCAGGCCCAAAGCTAACCCTGGCCCAAAGCTAACCCTAACCCTGGCCCAAAGCTAACCCTAACCTTGGCCCAAAGCTAACCCTAACCCTGACCCAAAGCTAACCCAGGCCCAAAGCTAACCCTGGCCCAAAGCTAACCCTAACCTTGGCCCAAAGCTAACCCTAACCCTGGCCCAAAGCTAACCCTAACCCTGGCCCAAAGCTAACCCTAACCTTGGCCCAAAGCTAACCCTAACCCTTGCCCAAAGCTAACCCTAACCTTGGCCCAAAGCTAACCCTAACCCTTGCCCAAAGCTAACCCTAACCCTGGCACAAAGCTAACCCTGGCCCAAAGCTAACCCTAACCCTGGCCCAAAGCTAACCCTAACCCTGGCGCGAAGCTAACCCTAACCCTGGCCCAAAGCTAACCCTAACCCTGGCCCAAAGCTAACCCTAACCCTTGCCCGAAGCTAACCCTAACCCTGGCCCAAAGCTAACCCTAACCCTGGCCCAAAGCTAACCCTAACCCTGACCCAAAGCTAACCCAGGCCCAAAGCTAACCCTGGCCCAAAGCTAACCCTAACCCTGGCCCAAAGCTAACCCTAACCTTGGCCCAAAGCTAACCCTAACCCTGGCCCAAAGCTAACCCTAACCCTGGCCCAAAGCTAACCCAGGCCCAAAGCTAACCCTGGCCCAAAGCTAACCCTAACCCTGGCCCAAAGCTAACCCTAACCCTGACCCAAAGCTAACCCAGGCCCAAAGCTAACCCTGGCCCAAAGCTAA
Source organism: Eucyclogobius newberryi (assembly GCF_026437365.1). Lineage (NCBI taxonomy): Eukaryota > Metazoa > Chordata > Actinopteri > Gobiiformes > Gobiidae > Eucyclogobius > Eucyclogobius newberryi. The sequence goes on along the minus strand of NW_027316312.1, from coordinate 307,949 downwards.
CCCTAACCCTGGCCCAAAGCTAACCCTAACCCTGACCCAAAGCTAACCCAGGCCCAAAGCTAACCCTGGCCCAAAGCTAACCCTAACCCTGGCCCAAAGCTAACCCTAACCTTGGCCCAAAGCTAACCCTAACCCTGGCCCAAAGCTAACCCTAACCTTGGCCCAAAGCTAACCCTAACCCTGGCCCAAAGCTAACCCTAACCTTGGCCCAAAGCTAACCCTAACCCTGGCCCAAAGCTAACCCTAACCCTGGCCCAAAGCTAACCCTAACCCTGGCACAAAGCTAACCCTGGCCCAAAGCTAACCCTAACCCATGCCCAAAGCTAACCCTAACCCTGACCCAAAGCTAACCCAGGCCCAAAGCTAACCCTGGCCCAAAGCTAACCCTAACCCTGGCCCAAAGCTAACCCTAACCTTGGCCCAAAGCTAACCCTAACCCTGGCCCAAAGCTAACCCTAACCTTGGCCCAAAGCTAACCCTAACCCTGGCCCAAAGCTAACCCTAACCTTGGCCCAAAGCTAACCCTAACCCTGGCCCAAAGCTAACCCTAACCCTGGCCCAAAGCTAACCCTAACCTTGGCCCAAAGCTAACCCTAACCCTTGCCCAAAGCTAACCCTAACCCTGGCACAAAGCTAACCCTGGCCCAAAGCTAACCCTAACCCTGGCCCAAAGCTAACCCTGGCCCAAAGCTAACCCTAACCCTGGCCCAAAGCTAACTCTAACCCTGGCCCAAAGCTAACCCTAACCTTGGCCCAAAGCTAACCCTAACCCTGGCCCAAAGCTAACCCTAACCTTGGCCCAAAGCTAACCCTAACCCTGGCCCAAAGCTAACCCTAACCTTGGCCCAAAGCTAACCCTAACCCTGGCCCAAAGCTAACCCTAACCTTGGCCCAAAGCTAACCCTAACCCTGGCCCAAAGCTAACCCTAACCCTGGCCCAAAGCTAACCCTAACCTTGGCCCAAAGCTAACCCTAACCCTGGCCCAAAGCTAACCCTAACCTTGGCCCAAAGCTAACCCTAACCCTGGCCCAAAGCTAACCCTGGCCCAAAGCTAACCCTAACCCTGGCACAAAGCTAACCCTAACCCTGACCCAAAGCTAACCCAGGCCCAAAGCTAACCCTGGCCCAAAGCTAACCCTAACCCTGGCCCAAAGCTAACCCTAACCTTGGCCCAAAGCTAACCCTAACCCTGACCCAAAGCTAACCCAGGCCCAAAGCTAACCCTGGCCCAAAGCTAACCCTAACCCTGGCCCAAAGCTAACCCTAACCCTGACCCAAAGCTAACCCAGGCCCAAAGCTAACCCTGGCCCAAAGCTAACCCTAACCCTGGCCCAAAGCTAACCCTAACCTTGGCCCAAAGCTAACCCTAACCCTGGCCCAAAGCTAACCCTAACCTTGGCCCAAAGCTAACCCTAACCCTGGCCCAAAGCTAACCCTAACCTTGGCCCAAAGCTAACCCTAACCCTGGCCCAAAGCTAACCCTAACCCTGGCCCAAAGCTAACCCTAACCCTGGCACAAAGCTAACCCTGGCCCAAAGCTAACCCTAACCCTGGCCCAAAGCTAACCCTAACCCTGGCGCGAAGCTAACCCTAACCCTGGCCCAAAGCTAACCCTAACCCTGGCCCAAAGCTAACCCTAACCCTTGCCCGAAGCTAACCCTAACCCTGGCCCAAAGCTAACCCTAACCCTGGCCCAAAGCTAACCCTAACCCTGACCCAAAGCTAACCCAGGCCCAAAGCTAACCCTGGCCCAAAGCTAAGCCTAACCCTGGCCCAAAGCTAACCCTAACCTTGGCCCAAAGCTAACCCTAACCCTGGCCCAAAGCTAACCCTAACCCTGGCCCAAAGCTAACCCAGGCCCAAAGCTAACCCTGGCCCAAAGCTAACCCTAACCCTGGCCCAAAGCTAACCCTAACCCTGACCCAAAGCTAACCCAGGCCCAAAGCTAACCCTGGCCCAAAGCTAACCCTAACCCATGCCCAAAGCTAACCCTAACCCTGACCCAAAGCTAACCCAGGCCCAAAGCTAACCCTGGCCCAAAGCTAACCCTAACCCTGGCCCAAAGCTAACCCTAACCTTGGCCCAAAGCTAACCCTAACCCTGGCCCAAAGCTAACCCTAACCTTGGCCCAAAGCTAACCCTAACCCTGGCCCAAAGCTAACCCTAACCTTGGCCCAAAGCTAACCCTAACCCTGGCCCAAAGCTAACCCTAACCCTGGCCCAAAGCTAACCCTAACCTTGGCCCAAAGCTAACCCTAACCCTTGCCCAAAGCTAACCCTAACCCTGGCACAAAGCTAACCCTGGCCCAAAGCTAACCCTAACCCTGGCCCAAAGCTAACCCTGGCCCAAAGCTAACCCTAACCCTGGCCCAAAGCTAACTCTAACCCTGGCCCAAAGCTAACCCTAACCTTGGCCCAAAGCTAACCCTAACCCTGGCCCAAAGCTAACCCTAACCTTGGCCCAAAGCTAACCCTAACCCTGGCCCAAAGCTAACCCTAACCTTGGCCCAAAGCTAACCCTAACCCTGGCCCAAAGCTAACCCTAACCTTGGCCCAAAGCTAACCCTAACCCTGGCCCAAAGCTAACCCTAACCCTGGCCCAAAGCTAACCCTAACCTTGGCCCAAAGCTAACACTAACCCTGGCCCAAAGCTAACCCTAACCTTGGCCCAAAGCTAACCCTAACCCTGGCCCAAAGCTAACCCTGGCCCAAAGCTAACCCTAACCCTGGCACAAAGCTAACCCTAACCCTGACCCAAAGCTAACCCAGGCCCAAAGCTAACCCTGGCCCAAAGCTAACCCTAACCCTGGCCCAAAGCTAACCCTAACCTTGGCCCAAAGCTAACCCTAACCCTGACCCAAAGCTAACCCAGGCCCAAAGCTAACCCTGGCCCAAAGCTAACCCTAACCTTGGCCCAAAGCTAACCCTAACCCTGGCCCAAAGCTAACCCTAACCCTGGCCCAAAGCTAACCCTAACCTTGGCCCAAAGCTAACCCTAACCCTTGCCCAAAGCTAACCCTAACCTTGGCCCAAAGCTAACCCTAACCCTTGCCCAAAGCTAACCCTAACCCTGGCACAAAGCTAACCCTGGCCCAAAGCTAACCCTAACCCTGGCCCAAAGCTAACCCTAACCCTGGCGCGAAGCTAACCCTAACCCTGGCCCAAAGCTAACCCTAACCCTGGCCCAAAGCTAACCCTAACCCTTGCCCGAAGCTAACCCTAACCCTGGCCCAAAGCTAACCCTAACCCTGGCCCAAAGCTAACCCTAACCCTGACCCAAAGCTAACCCAGGCCCAAAGCTAACCCTGGCCCAAAGCTAACCCTAACCCTGGCCCAAAGCTAACCCTAACCTTGGCCCAAAGCTAACCCTAACCCTGGCCCAAAGCTAACCCTAACCCTGGCCCAAAGCTAACCCAGGCCCAAAGCTAACCCTGGCCCAAAGCTAACCCTAACCCTGGCCCAAAGCTAACCCTAACCCTGACCCAAAGCTAACCCAGGCCCAAAGCTAACCCTGGCCCAAAGCTAACCCTAACCCTGGCCCAAAGCTAACCCTAACCCTGACCCAAAGCTAACCCAGGCCCAAAGCTAACCCTGGCCCAAAGCTAACCCTAACCCTGGCCCAAAGCTAACCCTAACCTTGGCCCAAAGCTAACCCTAACCCTGGCCCAAAGCTAACCCTAACCTTGGCCCAAAGCTAACCCTAACCCTGGCCCAAAGCTAACCCTAACCTTGGCCCAAAGCTAACCCTAACCCTGGCCCAAAGCTAACCCTAACCCTGGCCCAAAGCTAACCCTAACCTTGGCCCAAAGCTAACCCTAACCCTTGCCCAAAGCTAACCCTAACCCTGGCACAAAGCTAACCCTGGCCCAAAGCTAACCCTAACCCTGGCCCAAAGCTAACCCTAACCCTGGCGCGAAGCTAACCCTAACCCTGGCCCAAAGCTAACCCTAACCCTGGCCCAAAGCTAACCCTAACCCTTGCCCGAAGCTAACCCTAACCCTGGCCCAAAGCTAACCCTAACCCTGGCCCAAAGCTAACCCTAACCCTGACCCAAAGCTAACCCAGGCCCAAAGCTAACCCTGGCCCAAAGCTAACCCTAACCCTGGCCCAAAGCTAACCCTAACCTTGGCCCAAAGCTAACCCTAACCCTGGCCCAAAGCTAACCCTAACCTTGGCCCAAAGCTAACCCTAACCCTGGCCCAAAGCTAACCCTAACCTTGGCCCAAAGCTAACCCTAACCCTGGCCCAAAGCTAACCCTAACCTTGGCCCAAAGCTAACCCTAACCTTGGCCCAAAGCTAACCCTAACCCTGGCCCAAAGCTAACCCTAACCCTGGCCCAAAGCTAACCCTAACCTTGGCCCAAAGCTAACCCTAACCCTTGCCCAAAGCTAACCCTAACCTTGGCCCAAAGCTAACCCTAACCCTTGCCCAAAGCTAACCCTAACCTTGGCCCAAAGCTAACCCTAACCCTGGCACAAAGCTAACCCTGGCCCAAAGCTAACCCTAACCCTGGCCCAAAGCTAACCCTAACCCTGGCGCGAAGCTAACCCTAACCCTGGCCCAAAGCTAACCCTAACCCTGGCCCAAAGCTAACCCTAACCCTTGCCCGAAGCTAACCCTAACCCTGGCCCAAAGCTAACCCTAACCCTGGCCCAAAGCTAACCCTAACCCTGACCCAAAGCTAACCCAGGCCCAAAGCTAACCCTAACCCTGGCCCAAAGCTAACCCTAACCCTGGCCCAAAGCTAACCCTAACCTTGGCCCAAAGCTAACCCTAACACTGACCCAAAGCTAACCCAGGCCCAAAGCTAACCCTGGCCCAAAGCTAACCCTAACCCTGGCCCAAAGCTAACCCTAACCTTGGCCCAAAGCTAACCCTAACCCTGGCCCAAAGCTAACCCTAACCCTGGCACAAAGCTAACCCTGGCCCAAAGCTAACCCTAACCCTGGCCCAAAGCTAACCCTAACCCTGGCGCGAAGCTAACCCTAACCCTGGCCCAAAGCTAACCCTAACCCTGGCCCAAAGCTAACCCTAACCCTTGCCCGAAGCTAACCCTAACCCTGGCCCAAAGCTAACCCTAACCCTGGCCCAAAGCTAACCCTAACCCTGACCCAAAGCTAACCCAGGCCCAAAGCTAACCCTGGCCCAAAGCTAACCCTAACCCTGGCCCAAAGCTAACCCTAACCTTGGCCCAAAGCTAACCCTAACCCTGACCCAAAGCTAACCCAGGCCCAAAGCTAACCCTGGCCCAAAGCTAACCCTAACCCTGGCCCAAAGCTAACCCTAACCTTGGCCCAAAGCTAACCCTAACCCTGGCCCAAAGCTAACCCTAACCCTGGCCCAAAGCTAACCCTAACCTTGGCCCAAAGCTAACCCTAACCCTGGCCCAAAGCTAACCCTAACCTTGGCCCAAAGCTAACCCTAACCCTGGCCCAAAGCTAACCCTAACCTTGGCCCAAAGCTAACCCTAACCCTGGCCCAAAGCTAACCCTAACCCTGGCCCAAAGCTAACCCTAACCTTGGCCCAAAGCTAACCCTAACCCTTGCCCAAAGCTTACCCTAACCCTTGCCCAAAGCTAACCCTAACCTTGGCCCAAAGCTAACCTTAACCCTGGCACAAAGCTAACCCTGGCCCAAAGCTAACCCTGGCCCAAAGCTAACCTTAACCCTGGCACAAAGCTAACCCTAACCCTGGCGCGAAGCTAACCCTAACCCTGGCCCAAAGCTAACCCTAACCCTGGCCCAAAGCTAACCCTAACCCTTGCCCGAAGCTAACCCTAACCCTTGCCCGAAGCTAACCCTAACCCTGGCCCAAAGCTAACCCTAACCCTGGCCCAAAGCTAACCCTAACCCTGGCCCAAAGCTAACCCTGGCCCAAAGCTAACCCTAACCCTGGCCCAAAGCTAACCCTAACCCTGGCCCAAAGCTAACCCTAACCTTGGCCCAAAGCTAACCCTAACCCTGGCCCAAAGCTTACCCTAACCTTGGCCCAAAGCTAACCCTAACCTTGGCCCAAAGCTAACCCTAACCCTGGCCCAAAGCTAACCCTAACCTTGGCCCAAAGCTAACCCTAACCCTTGCCCAAAGCTAACCCTAACCCTTGCCCAAAGCTAACCCTAACCTTGGCCCAAAGCTAACCCTAACCCTGGCACAAAGCTAACCCTGGCCCAAAGCTAACCCTAACCCTGGCCCAAAGCTAACCCTAACCCTGGCGCGAAGCTAACCCTAACCCTGGCCCAAAGCTAACCCTAACCCTGGCCCAAAGCTAACCCTAACCCTGGCCCAAAGCTAACCCTGGCCCAAAGCTAACCCTAACCCTGGCCCAAAGCTAACCCTAACCCTGGCCCAAAGCTAACCCTAACCTTGGCCCAAAGCTAACCCTAACCCTGGCCCAAAGCTAACCCTAACCTTGGCCCAAAGCTAACCCTAACCCTGGCCCAAAGCTAACCCTAACCTTGGCCCAAAGCTAACCCTAACCCTGGCCCAAAGCTAACCCTAACCTTGGCCCAAAGCTAACCCTAACCCTGGCCCAAAGCTAACCCTAACCCTGGCCCAAAGCTAACCCTAACCTTGGCCCAAAGCTAACCCTAACCCTGGCCCAAAGCTAACCCTAACCTTGGCCCAAAGCTAACCCTAACCCTGGCCCAAAGCTAACCCTGGCCCAAAGCTAACCCTAACCCTGGCACAAAGCTAACCCTAACCCTGGCCCAAAGCTAACCCTCGCCCAAAGCTAACCCTAACCTTGGCCCAAAGCTAACCCTAACCCTGGCCCAAAGCTAACCCTGGCCCAAAGCTAACCCTAACCCTGGCACAAAGCTAACCCTAACCCTGGCCCAAAGCTAACCCTAAGCCTGGCACAAAGCTAACCCTGGCCCACTTGGCCCGTTTGAAAATGAACCACAGTAAAAGTTACAGAATGAACAGATTTTATGAGAATCAAAGAAACAAATGTTTAAATTACTTTTTAGTTTTAAATTAAAAAAAAAACACGTTTTTATTTTTTTAAGGCAACGAAACATAAATAAACCTTGAACTTTTTCTACTGCAGAGTTTAATGAAGCAAATGGACACGTTGAAACTTCCATATGATTATTCTACATGTTCTTAAATTAACGGAGCCACAGTGATAAATGTGTCACAGTTCATGTTCTGTCAGTACAAAGTCTGTATCCCCCAAAAGCAGCAGTTTGTGAGGTTTCAGGGAGCTTCAGAGGCTTCAGGGAGCTTCAGGGAGCTTCAGGGAGCTTCAGGGAGCTTCAGAGGCTTCAGGGAGCTTCAGGGAGCTTCAGAGGCTGAGAAGTGGCTGTGACGGAGCAGTTTCTTGGATTTCGGGTTCTTCTGACGAGCCTGCAGCACAGTCTGGATTGGGAGGGTTTTGCCTTTGCAGTTGTTGCGATTGAAGTCCTAAAATCAGGTCCTTGATTTCCTTGCGCTTGGTCTTCATCCGCTGAGGAGGAAACCAGTCCGACAGGTTCAGAGGAAAATGGAAACTAAGGATGGGATTCTGCAAAAGAGAAAGTCTTGGCTTTAGTTCTGGTTTGACCCATGAAACATTCTGAAGGTGGAGATGTTCTGACCTGGAAGAAGCTCTCCACGTACTGCAGCACGTACACGCCGCAGTCACTGAAGTTGTCCTGCTGAGGAACTCTGGGACTCGAGCCTTTCATCACCTCTTTGTTAAAGCTCCTCCCAGAGCTGCGACGCACCTCCCACTCCACCTCCAGGTACCTGCAACAAGCGCCCAGAGTGAAACAAGCGCACCTCCCACTCCACCTCCAGGTACCTGCAACAAGCGCCCAGAGTGAAACAAGCGCACCTGCCACTCCACCTCCAGGTACCTGCAACAAGCGCCCAGAGTGAAACAAGCGCACCTCCCACTCCACCTCCAGGTACCTGCAACAAGCGCCCAGAGTGAAACAAGCGCACCTCCCACTCCACCTCCAGGTACCTGCAACAAGCGCCCAGAGTGAAACAAGCGCACCTCCCACTCCACCTCCAGGTACCTGCAACAAGCGCCCAGAGTGAAACAAGCGCACCTCCCACTCCACCTCCAGGTACCTGCAACAAGCGCCCAGAGTGAAACAAGCGCACCTCCCACTCCACCTCCAGGTACCTGCAACAAGCGCCCAGAGTGAAACAAGCGCACCTGCCACTCCACCTCCAGGTACCTGCAACAAGCGCCCAGAGTGAAACAAGCGCACCTGCCACTCCACCTCCAGGTACCTGCAACAAGCGCCCAGAGTGAAACAAGCGCACCTGCCACTCCACCTCCAGGTACCTGCAACAAGCGCCCAGAGTGAAACAAGCGCACCTGCCACTCCACCTCCAGGTACCTGCAACAAGCGCCCAGAGTGAAACAAGCGCACCTGCCACTCCACCTCCAGGTACCTGCAACAAGCGCCCAGAGTGAAACAAGCGCACCTGCCACTCCACCTCCAGGTACCTGCAACAAGCGCCCAGAGTGTGAAACAAGCGCAGCTGGTTGTGTGTGTGTTTGACTCACTCTCGAAGTGTCTTGACGACACTGGACCGAGCTGGACCTCTGAGAGAATCCATGATGAGGATACAAGGCCTGTGAGAAGAGAAGAGCTTTAGTCCTGGTGCGGGCCCCGCGGGCCCCCCGGCCTCGCGGGCCCCCCGGCCTCGCGGGCCCCCCGGCCCCCCTGGTACATGTACTCACTGTTTACAGAGCGTTGGTTTTAAGGCTAAATTGGAGGTGTCGTTGGGGGCGTCGACAGCGAGAGCTCCATCTTCACTGCACTCGTCCTGAACAGAAAGATGAAGATGATCATGTGCCCCGCCCCTGTGCCCCGCCCCTGTGCCCCGCCCCTGTGCCCCGCCCCTGTAGAGCAGACCTGACAGGAGCTGTGGTCGTCAGAGAAAGTGAAAGGATCCTCGTCTTTCCCTCGAGAACCGTAACAGACGCTGATCCTGTGAAGTTCACCTGAAACACCAGATCATCATCACAAAGGCTTCAGGAGAACTCCTCCCCCCTACTGTGAAACTCCTCCCTCCTACTGTGAAACTCCTCCCTCCTACTGTGAAACTCCTCCCTCCTACTGTGAAACTCCTCCCTCCTACTGTGAAACTCCTCCCTCCTACTGTGAAACTCCTCCCTCCTACTGTGAAACTCCTCCCTCCTACTGTGAAACTCCTCCCTCCTAGTGTGAAACTCCTCCCTCCTAGTCTGAAACTCCTCCCTCCTAGTCTGAAACTCCTCCCTCCTAGTCTGAAACTCCTCCCTCCTCGTGTGTAAGAGTCCATCATGTCCCTGAGACCAAAAGAAGGAGCGACAGGACTGTGCCTCATAGAGACTATTTCTATTCTGAATGTGACGTTTATTCACCTCAATTCTGTCCAAAAGAACGGAACAAATCCTCCCAAACCAATCCACAAAGACACAAGAGGACATAAGACCATCTTTACACACAATGAGACACACAAGAGGACATAAGACCATCTTTACACACAATGAGACACACACAAGACGACATAAGACCATCTTTACACACAATGACACACACACAAGAGGACATAAGACCATCTTTACACACAATGAGACACACACAAGAGACATAAGACCATCTTTACACACAATGAGACACACACAAGAGGACATAAGACCATCTTTACACACAATGAGACACACAAGAGGACATAAGACCATCTTTACACACAATGACACACACAAGACGACATAAGACCATCTTTACACACAATGACACACACACAAGAGGACATAAGACCATCTTTACACACAATGACACACACAAGAGGACATAAGACCATCTTTACACACAATGAGACACACACAAGAGGACATAAGACCATCTTTACACACAATGAGACACACACAAGACGACATAAGACCATCTTTACACACAATGAGACACACACAAGACGACATAAGACCATCTTTACACACAATGAGACACACACAAGACGACATAAGACCATCTTTACACACAATGACACACACACAAGAGGACATAAGACCATCTTTACAGTTGGATTTATTAAATATGTTTTCTGAACTAATGAAATAATGTATTATGCTTTTTACCTTTGCCCTAGAAAACAGGCGTGTGCTGTTGTCAATCAGGGGAGGGGCCAAAAGGGAAGACCTCATGTGAGTTGGGGTCTAATAACGTCAGCTCTCGCTGAGGAGGAGGAGCAGGTATGTTCCTGTATAAGGCAGGGGCCCGAGGGGCCCGAGGGGCCCGAGATGCCTCTGCTGAAAGTCTTCAACAGTTTAATGTGATTATTCACCAGTGTCTTGTGTCTTGTCAGAACTGTTTTGGACCCCAGTCCCTTAGAGCAGTTCAGACCATATGTGATGAAGAGCCCTAAAGGCCGGAACATGTCGGCCTCAGTGAAACTGAGATAAAGCGGAATTATTATATATATATTTTTTCAAATGTGTGATTTCTCATGAATACATTTGTATCATGTACATATCACCATTTCCTATTGCACTACATCACTTTATATATTCTATATTTCATGGACATGTCATGCCCTTTAGTGCTCAGAGTTCAATGTGTGTGTTGCACCCACTGATACTGATACTGATACTGATACTGATACTGATACTGATACTGATACTGATACTGATACTGATACTGATACTGATACTGATACTGATACTGATACTGATACTGATTCTGATACTGATACTGATACTGATACTGATACTGATACTGATACTGATACTGATTCTGATTCTGATTCTGATTCTGATACTGATACTGATACTGATACTGATACTGATACTGATACTGATTCTGATTCTGATTCTGATTCTGATACTGATACTGATACTGATACTGATACTGATACTGATACTGATACTGATACTGATACTGATTCTGATTCTGATTCTGATTCTGATACTGATACTGATACTGATACTGATACTGATACTGATACTGATTCTGATTCTGATACTGATACTGATACTGATACTGATTCTGATTCTGATACTGATACTGATACTGATACTTGGATTATAAAAGGCCCTGAAGAGCATCAAAGTATTTCCATTTTAATATAGTAACTTCTAATTCTGATTCAAGTCCAGTTCACATCAAGAACACTCCTCTTGAGTCTTTAGTGACAGCTGTACAGGGAGGTGCTGTCAGTGTGACAGGGGGAGGTGCTGTCAGTGTGACAGGGGGAGGTGCTGTCAGTGTGACAGGGGGAGGTGCTGTCAGTGTGACAGGGGGAGGTGCTGTGACAGGGGGAGGTGCTGTCAGTGTGACAGGGGGAGGTGCTGTGACAGGGGGAGGTGCTGTCAGTGTGACAGGGGGAGGTGCTGTGACAGGGGGAGGTGCTGTCAGTGTGACAGGGGGAGGTGCTGTGACAGGGGGAGGTGCTGTCAGTGTGACAGGGGGAGGTGCTGTGACAGGGGGAGGTGCTGTCAGTGTGACAGGGGGAGGTGCTGTGACAGGGGGAGGTGCTGTCAGTGTGACAGGGGGAGGTGCTGTGACAGGGGGAGGTGCTGTCAGTGTGACAGGGGGAGGTGCTGTCAGTGTGACAGGGGGAGGTGCTGTGACAGGGGGAGGTGCTGTGACAGGGGGAGGTGCTGTGACAGGGGGAGGTGCTGTCAGTGTGACAGGGGGAGGTGCTGTCAGTGTGACAGGGGGAGGTGCTGTGACAGGGGGAGGTGCTGTGACAGGGGGAGGTGCTGTGACAGGGGGAGGTGCTGTGACAGGGGGAGGTGCTGTGACAGGGGGAGGTGCTGTGACAGGGGGAGGTGCTGTGACAGGGGGAGGTGCTGTCAGTGTGACAGGGGGAGGTGCTGTGACAGGGGGAAGTGCTGTCAGTGTGACAGGGGGAGGTGCTGTGACAGGGGGAGGTGCTGTCAGTGTGACAGGGGGAGGTGCTGTGACAGGGGGAGGTGCTGTCAGTGTGACAGGGGGAGGTGCTGTGACAGGGGGAGGTGCTGTCAGTGTGACAGGGGGAGGTGCTGTCAGTGTGACAGGGGGAGGTGCTGTGACAGGGGGAGGTGCTGTGACAGGGGGAGGTGCTGTGACAGGGGGAGGTGCTGTGACAGGGGGAGGTGCTGTGACAGGGGGAGGTGCTGTCAGTGTGACAGGGGGAGGTGCTGTGACAGGGGGAGGTGCTGTCAGTGTGACAGGGGGAGGTGCTGTGACAGGGGGAGGTGCTGTCAGTGTGACAGGGGGAGGTGCTGTGACAGGGGGAGGTGCTGTCAGTGTGACAGGGGGAGGTGCTGTGACAGGGGGAGGTGCTGTCAGTGTGACAGGGGGAGGTGCTGTGACAGGGGGAGGTGCTGTGACAGGGGGAGGTGCTGTGACAGGGGGAGGTGCTGTCAGTGTGACAGGGGGAGGTGCTGTGACAGGGGGAGGTGCTGTGACAGGGGGAGGTGCTGTGACAGGGGGAGGTGCTGTGACAGGGGGAGGTGCTGTGACAGGGGGAGGTGCTGTGACAGGGGGAGGTGCTGTCAGTGTGACAGGGGGAGGTGCTGTCAGTGTGACAGGGGGAGGTGCTGTGACAGGGGGAGGTGCTGTGACAGGGGGAGGTGCTGTGACAGGGGGAGGTGCTGTGACAGGGGGAGGTGCTGTGACAGGGGGAGGTGCTGTGACAGGGGGAGGTGCTGTGACAGGGGGAGGTGCTGTGACAGGGGGAGGTGCTGTGACAGGGGGAGGTGCTGTCAGTGTGACAGGGGGAGGTGCTGTCAGTGTGACAGGGGGAGGTGCTGTGACAGGGGGAGGTGCTGTGACAGGGGGAGGTGCTGTGACAGGGGGAGGTGCTGTCAGTGTGACAGGGGGAGGTGCTGTCAGTGTGACAGGGGGAGGTGCTGTGACAGGGGGAGGTGCTGTGACAGGGGGAGGTGCTGTGACAGGGGGAGGTGCTGTGACAGGGGGAGGTGCTGTGACAGGGGGAGGTGCTGTCAGTGTGATCTATTCTCTCTCCGGATAATTGAACTTATTGTTTCTTTGTCTCTTCTTCTCTCTGTGAATATTAATGATCGGGTTTGTGCAGATTTAGATCCATCATTTACACAATGAGACAAACACAACTAAACAAAGATGGAAGAATAAGTCTGGACGAGGAGAAGGAGAAGATTCTGTAACTGGACTTATTTATTTAAAGTGATAAACACATTTCCAAAACCAGGTCTCAGAAGTCGCAGGAAGTCACTGAAGTCTCAGGAAGTCAATGAAGTCACAGGAAGTCGCAGGAAGTCAATGAAGTCACAGGAAGTCGCAGGAAGTCACAAGAAGTCGCAGGAAGTCACTGAAGTCACAAGAAGTCACAAGAAGTCACTGAAGTCTCAAGAAGTCACTGAAGTCTCAAGTCACAAGAAGACACAAGAAGTCACAAGAAGTCACAGGAAGTCACAGGAAGTCACAAGAAGTCACAGGAAGTCACAGGAAGTCACTGAAGTCACAAGAAGTCACTGAAGTCTCAAGAAGTCTCAAGAAGTCACTGAAGTCTCAAGTCACAAGAAGACACAAGAAGTCACAAGAAGTCACAGGAAGTCACAGGAAGTCACAGGAAGTCACAGGAAGTCACAAGAAGTCACAGGAAGTCACAGGAAGTCACTGAAGTCACAAGAAGTCACAAGAAGTCACTGAAGTCTCAAGAAGTCTCAAGAAGTCACTGAAGTCTCAAGTCACAAGAAGTCACAGGAAGTCACAAGAAGTCACAGGAAGTCACAGGAAGTCACAAGAAGTCACAGGAAGTCACAGGAAGTCACAAGAAGTCACAGGAAGTCACAGGAAGTCAAAAGTAGTCACAGGAAGTCACAGGAAGTTACAGGAAGTCACAGAAGTCACTGAAGTCTCAAGAAGTCACTGAAGTCACAGGAAGTCAATGAAGTCACTGAAGTCACAGGAAGTCACAGAAGTCACTGAAGTCACAAGAAGTCACAGGAAGTCACAAGAAGTCACAGGAAGTCACAGGAAGTTACAGGAAGTCACTGAAGTCACAAGAAGTCACAGGAAGTCACAGGAAATCACAAGAAGTCACTGAAGTCACAAGAAGTCACAGGAAGTCACAGAAGTCACAGGAAGTCACAAGAAGTCACAGGAAGTCACAAGAAGTCACAGAAGTCACAAGAAGTCACAGGAAGTCACAAGAAGACACAAGAAGTCACAGGAAGTCACAAGAAGTCACAGAAGTCACAAGAAGACACAGAAGTCACAAGAAGACACAAGAAGACACAAGAAGTCACAAGAAGTCACAAGAAGTCACAGGAAGTCACAAGAAGTCACAGGAAGTCACAGGAAGTCACAGGAAGTCACAGGAAGTCACAAGAAGACACAAGAAGTCACAAGAAGTCACAAGAAGTCACAGAAGTCACAAGAAGTCACAGGAAGTCACAAGAAGACACAAGAAGTCACAGGAAGTCACAAGAAGTCACAGAAGTCACAAGAAGACACAGAAGTCACAAGAAGACACAAGAAGACACAAGAAGTCACAAGAAGTCACAAGAAGTCACAGGAAGTCACAAGAAGTCACAGGAAGTCACAGGAAGTCACAGGAAGTCACAAGAAGACACAAGAAGTCACAAGAAGTCACTGAAGTCACAAGAAGTCACAGGAAGTCACAGAGGTCTCAGAAGTCACAGAGGTCTGACGCTCATTAACGTTTGTAGCTGTTTAACTCAGAAACAGAAACACGTCCGCTCCAAGTCTCAAGTCAAAGTCGTGCCTTTAAAGGACAGAAACAGGAGTGGGACTCACTGGTGAAGCTCTGTTCCGGCACATTCTCCTGGTTCTCGTCCTGGATCTCGTCCTGGATCTCCTCATCCTGGCTCTCCTCTTGGGTCTCCTCTTGGGTCTCCTCTTGGGTCTCCTCTTGGGTCTCCTCTTGGGTCTCCTCTTGGGTCTTCTCTTGGGTCTCCTCTCCGTCCGTCCCCCGGGTCTCGTCCGGCTCGGGGGACGGACAGGGCGACAGCGGGCGACAGTGGTCAGGGATGGGCTCCTCCGTTTGGGGCTGGAGAATTGGACTCTGGCCCTGGAACTGAGGGTTTGGCTCCAGCAGAGGGCGCTCCAGGCCAGGGAAGCAGATGACAGCCAGGTACCAGTGAGCCCTAAGAAGAAGAGTCAGGACTGTGGCAAAGACCTAAAGCAGGACTAACTGTGGCAAAGACCTAAAGCAGGACTAACTGTGGCAAAGACCTAAAGCAGGACTAACTGTGGCAAAGACCTAAAGCAGGACTAACTGTGGCAAAGACCTAAAGCAGGACTAACTGTGGCAAAGACCTAAAGCAGGACTAAAGCAGGACTAAAGCGGGTCTAAAGCAGGTCTAAAGCAGGACTAAAGCAGGACTAAAGCAGGACTAAAGCAGGTCTAAAGCAGGTCTAAAGCAGGACTAAAGCAGGTCTAACGCAGGACTAAAGCAGGACTAAAGCAGGACTAAAGCAGGACTAAAGCAGGTCTAAAGCAGGACTAAAGCAGGACTAAAGCGGGTCTAAAGCAGGTCTAAAGCAGGTCTAAAGCAGGACTAAAGCAGGACTAAAGCAGGACTAAAGCAGGTCTAAAGCAGGTCTAAAGCAGGACTAAAGCAGGACTAAAGCAGGACTAAAGCAGGTCTAAAGCAGGACTAAAGCAGGACTAAAGCGGGTCTAAAGCAGGTCTAAAGCAGGACTAAAGCAGGTCTAAAGCAGGACTAAAGCAGGACTAAAGCAGGACTAAAGCAGGTCTAAAGCGGGTCTAAAGCAGGTCTAAAGCAGGTCTAAAGCAGGACTAAAGCGGGACTAAAGCAGGACTAAAGCAGGACTAAAGCAGGACTAAAGCAGGTCTAAAGCGGGACTAAAGCAGGACTAAAGCAGGACTAAAGCAGGTCTAAAGCAGGACTAAAGCAGGACTAAAGCGGGACTAAAGCAGGACTAAAGCAGGACTAAAGCAGGACTTCACTCACGACTCGTTAATGGGGACAAAGATGAAGTCCTTCTGAAACAGGTCCACGTGTCGAGTCCAGGTCTTCACGCGGTTGTGCTTCTTCTTCTGGAGCCTGAGCACAAGGCAAGGCAAGTTTATTTGTAGAGCACATTTCATACACAAGGCAAATCAAAGTGCTTCACAGCAGGAAAAATGCATTCAAATCACAAAGAAATTACAGAAATACAATAAAATTAACTAAATTAAAAATTATCAATCCAACTGATTTTCTAAACTAATAAAATCACAAACAAAGAGAAGAGTGCAAAGAAAAAATCCCTTCAGTCATATGCGCAGCTAAACAAAACTGTTTTTAGCTTAGATTTGAACATTGTCAGAGTAGAAGCCTGTCTCACATCTTCAGGAAGAATGTTCCAGATTTTAGCTGCATAAAACTGAAACGCAGATTCCCCATGTTTTGTCCTGACTCTGGGCACCAGCAGGAGGCCGGTCCATGTTTAGTCCTGACTCTGGCACCAGCAGGAGGCCGGTCCCTGAGGTCCTCAGAGTCCGAGATGGTTCATATGGCACTAACATATCCAAGATGTACTTTGGTGCTAGGCCATGGAGAGACTTGTACACAAGCAGAGCTGCTTTAAAGTCTATTCTCTGAGCCACAGGGGGCCAGTGCAGAGACCTGAGAACAGGACTAATGTGATCATACTTCCTGGTTCTAGTCAGGACCCGAGCAGCAGCGTTCTGGATGTACTGCAGCTGTTTTACAACTCGTTTGGAGAGACCAGTGAGCAGGCCGTTACAGTAGTCTAATCTACTGGAGACAAACGCATGGATGAGTCTCTCTAAATCTGGTTTTGACACTATATTTTTGATTTTGGCAATGTTTTTTAGATGGTAAAAAGCTGCTGATGTTATTGATTTGACGTGGCTATTAAAGTTCAAGTCTGAGTCCATTATTACCCCCAGATTTCTAACTTGGTTTGTAGGTTTTAGAGCGAGACTCTGGAGGTGACCGCTAACACTTTCTCTTTGTTTCTGTGACAAAAACGATTATTTCAGTCTTGTCTGAGTTCAGCTGGAGAAAGTTGTTTTGCCTCCACAAACTGATCTGTTGGATGCAGTGACAGAGTGAATCTACTGGTCCATAGTCACCTGCCGACAGTGAAACATAGATCTGAGTGTCGTCTGCATCATTGTGATAGGACACATTTTCACTGCGTATCAACTGACCTAACGGCAGCATGTAGAGGTTGAACAGAAGGGGACCCAGGACTGACCCTTGGGGCACTCCACAGGTCAGGGTCATGTGGTCTGAGACACAGCTACCAATTTCAACAAAGTACTTCCTGTCTTCCAGATAGGACCTTAACCAGTTTAGGGCAGTGCCAGTGATGCCCACCCAGTCCTCTAGTCTCTGTAAGAGGATCCCATGATCGACAGTGTCAAAAGCAGCACTCAGATCTAACAGAATTAAGACTGAGGCTTTGCCCGTGTCAGTGTTCAGGAGGATGTCATTTGTCACCTTGACAAGAGCAGTCTCAGTGCTGTGATGAGGTCTAAAACCTGACTGAAAAACATCAAATGAGTTGTTTATTAAGAGGAAATCTGTGAGCTGTTGGTAAACAACCTTTTCAAGGACTTTGCCCAAAAATGGCAGATTAGAGATGGGCCGGTAATGACTCAGTACTGCGGCATCAAGACTGCTCTTCTTTAGGAGAGGCTTTATGACCGCAGTTTTCAAAGACATTGGGAATGTTCCAGATTGAAGCGACATGTTAATTATGTGAGTGAATGGTGCTAACAAACTGTTCAGCACAGACTTTAGAAATCTGGTGGGTAACACATCAAGGCAGCATGTAGATGAACTCAGACTGGTGATGATCTCATGGACAGTTTTGTCAGTTACTGGTGCAAAGTGAGTTAGCTCTAAGTGTCTTGGTGGTTTTAGGGTAATTTTTTGCATTGTGGGATTTATAGCATTTTTAATGCCCTGAACTTTGTCATTAAAGAATAATGCAAACTCATTACACTTGGATGTGGAAATGAGTTCTAACGGCAGCTGAGCTGGAGGGTTTGTTAATCTGTTTACTGTGGCAAACAGGACACGCGAGTTGTTACTGCAGCTTCCAATTATTTCAGAAAAATATCTTTCCCTAGTTCTACATAAGATTAGGTTGTACATGTTCAGCTTTTCTTTGTAAATCTCTTTTTGAACCTGGAGCTTTGACTTGCGCCATTTCCGTTCGGCCCTGCGGCACTCCCTTTTCTGTGCCCTGACCGAATCATCATTTCTCCACGGCGCCTTCTGCTTATTTTTAACCATTTTAGCCTTTATAGGGGCGATGGTGTCCAGAACATTCAAAACACTAAATGTAACAGAGTTCAACAAATCATTTACATTAGAACATGAGACATTTTCAAAGTTTATCATTTCCATAAACAGTGCACCTGTGCCATCACTTATGTGTCTCCGCTGAACAACTGGAGGACCAACCGGAGGTTTGGGAGAAACAGACAGGTCAAAGAAGACACAGAAATGATCAGACAGAGCAACATCGATCACATTAACATTTGAAATATTTACCCCCTTTGTAATTATGAGATCTAGAGTGTGTCCTTTGCTGTGGGTGGAGCCTCTCACATGCTGAGTAAGACTGAAGGTTTCAAGGACAGCATCAAGCTCTTTAGCGTTTCTGTCACAAATATTATCAACACAGACACAAACCCTGTAATAATGTGGGACACGGCGCCCCCTGCGGGTGAGTGTGAGACGTACGGCAGGTTGGAAGGGTCCGGCCCGTTACGTCGCTCTCTCTGATTCAGACGTTTGTAAAAGAAGGAGCTGAACACGTGGATCCTCTGAGCGTCCTCCTTTTTCAACTTCTCCAGAACCAAATACCTGCAAAAGTCTTTCATGAGTGACAAAAGCATAAACACAGCAGCTTCTTCCATCATTTCTTTCTTTCCTTTAGTTGACACTTGATTGACATGTGTAACGTGCTGTGTAACTGCACAAAGAGCAGCTCCTCACTTTAAGTAAAAGTCTATGATGACGTCGTTGAGGAACTCTCCGTCGTTCAGACAGTGCAAGTCCTCGTTAGTGACGGAGATGCCGCCTTTGGCCGGAGGCGGAGGATACACCATCAGCCTGCAACGAGAGAGAGCACCATCAAGCACCACCAAGCACCATCAAGCACCACCAAGCACCATCAGCCTGCAACGAGAGAAAGCGATGAAGGTTGGCTAGTCCGAAGGTTCATGTGCCCTTTTTGTAGGGAGGTTTGCCCTGTTTTTAAATCACACTTTGTCCTTCTGAAATCATGGACTCCCTTGGGTCATGGACTCCCTTGGGTAATGGACTCCCTTGGGTAATGGACTCCCTTGGGTAATGGACTCCCTTGGGCACCCTTGGGTCATGGACTCCCTTGGGTCATGGACACCCTTGGGTCATGGACTCCCTTGGGTCATGGACTCCCTTGGGTCATGGACTCCCTTGGGCACCCTTGGGTCATGGACACCCTTGGGTCATGGACTCCCTTGGGTCATGGACTCCCTTGGGTCATGGACTCTCCTGGTTAAATAAAGGTTAGATTAAAGGTCTCGTACTTGACGATTGGGCCGGTGAACGTCGGCTGCAGCTCCATCATCTCGTCGTCGGACTCAAAGTCGTTGGGTTTGTGCCTCGTGGACATTCGGGTCCTGAGCGATCCTGGACTGGGTCTGGAAGGAACGGGTTTAACCTGGAACACAAATGACACTTCACCAGTGAGTGACAGGTTCTGTAACTCTGAAGTGTCTGAGCAGCTTTATGAAACCACACGTTCTAGATCTGAAACATTTCTAATGTCTTTGAAAACAGTGGTCATGAAGAAGAGCAGGGGTCAGGGGTCATAAAGCCTCTCCTAAAGAAGAGCAGGGGTCAGGGGTCATAAAGCCTCTCCTGAAGAAGAGCAGGGGTCAGGGGTCATAAAGCCTCTCCTAAAGAAGAGCAGGGGTCAGTGGGAGTGGTCAGGGGGAGGGGCAGTCCTGAGTCATTATCGGCCCATCTCAGATTTCCTCTTAATAAACACCTCATTAGATGTTTTTCAGGTTTTAGTGCTGCTGTTGTCATGGTGACTGAGACTATTGTCATGGTGACTGAGACTATTGTCATGGTGACTGAGACTGCTGTTGTCATGGTGACTGAGACTATTGTCATGGTGACTGAGACTATTGTCATGGTGACTGAGACTGCTGTTGTCATGGTGACTGAGACTGCTGTTGTCATGGAGACTGCTGTTGTCATGGAGACTGAGACTGCTGTTGTCATGGTGACTGAGACTGTTGTCATAGTGACTGAGACTGCTGTTGTCATGGTGACTGAGACTGTTGTCATGGTGACTGAGACTGCTGTTGTCATGGTGACTGAGACTGCTGTTGTCATGGTGACTGAGACTGTTGTCATGGAGACAGACTGCTGTTGTCATGGAGACTGAGACTGCTGTTGTCATGGCGACTGAGACTGCTGTTGTCATGGCGACTGAGACTGCTGTTGTCATGGCGACTGAGACTGCTGTTGTCATGGTGACTGAGACTGCTGTTGTCATGGTGACTGAGACTGCTGTTGTCATGGTGACTGAGACTGCTGTTGTCATGGTGACTGAGACTGTTGTCATGGAGACAGACTGCTGTTGTCATGGCGACTGAGACTGCTGTTGTCATGGCGACTGAGACTGCTGTTGTCATGGAGACTGAGACTGCTGTTGTCATGGTGACTGAGACTGCTCTTGTCATGGTGACAAATGACATCCTCCTGAACACTGACACGGGCAAAGCCTCAGTCTTAATTCTGTTGGATCTGATACTGCTTTTGACACTGTCCATCATGGGACCCTCTTACAGAGACTAGAGGACAGGGTGGGACCCTCTTACAGAGACTAGAGGACAGGGTGGGACCCTCTTACAGAGACTAGAGGACAGGGTGGGACCCTCTTACAGAGACTAGAGGACAGGGTGGGACCCTCTTACAGAGACTAGAGGACAGGGTGGGACCCTCTTACAGGGACTAGAGGACAGGGTGGGACCCTCTTACAGAGACTAGAGGACAGGGTGGGACCCTCTTACAGAGACTAGAGGACAGGGTGGGACCCTCTTACAGAGACTAGAGGACAGGGTGGGACCCTCTTACAGAGACTAGAGGACAGGGTGGGCATCACTGGCCCCGCCCTAAACTGGTGAAGGTCCCATCTGGAAGACAAAAAGTACTTTGTGTCTCAGACCACATGACCCTGACCTGTGGAGCGCCCCAAGGGTCAGTCCTGGGTCCCCTTCTGTTCAACCTCTACATCAGGGGTGGGACTACGGCAAACTGTTTTTTTAAATTTATTTATTTTTCCTTTTTTGCCCTCAGGCATCTGTCTGCACTTGTGTCCTTAATAATATGACGTGAAATGACTTAATAGATTCAATAGCCTTTATTTGACGGAAAAGTGATATTTTATTTTTGTATTTTTTTACACCAATGATGGCCTCAGCTACAGGCCTGGATTCAAATACGGCCCTCGGAGGAAAATAATTGCCCACCCCTGGTCTACATGCTGCTGTTAGGTCATGGAGCGGCCTCCTGCTGGTGCCAGAGTCAGGACTAAACATGGACCGGCCTCCTGCTGGTGCCAGAGTCACGACTAAACATGGACCGGCCTCCTGCTGGTGCCAGAGTCAGGACTAAACATGGACCGGCCTCCTGCTGGTGCCAGAGTCACGACTAAACATGGACCGGCCTCCTGCTGGTGCCAGAGTCAGGACTAAACATGGACCGGCCTCCTGCTGGTGCCAGAGTCAGGACTAAACATGGAGCGGCCTCCTGCTGGTGCCAGAGTCAGGACTAAACATGGAGCGGCCTCCTGCTGGTGCCAGAGTCAGGACTAAACATGGAGCGGCCTCCTGCTGGTGCCAGAGTCAGGACTAAACATGGACCGGCCTCCTGCTGGTGCCAGAGTCAGGACTAAACATGGACCGGCCTCCTGCTGGTGCCAGAGTCAGGACTAAACATGGACCGGCCTCCTGCTGGTGCCAGAGTCAGGACTAAACATGGAGCGGCCTCCTGCTGGTGCCAGAGTCAGGACTAAACATGGAGCGGCCTCCTGCTGGTGCCAGAGTCAGGACTAAACATGGACCGGCCTCCTGCTGGTGCCAGAGTCAGGACTAAACATGGAGCGGCCTCCTGCTGGTGCCAGAGTCAGGACTAAACATGGACCGGCCTCCTGCTGGTGCCAGAGTCAGGACTAAACATGGACCAGCCTCCTGCTGGTGCCAGAGTCAGGACTAAACATGGACCGGCCTCCTGCTGGTGCCAGAGACTCTTCATAATAAAAGCACACATGTTCAGACTCTTCATAATAAAAGCACACATGTTCAGACTCTTCATAATAAAAGCACACATGTTCAGACTCTTCATAATAAAAGCACACATGTTCAGACTCTTCATAATAAAAGCACACATGTTCAGACTCTTCATAATAAAAGCACACATGTTCAGACTCTTCATAATAAAAGCACACATGTTCAGACTCTTCATAATAAAAGCACACATGTTCAGACTCTTCATAATAAAAGCACACATGTTCAGACTCTTCATAATAAAAGCACACATGTTCAGACTCTTCATAATAAAAGCACACATGTTCCGGGTACAGACCTGGTCGTCCTTTCGTTCCGTGGCCTTGTTGTAGTTGACCAGTCGTAGATTTGCTTCATCGAAGGAGATTTTGGAGGGAAACTCTCCGACGTTGTTGTTTTGTCCGATTTCGCCCAAAATGTCCTCGAGAATGACCTGCTGCTCCATGGGAAGCCCGTTCTCAAAGATCAGCACGATGTACTTCTCGTCCGGGTCTGAAGGACACGAGCAGATCAGACCAGGGGCCAAACCAAGACACAAGGGCCTCATTTATAAAGCCGGGGACCCCAACCCACGAGTCCAGTTTAAACCTACGAGGGGCCTCATTTAGGGGGTTTAGGACGGTTTTGGAGGCTCAGACTCGCGTGTTTTGGACAGTTTTGGAGGCTCAGACTCGCGTGTTTTGGACGCTCAGACTGGCGTGTTTTGGACAGTTTTGGACGCTCAGACTGGCGTGTTTTGGACAGTTTTGGACGCTCAGACTCGCGTGTTTTGGACAGTTTTGGACGCTCAGACTCGCGTGTTTTGGACAGTTTTGGACGCTCAGACTGGCGTGTTTTGGACAGTTTTGGACGCTCAGACTGGCGTGTTTTGGACAGTTTTGGAGGCTCAGACTCGCGTGTTTTGGACAGTTTTGGACGCTCAGACTGGCGTGTTTTGGACAGTTTTGGACGCTCAGACTCGCGTGTTTTGGACAGTTTTGGACGCTCAGACTGGCGTGTTTTGGACAGTTTTGGACGCTCAGACTGGCGTGTTTTGGACAGTTTTGGACGCTCAGACTCGCGTGTTTTGGACAGTTTTGGACGCTCAGACTGGCGTGTTTTGGACAGTTTTGGACGCTCAGACTGGCGTGTTTTGGACAGTTTTGGACGCTCAGACCCGCGTGTTTTGGACAGTTTTGGAGGCTCAGACTCGCGTGTTTTGGACAGTTTTGGAGGCTCAGACTCGCGTGTTTTGGACAGTTTTGGACGCTCAGACTGGCGTGTTTTGGACAGTTTTGGACGCTCAGACTCGCGTGTTTTGGACAGTTTTGGACGCTCAGACTGGCGTGTTTTGGACAGTTTTGGACGCTCAGACTGGCGTGTTTTGGACAGTTTTGGACGCTCAGACTGGCGTGTTTTGGACAGTTTTGGACGCTCAGACTGGCGTGTTTTGGACAGTTTTGGACGCTCAGACTGGCGTGTTTTGGACAGTTTTGGACGCTCAGACTGGCGTGTTTTGGACAGTTTTGGACGCTCAGACTGGCGTGTTTTGGACAGTTTTGGACGCTCAGACTGGCGTGTTTTGGACAGTTTTGGACGCTCAGACTGGCGTGTTTTGGACAGTTTTGGACGCTCAGACTGGCGTGTTTTGGACAGTTTTGGACGCTCAGACTCGCGTGTTTTGGACAGTTTTGGACGCTCAGACTCGCGTGTTTTGGACAGTTTTGGACGCTCAGACTGGCGTGTTTGACAGTTTTGGACGCTCAGACTCGCGTGTTTTGGACAGTTTTGGACGCTCAGACTGGCGTGTTTTGGACAGTTTTGGAGGCTCAGACTCGCGTGTTTTGGACAGTTTTGGAGGCTCAGACTCGCGTGTTTTGGACAGTTTTGGACGCTCAGACTGGCGTGTTTTGGACAGTTTTGGAGGCTCAGACTCGCGTGTTTTGGACAGTTTTGGAGGCTCAGACTGGCGTGTTTTGGACAGTTTTGGACGCTCAGACTCGCGTGTTTTGGACAGTTTTGGAGGCTCAGACTCGCGTGTTTTGGACAGTTTTGGACGCTCAGACTGGCGTGTTTTGGACAGTTTTGGACGCTCAGACTGGCGTGTTTTGGACAGTTTTGGACGCTCAGACTGGCGTGTTTTGGACAGTTTTGGACGCTCAGACTCGCGTGTTTTGGACAGTTTTGGACGCTCAGACTCGCGTGTTTTGGACGCTCAGACTCACGTGAGGAGGCACAGTCGATCCAGTCCTCTCCTGCATCGCGGCTCATCTGCAGCTCTTCTCTCAGGCGAGCACACTCCTGCTCAGTACTTTGGAAGAACAACACGGGAAGTTTACGAACGCTGCACCATTCACAGCTGAGCAGCTCCGAGGCCCGAAAGATGACGGCCTCAGAGCGACCCAGAGGACCTAAGGGAGAGAGAGGGACACAAAGGGTTAAACACAGACCAAAGACTCAAAAAGACACAAACATGAGGCGCTAAAACTGGGTCAAAGTGGAACTAAAGCTAAACTAAAATGAGACAAAACCAGGTCTGAAACAGAGTCTGAAACAGAGTCTGAAACAGGTCTGAAACGGGGTCTGAAACGGGGTCTGAAACGGGGTCTGAAACAGGACTGAAACAGGACTGAAACGGGGTCTGAAACAGGACTGAAACAGGACTGAAACAGGGTCTGAAACAGGGTCTGAAACAGGGTCTGAAACAGGTCTGAAACAGGACTGAAACAGGACTGAAACAGGGTCTGAAACAGGGTCTGAAACAGGGTCTGAAACAGGACTGAAACAGGGTCTGAAACAGGACTGAAACAGGTTCTGAAACAGGGTCTGAAACAGGGTCTGAAACAGGGTCTGAAACAGGTTCTGAAACAGGGTCTGAAACAGGGTCTGAAACAGGTCTGAAACAGGGTCTGAAACAGGGTCTGAAACAGGACTGAAACAGGGTCTGAAACAGGACTGAAACAGGTCTGAAACAGGACTGAAACAGGACTGAAACAGGGTCTGAAACAGGGTCTGAAACAGGACTGAAACAGGACTGAAACAGGACTGAAACAGGGTCTGAAACAGGGTCTGAAACAGGTCTGAAACAGGGTCTGAAACAGGACTGAAACAGGTCTGAAACAGGACTGAAACAGGACTGAAACAGGACTGAAACAGGACTGAAACAGGGTCTGAAACAGGACTGAAACAGGTCTGAAACAGGACTGAAACAGGACTGAAACAGGGTCTGAAACAGGGTCTGAAACAGGGTCTGAAACAGGTCTGAAACAGGTCTGAAACAGGGACTGAAACAGGGACTGAAACAGGGACTGAAACAGGTCTGAAACAGGACTGAAACAGGGACTGAAACAGGGACTGAAACAGGGACTGAAACAGGGTCTGAAACAGGGTCTGAAACAGGTCCTGAAACAGGGTCTGAAACAGGACTGAAACAGGGTCTGAAACAGGGACTGAAACAGGACTGAAACAGGGTCTGAAACAGGGTCTGAAACAGGGTCTGAAACAGGACTGAAACAGGACTGAAACAGGACTGAAACAGGACTGAAACAGGGTCTGAAACAGGGTCTGAAACAGAGTCTGAAACAGCATCTGAAACAGCATCTGAAACAGGACTGAAACAGGTCTGAAACAAGGTCTGAAACGGGTCTGAAACGGGTCTGAAACGGGTCTGAAACGGGTCTGAAACGGGACTGAAACGGGTCTGAAACGGGGTCTGAAACGGGGTCTGAAACAGGACTGAAACAGGGTCTGAAACAGGGTCTGAAACAGGGTCTGAAACAGGACTGAAACAGGACTGAAACAGGACTGAAACAGGACTGAAACAGGGTCTGAAACAGGACAGGTCTGAAACAGGTCTGAAACAGGGTCTGAAACAGGGTCTGAAACAGGTCTGAAACAGGACTGAAACAGGTCTGAAACAGGACTGAAACAGGGTCTGAAACAGGGTCTGAAACAGGTCTGAAACAGGACTGAAACAGGACTGAAACAGGGTCTGAAACAGGTCTGAAACAGGACTGAAACAGGGTCTGAAACAGGACTGAAACAGGTTCTGAAACAGGGTCTGAAACAGGGTCTGAAACAGGGTCTGAAACAGGTTCTGAAACAGGGTCTGAAACAGGGTCTGAAACAGGTCTGAAACAGGGTCTGAAACAGGGTCCGAAACAGGACTGAAACAGGGTCTGAAACAGGACTGAAACAGGTCTGAAACAGGACTGAAACAGGACTGAAACAGGGTCTGAAACAGGGTCTGAAACAGGACTGAAACAGGACTGAAACAGGACTGAAACAGGGTCTGAAACAGGGTCTGAAACAGGTCTGAAACAGGGTCTGAAACAGGACTGAAACAGGTCTGAAACAGGACTGAAACAGGACTGAAACAGGACTGAAACAGGACTGAAACAGGGTCTGAAACAGGACTGAAACAGGTCTGAAACAGGACTGAAACAGGACTGAAACAGGGTCTGAAACAGGGTCTGAAACAGGGTCTGAAACAGGTCTGAAACAGGTCTGAAACAGGGACTGAAACAGGGACTGAAACAGGGACTGAAACAGGGACTGAAACAGGTCTGAAACAGGACTGAAACAGGGACTGAAACAGGGACTGAAACAGGGACTGAAACAGGGTCTGAAACAGGGTCTGAAACAGGTCCTGAAACAGGGTCTGAAACAGGACTGAAACAGGGTCTGAAACAGGGACTGAAACAGGACTGAAACAGGGTCTGAAACAGGGTCTGAAACAGGGTCTGAAACAGGACTGAAACAGGACTGAAACAGGACTGAAACAGGACTGAAACAGGGTCTGAAACAGGGTCTGAAACAGAGTCTGAAACAGCATCTGAAACAGCATCTGAAACAGGACTGAAACAGGTCTGAAACAAGGTCTGAAACGGGTCTGAAACGGGTCTGAAACGGGTCTGAAACGGGTCTGAAACGGGACTGAAACGGGTCTGAAACGGGGTCTGAAACGGGGTCTGAAACAGGACTGAAACAGGGTCTGAAACAGGGTCTGAAACAGGGTCTGAAACAGGACTGAAACAGGACTGAAACAGGACTGAAACAGGACTGAAACAGGGTCTGAAACAGGACAGGTCTGAAACAGGTCTGAAACAGGGTCTGAAACAGGGTCTGAAACAGGTCTGAAACAGGACTGAAACAGGTCTGAAACAGGACTGAAACAGGGTCTGAAACAGGGTCTGAAACAGGTCTGAAACAGGACTGAAACAGGACTGAAACAGGGTCTGAAACAGGGTCTGAAACAGGACTGAAACAGGACTGAAACAGGGTCTGAAACAGGGTCTGAAACAGGGTCTGAAACAGGACTGAAACAGGGTCTGAAACAGGGTCTGAAACGGACTGAAACAGGTCTGAAACAGGACTGAAACAGGTCTGAAACAGGTCTGAAACAGGACTGAAACAGGGTCTGAAACAGGGTCTGAAACAGGGTCTGAAACAGGTCTGAAACAGCACTGAAACAGGACTGAAACAGGACTGAAACAGGACTGAAACAGGTCTGAAACAGGGTCTGAAACAGGGTCTGAAACAGGGTCTGAAACAGGTCTGAAACAGGACTGAAACAGGGTCTGAAACAGGGTCTGAAACAGGGGGTCTGAAACAGGGTCTGAAACAGGGTCTGAAACAGGTCTGAAACAGGGTCTGAAACAGGGTCTGAAACAGGACTGAAACAGGGTCTGAAACAGGGTCTGAAACAGGGTCTGAAACAGGGTCTGAAAACAGGACTGAAACAGGACTGAAACAGGGTCTGAAACAGGGTCTGAAACAGGGTCTGAAACAGGGTCTGAAACAGGACTGAAACAGGACTGAAACAGGTCTGAAACAGGACTGAAACAGGTCTGAAACAGGTCTGAAACAGGGTCTGAAACAGGGTCTGAAACAGGGTCTGAAACAGGACTGAAACAGGACTGAAACAGGGTCTGAAACAGGGTCTGAAACAGGGTCTTGAAACAGGGTCTGAAACAGGACTGAAACAGGACTGAAACACGGACTGAAACAGGGTCTGAAACAGGGTCTGAAACAGGTCTGAAACAGGTCTGAAACAGGTCTGAAACAGGGTCTGAAACAGGGTCTGAAACAGGGTCTGAAACAGAGTCTGAAACAGCGTCTGAAACAGGACTGAAACAGGGTCTGAAACAGGGTCTGAAACAGGGTCTGAAACAGGTCTGAAACAGGTCTGAACAGGACTGAAACAGGTCTGAAACAGGACTGAAAAAGACTGAAACAGGACTGAAACAGGGTCTGAAACAGGTCTGAAACAGGGTCTGAAACAGGGTCTGAAACAGGGTCTGAAACAGGGTCTGAAACAGGGTCTGAAACAGGGTCTGAACCAGGGTCTGAAACAGGACTGAAACAGGTCTGAAACAGGGTCTGAAACAGGTCTGAAACAGGGTCTGAAACAGGACTGAAACAGGACTGAAACAGGACTGAAACAGGGTCTGAAACAGGTCTGAAACAGGTCTGAAACAGGGTCTGAAACAGGACTGAAACATGGTCTGAAACAGGTCTGAAAACAGGGTCTGAAACAGGTCTGAAACAGGGTCTGAAACAGGACAAACAGGGTCTGAAACAGGGTCTGAAACAGGGTCTGAAACAGGGTCTGAAACAGGGTCTGAAACAGGGTCTGAACCAGGGTCTGAAACAGGACTGAAACAGGTCTGAAACAGGGTCTGAAACAGGTCTGAAACAGGGTCTGAAACAGGACTGAAACAGGGTCTGAAACAGGACAAACAGGGTCTGAAACAGGGTCTGAAACAGGGTCTGAAACAGGGTCTGAAACAGGGTCTGAAACAGGGTCTGAACCAGGGTCTGAAACAGGACTGAAACAGGTCTGAAACAGGGTCTGAAACAGGTCTGAAACAGGGTCTGAAACAGGACTGAAACAGGACTGAAACAGGACTGAAACAGGGTCTGAAACAGGTCTGAAACAGGTCTGAAACAGGGTCTGAAACAGGACTGAAACATGGTCTGAAACAGGTCTGAAACAGGGTCTGAAACAGGTCTGAAACAGGGTCTGAAACAGGTCTGAAACAGGACTGAAACAGGGTCTGAAACAGGACAAACAGGGTCTGAAACAGGGTCTGAAACAGGGTCTGAAACAGGGTCTGAAACAGGGTCTGAAACAGGGTCTGAAACAGGACTGAAACAGGTCTGAAACAGGGTCTGAAACAGGTCTGAAACAGGTCTGAAACAGGGTCTGAAACAGGACTGAAACATGTCTGAAACAGGTCTGAAACAGGGTCTGAAACAGGTCTGAAACAGGACTGAAACAGGGTCTGAAACAGGGTCTGAAACAGGGTCTGAAACAGGGTCTGAAACAGGGTCTGAAACAGGGTCTGAACCAGGGTCTGAAACAGGTCTGAAACAGGGTCTGAAACAGGACTGAAACAGGACTGAAACAGGGTCTGAAACAGGACTGAAACAGGGTCTGAAACAGGGTCTGAAACAGGGTCTGAAACAGGGTCTGAAACAGGTCTGAAACAGGTCTGAAACAGGGTCTGAAACAGGACTGAAACAGGACAGAAACAGGACTGAAAAAGGTCTGAAACAGGACTGAAACAGGACTGAAACAGGTCTGAAATAGGACTGAAACGGGGTCTGAAACGGGGTCTGAAACGGGGTCTGAAACGGGGACTGAAACGGGGACTGAAACAGGACTGAAACAGGACTGAAACAGGGTCTGAAACAGGACTGAAACAGGTCTGAAACAGGGTCTGAAACAGGGTCTGAAACAGGACTGAAACATGTCTGAAACAGGGTCTGAAACAGGGTCTGAAACAGGGTCTGAAACAGGTCTGAAACAGGACTGAAACAGGACTGAAACAGGGTCTGAAACAGGGACTGAAACAGGACTGAAACAGGGTCTGAAACAGGGTCTGAAACAGGGTCTGAAACAGGGTCTGAAACAGGGTCTGAAACAGGACTGAAACAGGACTGAAACAGGACTGAAACAGGACTGAAACAGGACTGAAACAGGACTGAAACAGGGTCTGAAACAGGGTCTGAAACAGAGTCTGAAACAGCATCTGAAACAGCATCTGAAACAGGACTGAAACAGGTCTGAAACAGGACTGAAACAGGTCTGAAACAGGACTGAAACAGGGTCTGAAACAGGGTCTGAAACAGGTCTGAAACAGGACTGAAACAGGACTGAAACAGGGTCTGAAACAGGGTCTGAAACAGGACTGAAACAGGGTCTGAAACAGGGTCTGAAACAGGACTGAAACAGGTCTGAAACAGGACTGAAACAGGTCTGAAACAGGTCTGAAACAGGACTGAAACAGGGTCTGAAACAGGGTCTGAAACAGGGTCTGAAACAGGTCTGAAACAGCACTGAAACAGGACTGAAACAGGACTGAAACAGGACTGAAACAGGTCTGAAACAGGGTCTGAAACAGGGTCTGAAACAGGGTCTGAAACAGGTCTGAAACAGGACTGAAACAGGGTCTGAAACAGGGTCTGAAACAGGGTCTGAAACAGGGTCTGAAACAGGGTCTGAAACAGGTCTGAAACAGGGTCTGAAACAGGGTCTGAAACAGGACTGAAACAGGGTCTGAAACAGGGTCTGAAACAGGGTCTGAAACAGGACTGAAACAGGACTGAAACAGGGTCTGAAACAGGACTGAAACAGGACTGAAACAGGGTCTGAAACAGGGTCTGAAACAGGGTCTGAAACAGGGTCTGAAACAGGACTGAAACAGGACTGAAACAGGTCTGAAACAGGACTGAAACAGGTCTGAAACAGGTCTGAAACAGGGTCTGAAACAGGGTCTGAAACAGGGTCTGAAACAGGACTGAAACAGGACTGAAACAGGGTCTGAAACAGGGTCTGAAACAGGGTCTGAAACAGGGTCTGAAACAGGACTGAAACAGGACTGAAACAGGACTGAAACAGGGTCTGAAACAGGGTCTGAAACAGGTCTGAAACAGGTCTGAAACAGGTCTGAAACAGGGTCTGAAACAGGGTCTGAAACAGGGTCTGAAACAGAGTCTGAAACAGCGTCTGAAACAGGACTGAAACAGGGTCTGAAACAGGGTCTGAAACAGGGTCTGAAACAGGTCTGAAACAGGACTGAAAAAGGACTGAAACAGGACTGAAACAGGGTCTGAAACAGGTCTGAAACAGGACTGAAACAGGGTCTGAAACAGGACAAACAGGGTCTGAAACAGGGTCTGAAACAGGGTCTGAAACAGGGTCTGAACCAGGGTCTGAAACAGGGTCTGAACCAGGGTCTGAAACAGGACTGAAACAGGTCTGAAACAGGGTCTGAAACAGGTCTGAAACAGGTCTGAAACAGGGTCTGAAACAGGACTGAAACAGGACTGAAACAGGGTCTGAAACAGGGTCTGAAACAGGTCTGAAACAGGTCTGAAACAGGGTCTGAAACAGGACTGAAACATGGTCTGAAACAGGTCTGAAACAGGGTCTGAAACAGGTCTGAAACAGGGTCTGAAACAGGTCTGAAACAGGACTGAAACAGGGTCTGAAACAGGACAAACAGGGTCTGAAACAGGGTCTGAAACAGGGTCTGAAACAGGGTCTGAAACAGGGTCTGAAACAGGGTCTGAAACAGGACTGAAACAGGTCTGAAACAGGGTCTGAAACAGGTCTGAAACAGGTCTGAAACAGGGTCTGAAACAGGACTGAAACATGTCTGAAACAGGTCTGAAACAGGGTCTGAAACAGGTCTGAAACAGGACTGAAACAGGGTCTGAAACAGGGTCTGAAACAGGGTCTGAAACAGGGTCTGAAACAGGGTCTGAAACAGGGTCTGAAACAGGGTCTGAACCAGGGTCTGAAACAGGTCTGAAACAGGGTCTGAAACAGGACTGAAACAGGACTGAAACAGGGTCTGAAACAGGACTGAAACAGGGTCTGAAACAGGGTCTGAAACAGGGTCTGAAACAGGGTCTGAAACAGGTCTGAAACAGGTCTGAAACAGGGTCTGAAACAGGACTGAAACAGGACAGAAACAGGACTGAAAAAGGTCTGAAACAGGACTGAAACAGGACTGAAACAGGTCTGAAATAGGACTGAAACGGGGTCTGAAACGGGGTCTGAAACGGGGTCTGAAACGGGGACTGAAACGGGGACTGAAACAGGACTGAAACAGGACTGAAACAGGGTCTGAAACAGGACTGAAACAGGTCTGAAACATGTCTGAAACAGGGTCTGAAACAGGACTGAAACATGTCTGAAACAGGGTCTGAAACAGGGTCTGAAACAGGGTCTGAAACAGGGTCTGAAACAGGACTGAAACAGGACTGAAACAGGGTCTGAAACAGGGACTGAAACAGGACTGAAACAGGGTCTGAAACAGGGTCTGAAACAGGGTCTGAAACAGGGTCTGAAACAGGGTCTGAAACAGGACTGAAACAGGACTGAAACAGGACTGAAACAGGACTGAAACAGGACTGAAACAGGACTGAAACAGGGTCTGAAACAGGGTCTGAAACAGAGTCTGAAACAGCATCTGAAACAGCATCTGAAACAGGACTGAAACAGGTCTGAAACAAGGTCTGAAACAGGGTCTGAAACAGGACTGAAACGGGACTGAAACAGGGTCTGAAACAGGTCTGAAACGGGACTGAAACGGGTCTGAAACGGGTCTGAAACGGGACTGAAACGGGTCTGAAACGGGTCTGAAACGGGTCTGAAACGGGACTGAAACGGGGTCTGAAACAGGACTGAAACAGGACTGAAACAGGGTCTGAAACAGGGTCTGAAACAGGGTCTGAAACAGGACTGAAACAGGACTGAAACAGGACTGAAACAGGACTGAAACAGGGTCTGAAACAGGACAGGTCTGAAACAGGGTCTGAAACAGGGTCTGAAACAGGGTCTGAAACAGGGTCTGAAACAGGGTCTGAAACAGGTCTGAAACAGGACTGAAACAGGTCTGAAACAGGGACTGAAACAGGGACTGAAACAGGACTGAAACAGGGTCTGAAACAGGGTCTGAAACAGGACTGAAACAGGACTGAAACAGGGTCTGAAACAGGACTGAAACAGGGTCTGAAACAGGGACTGAAACAGGGACTGAAACAGGGACTGAAACAGGGTCTGAAACAGGGTCTGAAACAGGGTCTGAAACAGGACTGAAACAGGGTCTGAAACAGGACTGAAACAGGGTCTGAAACAGGACTGAAACAGGACTGAAACAGGACTGAAACAGGGTCTGAAACAGGTCTGAAACAGGTCTGAAACAGGACTGAAACAGGACTGAAACAGGGTCTGAAACAGGACTGAAACAGGACTGAAACAGGGTCTGAAACAGGGTCTGAAACAGGGTCTGAAACAGGGTCTGAAACAGGACTGAAACAGGACTGAAACAGGACTGAAACAGGTCTGAAACAGGGTCTGAAACAGGGTCTGAAACAGGGTCTGAAACAGGGTCTGAAACAGGGTCTGAAACAGGACTGAAACAGGACTGAAACAGGGTCTGAAACAGGGTCTGAAACAGGGTCTGAAACAGGACTGAAACAGGACTGAAACAGGGTCTGAAACAGGGTCTGAAACAGGGTCTGAAACAGGGTCTGAAACAGGGTCTGAAACAGGACTGAAACAGGACTGAAACAGGACTGAAACAGGTCTGAAACAGGACTGAAACAGGACTGAAACAGGGTCTGAAACAGGTCTGAAACAGGACTGAAACAGGTCTGAAACAGGTCTGAAACAGGACTGAAACAGGGTCTGAAACAGGGTCTGAAACAGGTCTGAAACAGGACTGAAACAGGACTGAAACAGGACTGAAACAGGACTGAAACAGGTCTGAAACAGGTCTGAAACAGGGTCTGAAACAGGGTCTGAAACAGGTCTGAAACAGGACTGAAACAGGGTCTGAAACAGGGTCTGAAACAGGGTCTGAAACAGGACTGAAACAGGGTCTGAAACAGGGTCTGAAACAGGGTCTGAAACAGGTCTGAAACAGGGTCTGAAACAGGGTCTGAAACAGGACTGAAACAGGACTGAAACAGGGTCTGAAACAGGACTGAAACAGGTCTGAAACAGGACTGAAACAGGACTGAAACAGGGTCTGAAACAGGACTGAAACAGGGTCTGAAACAGGGTCTGAAACAGGGTCTGAAACAGGGTCTGAAACAGGACTGAAACAGGACTGAAACAGGTCTGAAACAGGGTCTGAAACAGGGTCTGAAACAGGGTCTGAAACAGGACTGAAACAGGACTGAAACAGGGTCTGAAACAGGGTCTGAAACAGGGTCTGAAACAGGGTCTGAAACAGGACTGAAACAGGGTCTGAAACAGGGTCTGAAACAGGGTCTGAAACAGGTCTGAAACAGGTCTGAAACAGGTCTGAAACAGGGTCTGAAACAGGGTCTGAAACAGGGTCTGAAACAGGGTCTGAAACAGGACTGAAACAGGTCTGAAACAGGGTCTGAAACAGGGTCTGAAACAGGTGAAACAGAGTCTGAAACAGCGTCTGAAACAGGGTCTGAAACAGGGTCTGAAACAGGGTCTGAAACAGGGTCTGAAACAGGTCTGAAACAGGTCTGAAACAGGACTGAAACAGGTCTGAAACAGGGTCTGAAACAGGTCTGAAACAGGGTCTGAAACAGGTCTGAAACAGGGTCTGAAACAGGTCTGAAACAGGTCTGAAACAGGTCTGAAACAGGGTCTGAAACAGGGTCTGAAACAGGACTGAAACAGGGTCTGAAACAGGACTGAAACAGGTCTGAAACAGGACTGAAACAGGACTGAAACGGGTCTGAAACAGGGTCTGAAACAGGACTGAAACAGGACTGAAACAGGGTCTGAAACAGGACTGAAACAGGGTCTGAAACAGGGTCTGAAACGGGTCTGAAACAGGGTCTGAAACAGGGTCTGAACCAGGGTCTGAAACAGGTCTGAAACAGGGTCTGAAACAGGGTCTGAAACAGGACTGAAACAGGACTGAAACAGGGTCTGAAACAGGACTGAAACAGGGTCTGAAACGGGGACTGAAACGGGGTCTGAAACAGGACTGAAACAGGACGGAAACAGGGTCTGAAACAGGACTGAAACAGGTCTGAAACAGGGTCTGAAACAGGGTCTGAAACAGGACTGAAACATGTCTGAAACAGGGTCTGAAACAGGGTCTGAAACAGGGTCTGAAACAGGTCTGAAACAGGACTGAAACAGGTCTGAAACAGGTCTGAAACAGGGTCTGAAACAGGTCTGAAACAGGGTCTGAAACAGGACTGAAACATGTCTAAAACAGGTCTGAAACAGGACTGAAACAGGGTCTGAAACAGGACAAACAGGGTCTGAAACAGGTCTGAAACAGGGTCTGAAACAGGGTCTGAAACAGGACTGAAACATGTCTGAAACAGGGTCTGAAACAGGTCTGAAACAGGACTGAAACAGGTCTGAAACAGGGTCTGAAACAGGTCTGAAACAGGGTCTGAAACAGGACTGAAACATGTCTAAAACAGGTCTGAAACAGGGTCTGAAACAGGTCTGAAACAGGACTGAAACAGGGTCTGAAACAGGGTCTGAAACAGGGTCTGAAACAGGGTCTGAACCAGGGTCTGAAACAGGACTGAAACAGGACTGAAACAGGACTGAAACAGGGTCTGAAACAGGGTCTGAAACAGGTCTGAAACAGGTCTGAAACAGGGTCTGAAACAGGACTGAAACATGTCTGAAACAGGTCTGAAACAGGGTCTGAAACAGGTCTGAAACAGGACTGAAACAGGGTCTGAAACAGGACAAACAGGGTCTGAAACAGGGTCTGAAACAGGGTCTGAAACAGGGTCTGAAACAGGGTCTGAACCAGGGTCTGAACCAGGGTCTGAAACAGGACTGAAACAGGACTGAAACAGGACTGAAACAGGGTCTGAAACAGGGTCTGAAACAGGGTCTGAAACAGGGTCTGAAACAGGACTGAAACAGGGTCTGAAACAGGGTCTGAAACAGGGTCTGAAACAGGGTCTGAAACAGGGTCTGAAACAGAGTCTGAAACAGAGTCTGAAACAGCGTCTGAAACAGCGTCTGAAACAGGGTCTGAAACAGGGTCTGAAACAGGGTCTGAAACAGGGTCTGAAACAGGGTCTGAAACAGGTCTGAAACAGGTCTGAAACAGGACTGAAACAGGACTGAAACAGGACTGAAAAAGGACTGAAACAGGACTGAAACAGGTCTGAAACAGGGTCTGAAACAGGGTCTGAAACAGGGTCTGAAACAGGACTGAAACAGGTCTGAAACAGGGTCTGAAACAGGGTCTGAAACAGGTCTGAAACAGGGTCTGAAACAGGGTCTGAAACAGGTCTGAAACAGGTCTGAAACAGGTCTGAAACAGGTCTGAAACAGGGTCTGAAACAGGGTCTGAAACAGGGTCTGAAACAGGACTGAAACAGGGTCTGAAACAGGACTGAAACAGGTCTGAAACAGGACTGAAACAGGACTGAAACGGGTCTGAAACAGGGTCTGAAACAGGACTGAAACAGGACTGAAACAGGGTCTGAAACAGGACTGAAACAGGGTCTGAAACAGGGTCTGAAACGGGTCTGAAACAGGGTCTGAAACAGGGTCTGAACCAGGGTCTGAAACAGGGTCTGAAACAGGGTCTGAAACAGGACTGAAACAGGACTGAAACAGGGTCTGAAACAGGACTGAAACAGGGTCTGAAACAGGGTCTGAAACAGGACTGAAACAGGGTCTGAAACAGGGTCTGAAACAGGGTCTGAAACAGGTCTGAAACAGGTCTGAAACAGGGTCTGAAACAGGGTCTGAAACAGGGTCTGAAACAGGGTCTGAAACAGG
Organism: Eucyclogobius newberryi; assembly: GCF_026437365.1. Classification (NCBI taxonomy): domain Eukaryota; kingdom Metazoa; phylum Chordata; class Actinopteri; order Gobiiformes; family Gobiidae; genus Eucyclogobius; species Eucyclogobius newberryi. Next base: position 270,947 of record NW_027316312.1, on the reverse strand, counting down.
GTCTGAAACAGGTCTGAAACAGGTCTGAAACAGGTCTGAAACAGGGTCTGAAACAGGACTGAAACAGGACTGAAACAGGACTGAAAAAGGTCTGAAACAGGACTGAAACAGGACTGAAACAGGTCTGAAACAGGACTGAAACGGGGTCTGAAACGGGGTCTGAAACGGGGTCTGAAACGGGGACTGAAACAGGTCTGAAACAGGACTGAAACAGGACTGAAACAGGGTCTGAAACAGGACTGAAACAGGTCTGAAACAGGGTCTGAAACAGGGTCTGAAACAGGACTGAAACATGTCTGAAACAGGGTCTGAAACAGGGTCTGAAACAGGGTCTGAAACAGGTCTGAAACAGGACTGAAACAGGTCTGAAACAGGTCTGAAACAGGGTCTGAAACAGGTCTGAAACAGGGTCTGAAACAGGACTGAAACATGTCTAAAACAGGTCTGAAACAGGGTCTGAAACAGGTCTGAAACAGGACTGAAACAGGGTCTGAAACAGGACAAACAGGGTCTGAAACAGGTCTGAAACAGGGTCTGAAACAGGGTCTGAAACAGGACTGAAACATGTCTGAAACAGGGTCTGAAACAGGGTCTGAAACAGGGTCTGAAACAGGTCTGAAACAGGACTGAAACAGGTCTGAAACAGGGTCTGAAACAGGTCTGAAACAGGGTCTGAAACAGGACTGAAACATGTCTAAAACAGGTCTGAAACAGGGTCTGAAACAGGTCTGAAACAGGACTGAAACAGGGTCTGAAACAGGGTCTGAAACAGGGTCTGAACCAGGGTCTGAAACAGGACTGAAACAGGACTGAAACAGGACTGAAACAGGGTCTGAAACAGGGTCTGAAACAGGTCTGAAACAGGTCTGAAACAGGGTCTGAAACAGGACTGAAACATGTCTGAAACAGGTCTGAAACAGGGTCTGAAACAGGTCTGAAACAGGACTGAAACAGGGTCTGAAACAGGACAAACAGGGTCTGAAACAGGGTCTGAAACAGGGTCTGAAACAGGGTCTGAAACAGGGTCTGAACCAGGGTCTGAAACAGGACTGAAACAGGACTGAAACAGGACTGAAACAGGACTGAAACAGGACTGAAACAGGGTCTGAAACAGGGTCTGAAACAGGTCTGAAACAGGTCTGAAACAGGGTCTGAAACAGGACTGAAACATGTCTGAAACAGGTCTGAAACAGGGTCTGAAACAGGTCTGAAACAGGACTGAAACAGGGTCTGAAACAGGACAAACAGGGTCTGAAACAGGGTCTGAAACAGGGTCTGAAACAGGGTCTGAAACAGGGTCTGAAACAGGGTCTGAACCAGGGTCTGAAACAGGGTCTGAAACAGGGTCTGAAACAGGGTCTGAAACAGGACTGAAACAGGACTGAAACAGGACTGAAACAGGGTCTGAAACAGGGTCTGAAACAGGTCTGAAACAGGTCTGAAACAGGGTCTGAAACAGGGTCTGAAACAGGTCTGAAACAGGACTGAAACAGGACTGAAACAGGGTCTGAAACAGGGTCTGAAACAGGTCTGAAACAGGTCTGAAACAGGTCTGAAACAGGTCTGAAACAGGGTCTGAAACAGGACTGAAACAGGACTGAAACAGGACTGAAAAAGGTCTGAAACAGGACTGAAACAGGACTGAAACAGGTCTGAAATAGGACTGAAACGGGGTCTGAAACGGGGTCTGAAACGGGGTCTGAAACGGGGACTGAAACGGGGACTGAAACAGGACTGAAACAGGACTGAAACAGGGTCTGAAACAGGACTGAAACAGGTCTGAAACAGGGTCTGAAACAGGGTCTGAAACAGGACTGAAACATGTCTGAAACAGGGTCTGAAACAGGGTCTGAAACAGGGTCTGAAACAGGGTCTGAAACAGGGTCTGAAACAGGTCTGAAACAGGACTGAAACAGGACTGAAACAGGACTGAAACAGGGTCTGAAACAGGGTCTGAAACAGGTCTGAAACAGGGTCTGAAACAGGACTGAAACAGGGTCTGAAACAGGTCTGAAACAGGGTCTGAAACAGGGTCTGAAACAGGTCTGAAACAGGACTGAAACAGGGTCTGAAACAGGACAAACAGGGTCTGAAACAGGTCTGAAACAGGACTGAAACAGGGTCTGAAACAGGACTGAAACAGGGTCTGAAACAGGTCTGAAACAGGACTGAAACAGGGTCTGAAACAGGGTCTGAAACAGGGTCTGAAACAGGGTCTGAAACAGGACTGAAACAGGGTCTGAAACAGGTCTGAAACAGGACTGAAACAGGGTCTGAAACAGGGTCTGAAACAGGACTGAAACAGGGTCTGAAACAGGTCTGAAACAGGACTGAAACAGGTCTGAAACAGGGTCTGAAACAGGTCTGAAACAGGACTGAAACAGGTCTGAAACAGGGTCTCTTGTACCTGCTTCCGAAGAGTGCACACGCTTTTTTGCTCGCTCCGCTTGCTATCGCTGCTTTCCTTATTTATTTTGCTTTTTAATCAGTTTTTGTCTTCCAAACATTTTTGCTTTAGACTTTTTCAAGTAAACCAAGGATTTTAAGAACATTTTTCCAGTTTTAACGACATATCTGACGCCAGCGACATGTCCGGGAGAAGTAGTGAGAAAGACTGTGAACGCTGTCGGAAATATCAACAAGAAATGAATGAGCTGAAAACACGGATATTTGTTTTGGAATCTGAAAAAGTTCTTCACGATACCATTCCTGTGTCAACCGACGGTAAGAAGAGCACACTTTTTACAAGAAAAACTGCTACTTTCAACCTAAACCGCAGTGACTCTGTGTCGTTTCCAAAACTGTCTAAAAACCAGAAAGACCAGGCTGTTTCTTGGAACAAACTTGGAGCAAAGCCTAAACGATACAAAGATAACGTGAAGTCACCTAAAATACAGCTCACCAACAGATTTTTACCACTTTCAGAGATGGAATTAAATGAAAAAAGGAACGATGACGTGGCCAAAATACAGCGAGGAGGATCTGTGCCAGGAGCCAAGGTCATTGTTTTAGTTGGGGACGGGGCGATAAGTCACGTGACGCATGAAAAGATAAACACACATTCTTTTCCAAGCGCCACTGTTTCTGAGATAACGTCACTCCTTCCAAATATTATGGCTAAGCATGGAGGAGCTAAACAGCTGATTGTGCACGTGGGTGCAGTGGACATGCGGCGGGAACAGACTGAAGTTTTGAAAAAAGACTTCTTGAAGTTATTCGACGTGCTTGATAAAATGGAAATCAAAACATTCATAAGTGGACCTCTTCCAAACATCGACAGGAGGATAAACAAGTTTAGCCGGCTTCTTCAGCTGAACACATGGCTGTCCAAAGAGTGTTCCCCGAGAGGACTACACTACATTGAGAACTTCTATCTATTCTGGAAACGAGAGGACCTGTTTAAGAGAAATGGCCCCCACCTATGCAGAGGTGGAGTGAGGGTGCTGACAGAGAACCTGCTCCACGCTCTGAGGCATTGGACTGGGCCTGGACAGGGTCCTGAGCAGATAGTTAGAGAAGAGAGGAATGAGAGAAGAATTCCTGCTCCATCAGCCAAAGACTGAGCCAATGTTTCAACATCAAAAGCACCACAACCTCAGCCTCCACCAAAGGATTCATCAGCAGCTGCTCCACCACCACCAGCAAAGGATTCAGCTCCAGCTGCTCCACATTCACCTCCACCGCCTCCAGCAAAGGAACAATCTTCAAAGGCCTTGGACCCATCTGTGACAAGCCCAACAACATCCCTGTCATCGCCCCTGCCTTCACACCAGCCCTGGGTTCCCCCTGCAACATCTACTCCCACTAAAGATTCATCATTCTCCTTCTCATCTCCACTCTCACCCATGGGCCTTCCCAGCCATTTTGAAAGTCTGATCAAATCAGGCATTAAGATGGCTCCACTCACGCCCAATATAGCAAGGGCTATGCCGACTACACCAACAAAAGCCCCACCACCCATCCCCCCTCGCCTCTCACCTGGTCCCAAACTCTCCTTGGCTACAAAAGCCCCACCACCCATCCCCCCTCGCCTCTCACCTGGTCCCAAACTCTCCTTGGCTACAAAAGCCCCACCACCCATCCAACCTCGCCTTTTACCTGGTATCTCCCATAGCTAGGATGCACTGGGTCTCAGCGTTGCCGGGACTTATTGTCACATTAAAAATCATACCAACCCGGGGCCCTATGTAAAAAGAGCCCCCCCTAGTGCTATTTCTGTAGTCACATCATCACACAGATGGAAAAACAAAATGCGAGTCAGGCCCAATCTGAGAAATGTGATTCATATTCCCTGTGAAAAGATAAAGCCCAGTCCCACTGAAACTAGTCTGAAACTTGCTGTGCTAAATGTCAGATCCTTATGTAACAAATCTCTCTTAATTAATAATTTTATTTCTTCTTATAATCTTGATTTTATGTTTTTAACTGAAACATGGCTTGACAAAAACACAGGAAATGTAGTTCTGATAGAATCTGCTCCACCCAACTTTAAGTTTGAATCTGAAACACGAGAAAACAAAAAAGGGGGTGGAGTCTGTGCTGTCTTTAGAGATGAAATAATTACCCGCAGGTTGTTCTTTTGGGGTGTTTTCATCATTTGAGTATGTATCCTTTAAAATGGAGCTAAAACGGTCTCCATCCATTCTCTTCATTGTTTTATACAAGCCTCCCCAGCACTGCCAAAGTTTTATTGATGATTTTACTGAGATGCTTTCAGTCGTATGCACAGACTTTGATGGTTTGGTCATTACAGGTGATTTCAATGTGCATGTTGATAATATTTGTGACAGAAACGCTAAAGAGCTTGATGCTGTCCTTGAAACCTTCAGTCTTACTCAGCATGTGAGAGGCCCCACCCACAGCAAAGGACACACTCTAGATCTCATAATTACAAAGGGGGTAAATATTTCAAATGTTAATGTGATCGATGTTGCTCTGTCTGATCATTTCTGTGTCTTCTTTGACCTGTCTGTTTCTCCCAAACCTCTGGTTGGTCCTCCAGTTGTTCAGCGGAGACACATAAGTGATGGCACAGGTGCACTGTTTATGGAAATGATAAACTTTGAAAATGTCTCATGTTCTAATGTAAATGATTTGTTGAACTCTGTTACATTTAGTGTTTTGAATGTTCTGGACACCATCGCCCCTATAAAGGCTAAAATGGTTAAAAATAAGCAGAAGGCGCCGTGGAGAAATGATGATTCGGTCAGGGCACAGAAAAGGGAGTGCCGCAGGGCCGAACGGAAATGGCGCAAGTCAAAGCTCCAGGTTCAAAAAGAGATTTACAAAGAAAAGCTGAACATGTACAACCTAATCTTATGTAGAACTAGGGAAAGATATTTTTCTGAAATAATTGGAAGCTGCAGTAACAACTCGCGTGTCCTGTTTGCCACAGTAAACAGATTAACAAACCCTCCAGCTCAGCTGCCGTTAGAACTCATTTCCACATCCAAGTGTAATGAGTTTGCATTATTCTTTAATGACAAAGTTCAGGGCATTAAAAATGCTATAAATCCCACAATGCAAAAAATTACCCTAAAACCACCAAGACACTTAGAGCTAACTCACTTTGCACCAGTAACTGACAAAACTGTCCATGAGATCATCACCAGTCTGAGTTCATCTACATGCTGCCTTGATGTGTTACCCACCAGATTTCTAAAGTCTGTGCTGAACAGTTTGTTAGCACCATTCACTCACATAATTAACATGTCGCTTCAATCTGGAACATTCCCAATGTCTTTGAAAACTGCGGTCATAAAGCCTCTCCTAAAGAAGAGCAGTCTTGATGCCGCAGTACTGAGTCATTACCGGCCCATCTCTAATCTGCCATTTTTGGGCAAAGTCCTTGAAAAGGTTGTTTACCAACAGCTCACAGATTTCCTCTTAATAAACAACTCATTTGATGTTTTTCAGTCAGGTTTTAGACCTCATCACAGCACTGAGACTGCTCTTGTCAAGGTGACAAATGACATCCGCCTGAACACTGACACGGGCAAAGCCTCAGTCTTAATTCTGTTAGATCTGAGTGCTGCTTTTGACACTGTCGATCATGGGATCCTCTTACAGAGACTAGAGGACTGGGTGGGCATCACTGGCACTGCCCTAAACTGGTTAAGGTCCTATCTGGAAGACAGGAAGTACTTTGTTGAAATTGGTAGCTGTGTCTCAGACCACATGACCCTGACCTGTGGAGTGCCCCGAGGGTCAGTCCTGGGTCCCCTTCTGTTCAACCTCTACATGCTGCCGTTGGGTCAGTTGATACGCAGTGAAAATGTGTCCTATCACAATTATGCAGACGACACTCAGATCTATGTTTCACTATCGGCAGGTGACTATGGACCAGTAGATTCACTCTGTCACTGCATCCAACAGATCAGTTTGTGGATGCAAAACAACTTTCTCCAGCTGAACTCAGACAAGACTGAAATAATCGTTTACGGCCCACAGAAACAAAGAGAAAGTGTTAGCGGTCACCTCCAGAGTCTCGCTCTAAAACCTACAAACCAAGTTAGAAATCTGGGGGTAATAATGGACTCAGACTTGAACTTTAATAGCCACGTCAAATCAATAACATCAGCAGCTTTTTACCATCTAAAAAACATTGCCAAAATCAAAAATATAGTGTCAAAACCAGATTTAGAGAGACTTATCCATGCGTTTGTCTCCAGTAGATTAGACTACTGTAACGGCCTGCTCACTGGTCTCTCCAAACGAGCTGTAAAACAGCTGCAGTACATCCAGAACGCTGCTGCTCGGGTCCTGACTAGAACCAGGAAGTATGATCACATTAGTCCTGTTCTCAGGTCTCTGCACTGGCCCCCTGTGGCTCAGAGAATAGACTTTAAAGCAGCTCTGCTTGTGTACAAGTCTCTCCATGGCCTAGCACCAAAGTACATCTTGGATATGTTAGTGCCATATGAACCATCTCGGACTCTGAGGACCTCAGGGACCGGCCTCCTGCTGGTGCCAGAGTCAGGACAAAACATGGGGAATCTGCGTTTCAGTTTTATGCAGCTAAAATCTGGAACATTCTTCCTGAAGATGTGAGACAGGCTTCTACTCTGACAATGTTCAAATCTAAGCTAAAAACAGTTTTGTTTAGCTGCGCATATGACTGAAAGGATTTTTTCTTTGCACTCTTCTCTTTTGTTTGTGATTTTATTAGTTTAGAAAATCAGTTGGATTGATAATTTTTAATTTAGTTAATTTTATTGTATTTCTGTAATTTCTTTGTGATTTGAATGCATTTTTCCTGCTGTGAAGCACTTTGAATTGCCTTGTGTATGAAATGTGCTCTACAAATAAACTTGCCTTGCCTTGCCTTGAAACAGGGTCTGAAACAGGGTCTGAAACAGGGTCTGAAACAGGACTGAAACAGGGTCTGAAACAGGGTCTGAAACAGGGTCTGAAACAGGACTGAAACTGGACTGAAACAGGGTCTGAAACAGGGACTGAAACAGGACTGAAACAGGGTCTGAAACAGGGTCTGAAACAGGGTCTGAAACAGGACTAAAACAGGACTGAAACAGGGTCTGAAACAGGGTCTGAAACAGGACTGAAACAGGACTGAAACAGGGTCTGAAACAGGTCTGAAACAGGACTGAAACAGGACTGAAACAGGACTGAAACAGGACTGAAACAGGACTGAAACAGGACTGAAACAGGGTCTGAAACAGGACTGAAACAGGACTGAAACAGGACTGAAACAGGACTGAAACAGGACTGAAACAGGGTCTGAAACAAGACTGAAACAGGACTGAAACAGGTCTGAAACAGGACTGAAACAGGACTGAAACAGGGTCTGAAACAGGGTCTGAAACAGGGTCTGAAACCGGACTGAAACAGGACTGAAACAGGACTGAAACAGGACTGAAACAGGGTCTGAAACAGGGTCTGAAACAGGGTCTGAAACAGGACTGAAACAGGACTGAAACAGGACTGAAACAGGACTGAAACAGGGTCTGAAACAGGGTCTGAAACAGAGTCTGAAACAGGGTCTGAAACAGGGTCTGAAACAGGGTCTGAAACAGGGTCTGAAACAGGGTCTGAAACAGGGTCTGAAACAGGACTGAAACAGGACTGAAACAGGACTGAAACAGGGTCTGAAACAGGACTGAAACAGGACTGAAACAGGGTCTGAAACAGGGTCTGAAACAGGTCTGAAACAGGGTCTGAAACAGGTCTGAAACAGGGTCTGAAACAGGGTCTGAAACAGGGTCTGAAACAGGACTGAAACAGGGTCTGAAACAGGGTCTGAAACAGGGTCTGAAACAGGGTCTGAAACAGGTCTGAAACAGGACTGAAACAGGACTGAAACAGGACTGAAACAGGGTCTGAAACAGGGTCTGAAACAGGGTCTGAAACAGGGTCTGAAACAGGGCCTGAAACAGGGCCTGAAACAGGGCCTGAAACAGGGTCTGAAACAGGGTCTGAAACAGGGTCTGAAACAGGACTGAAACAGGACTGAAACAGGACTGAAACAGGGTCTGAAACAGGGTCTGAAACAGGGTCTGAAACAGGGTCTGAAACATGTCTGAAACAGGTCTGAAACAGGACTGAAACAGGTCTGAAACAGGTCTGAAACAGGGTCTGAAACAGGGTCTGAAACAGGGTCTGAAACAGGGTCTGAAACAGGACTGAAACAGGGTCTGAAACAGGACTGAAACAGGGTCTGAAACAGGTCTGAAACAGGGTCTGAAACAGGTCTGAAACAGGTCTGAAACAGGGTCTGAAACAGGACTGAAACAGGGTCTGAAACAGGTCTGAAACAGGGTCTGAAACAGGACTGAAACAGGGTCTGAAACAGGACTGAAACAGGGTCTGAAACAGGTCTGAAACAGGTCTGAAACAGGTCTGAAACAGGACTGAAACAGGTCTGAAACAGGACTGAAACGGGGTCTGAAACAGGTCTGAAACAGGACTGAAACAGGACTGAAACGGGGTCTGAAACAGGTCTGAAACAGGTCTGAAACAGGACTGAAACGGGGTCTGAAACAGGTCTGAAACAGGACTGAAACAGGACTGAAACGGGGTCTGAAACAGGTCTGAAACAGGTCTGAAACAGGACTGAAACAGGACTGAAACAGGTCGTCACCTTCAGTGTCCAGTTGGATGTGTTCTGTGGTGAACTGTTGAGAGAAGATGAAAAATGTTAAACAAAGTTTACTCTGGCGTTTACAGGAAGTGAACATTTGAAACAGGAAGTGACGTACCACCACAGGTTTGCGCACGACTCGCCGCAGCGTTCCGATCCTGATGCTGCGACACTCCAGGATGATACTGGAACATTTAGACGGAAGTTTGGACTTTTTCTGCCGCGGAGGCTCCGGAGGCGTCTGCCCGAACTGAAGAAACAAGTGTCAGCGTTTAACCCAAGCCTGAACTTCAAATTCCACTTCAAGCTCTGAGGTTCAGCTCTGAGGTTCAGCTCTGAGGTTCAGCTCTGAGGTTCAGCTCTGAGGTTCAGCTCTGAGGTTCAGCTCTGAGGTTCAGCTCTGAGGTCCAGCTCTAAGGTTCAGCTCTGAGGTTCAGCTCTGAGGTTCAGCTCTGAGGTCCAGCTCTAAGGTTCAGCTCTGAGGTTCAGCTCTGAGGTTCAGCTCTGAGGTTCAGCTCTGAGGTTCAGCTCTGAGGTTCAGCTCTGAGGTCCAGCTCTAAGGTTCAGCTCTGAGGTTCAGCTCTGAGGTTCAGCTCTGAGGTTCAGCTCTAAGGTTCAGCTCTGAGGTTCAGCTCTGAGGTTCAGCTCTGAGGTCCAGCTCTAAGGTTCAGCTCTGAGGTCCAACTCTTAGGCATTTTGCATGATTAATTATCATGTTTATTATTTATCAAATTCTCAATAATTCTCAATTCATGTTCCATTTGTGTTTTATCCTGTATTTGTTCTTTATTCTGTGTTGTGTTTTAACAGGTGAAAACAAGGTTTTCCCTTTATAAAGAAAGAAATAAACAAGTGAAATAAACAAGTGCGCGCGTTTGAACAAGTGTTTAACTTGTTTCCATCCACCTATTTCGCCCTGTGCACACTGGTCAGACCTGTGCACACTGGTCAGACCTGTGCACACTGGTCAGACCTGTGCACACTGGTCAGACCTGTGCACACTGGTCAGACCTGTGCACACTGGTCAGACCTGTGCACACTGGTTGGACCCAAATGGCATTGCTTATTAAAAGAGGATCTTATGTTCCACATGTGAGTGTGATGCATCATTAGAAAGCTTAGGCCTTCTAGTTTCTGCAGATGTGCACATGACACTATGACACTGTCAGGGCTTCAGAACTTACACCACAGAAGCACAAACATGAACAAAACATCCTTTTTTAGTCTCGCCTGAATATTGTTAATTTGTAATGGTCCTGAGCAGGACATACTTCATTGTGTTTATGCTGTTCACTGCACATGCTGTTGTCATGACAACAACTGTGTCAAGTTTCAGATCTCTAGGAACAGGCATTTTGGTGCTGTTGACCTTTTTGTATCAAAAAGTATATTCAAGTGATCCAAATATGTGCCAACTGTGCCAAACTGTTTTATTACAATTTTAGCTCCTTTATGATCATAAAACATACATTTTGATGTTTTGTAGGCCACTAATACTATTATAACTGCTAAAAACAATATATGTGAAAATGTGTAAATATGAGTTTAACCATGAATTTCCCAAATAGAGGTGAAAAAAAAGAAAAAGAAAATTATAATATTTTTATTTTATTTTTATATTGGTATAATAATACATATATCTAACAAAATGCACGTGCAAAAGGCTAATAAAATCAGAAAACGTTATGCGCAAAATCCTGTAGAGAAATCTGTCTCTTTACAGCCTTCCCGGAGCCTTACGCACGAGAATACAGAAGATTCTGTGTCAATAAGCCCTTTGTCCCGCCCCTCTTTCTAAAGCTATTCTTATTGGCTAGAATAATATGTCATTCAAAGTCTGCTACGTCGCTAGCATGCGGCGCTATTTAGATGTAAACAGAGTAATCCATGTGCGTCGCAAGCGGCGCATTTATTTTTGCGGAGGCTGTAGCAAACAAACCCGTGGACAGAAAAATTGGTGGATGGTCTCATTCTGTAGGAAACAGTCTGAAGAAAAGAAGGATACCCAACATTATCTTATAGGTCAAACAGGTCATTTGTTATGGACGGAGAAATGCGCCGGACAAGCGCATTCTCGTCCGGCGAGAAACGAGGAAAAGTTTGTTTACTTGTCATTATCTGGAAATGTGAAAACTTCAGTAAAAACACAAGTGTATATTGTTGTTCATGTTCTTTACGGACAGACTGAGCACAAGGATGAACAGAATTAAAGCCGTTTCCTCCGTCATAAACACAAACAGGACATGAGTTTGTAAAAGTTGAGACTTTCTCACAAACTATTGGCAATTGCTTCTTGGGGCAAATTATTCAATGTAAATCAATGAAATATTTGTTTTGTTGAGAAAATAATCTTTAAAATGATGTATAACTTATGGTATTGACCACGGAAATAAAAGTGATGATGTAAGAGAATATTTGAGATATAGAAAATGCACCGGCCTCAGGAGGATGGGAAGAGGTTAAGAGCGCGCGTTTGAACAAGTGTGTAAAAAACATGCTTCACCTGGTCCTTCATGTTAAACACATATAAAACATGCTTCACCTGGTCCTTCATGTTAAACACATAAAACATGCTTCACCTGGTCCTTCATGTTAAACACATATAAAACATGCTTCACCTGGTCCTTCATGTTAAACACATATAAAACATGCTTCACCTGGTCCTTCATGTTAAACACATATAAAACATGCTTCACCTGGTCCTTCATGTTAAACACATATAAAACATGCTTCACCTGGTCCTTCATGTTAAACACATATAAAACATGCTTCACCTGGTCCTTCATGTTAAACACATATAAAACATGCTTCACCTGGTCCTTCATGTTAAACACATATAAAACATGCTTCACCTGGTCCTTCATGTTAAACACATATAAAACATGCTTCACCTGGTCCTTCATGTTAAACACATATAAAACATGCTTCACCTGGTCCTTCATGTTAAACACACATAAAACATGCTTCACCTGGTCCTTCATGTTAAACACATATAAAACATGCTTCACCTGGTCCTTCATGTTAAACACATATAAAACATGCTTCACCTGGTCCTTCATGTTAAACACATATAAAACATGCTTCACCTGGTCCTTCATGTTAAACACATATAAAACATGCTTCACCTGGTCCTTCATGTTAAACACATATAAAACATGCTTCACCTGGTCCTTCATGTTAAACACATATAAAACATGCTTCACCTGGTCCTTCATGTTAAACACACATAAAACATGCTTCACCTGGTCCTTCATGTTAAACACACATAAAACATGCTTCACCTGGTCCTTCATGTTAAACACATATAAAACATGCTTCACCTGGTCCTTCATGTTAAACACATATAAAACATGCTTCACCTGGTCCTTCATGTTAAACACATATAAAACATGCTTCACCTGGTCCTTCATGTTAAACACATATAAAACATGCTTCACCTGGTCCTTCATGTTAAACACATATAAAACATGCTTCACCTGGTCCTTCATGTTAAACACACATAAAACATGCTTCACCTGGTCCTTCATGTTAAACACATATAAAACATGCTTCACCTGGTCCTTCATGTTAAACACATATAAAACATGCTTCACCTGGTCCTTCATGTTAAACACATATAAAACATGCTTCACCTGGTCCTTCATGTTAAACACATATAAAACATGCTTCACCTGGTCCTTCATGTTAAACACATATAAAACATGCTTCACCTGGTCCTTCATGTTAAACACATATAAAACATGCTTCACCTGGTCCTTCATGTTAAACACACATAAAACATGCTTCACCTGGTCCTTCATGTTAAACACATAAAACATGCTTCACCTGGTCCTTCATGTTAAACACATAAAACATGCTTCACCTGGTCCTTCATGTTAAACACATAAAACATGCTTCACCTGGTCCTTCATGTTAAACACATATAAAACATGCTTCACCTGGTCCTTCATGTTAAACACATATAAAACATGCTTCACCTGGTCCTTCATGTTAAACACATAAAACATGCTTCACCTGGTCCTTCATGTTAAACACATAAAACATGCTTCACCTGGTCCTTCATGTTAAACACATATAAAACATGCTTCACCTGGTCCTTCATGTTAAACACATATAAAACATGCTTCACCTGGTCCTTCATGTTAAACACATATAAAACATGCTTCACCTGGTCCTTCATGTTAAACACATATAAAACATGCTTCACCTGGTCCTTCATGTTAAACACACATAAAACATGCTTCACCTGGTCCTTCATGTTAAACACATATAAAACATGCTTCACCTGGTCCTTCATGTTAAACACATATAAAACATGCTTCACCTGGTCCTTCATGTTAAACACATATAAAACATGCTTCACCTGGTCCTTCATGTTAAACACATATAAAACATGCTTCACCTGGTCCTTCATGTTAAACACATATAAAACATGCTTCACCTGGTCCTTCATGTTAAACACATATAAAACATGCTTCACCTGGTCCTTCATGTTAAACACATATAAAACATGCTTCACCTGGTCCTTCATGTTAAACACATAAAACATGCTTCACCTGGTCCTTCATGTTAAACACATATAAAACATGCTTCACCTGGTCCTTCATGTTAAACACACATAAAACATGCTTCACCTGGTCCTTCATGTTAAACACATATAAAACATGCTTCACCTGGTCCTTCATGTTAAACACATAAAACATGCTTCACCTGGTCCTTCATGTTAAACACACATAAAACATGCTTCACCTGGTCCTTCATGTTAAACATATAAAACATGCTTCACCTGGTCCTTCATGTTAAACACATATAAAACATGCTTCACCTGGTCCTTCATGTTAAACACATATAAAACATGCTTCACCTGGTCCTTCATGTTAAACACATAAAACATGCTTCACCTGGTCCTTCATGTTAAACACATATAAAACATGCTTCACCTGGTCCTTCATGTTAAACACACATAAAACATGCTTCACCTGGTCCTTCATGTTAAACACATATAAAACATGCTTCACCTGGTCCTTCATGTTAAACACACATAAAACATGCTTCACCTGGTCCTTCATGTTAAACACATATAAAACATGCTTCACCTGGTCCTTCATGTTAAACACATATAAAACATGCTTCACCTGGTCCTTCATGTTAAACACATATAAAACATGCTTCACCTGGTCCTTCATGTTAAACACATAAAACATGCTTCACCTGGTCCTTCATGTTAAACACATATAAAACATGCTTCACCTGGTCCTTCATGTTAAACACATATAAAACATGCTTCACCTGGTCCTTCATGTTAAACACATATAAAACATGCTTCACCTGGTCCTTCATGTTAAACACATATAAAACATGCTTCACCTGGTCCTTCATGTTAAACACATATAAAACATGCTTCACCTGGTCCTTCATGTTAAACACATATAAAACATGCTTCACCTGGTCCTTCATGTTAAACACATATAAAACATGCTTCACCTGGTCCTTCATGTTAAACACACATAAAACATGCTTCACCTGGTCCTTCATGTTAAACACATATAAAACATGCTTCACCTGGTCCTTCATGTTAAACACATATAAAACATGCTTCACCTGGTCCTTCATGTTAAACACATATAAAACATGCTTCACCTGGTCCTTCATGTTAAACACATATAAAACATGCTTCACCTGGTCCTTCATGTTAAACACATATAAAACATGCTTCACCTGGTCCTTCATGTTAAACACACATAAAACATGCTTCACCTGGTCCTTCATGTTAAACACATATAAAACATGCTTCACCTGGTCCTTCATGCGCGCTCTCCGGGGAATACTGATCTTCAAGTTGACGTCCTCTAAGAAATCTGCTCCTGGTTCTTCATGTTCCGTCACGCTCTTCACCGCCGCCTCCACTTTGCCTCCAGAGGGCGCTGGAGAGGAGTGAGCAGAGTCTGCAGGACGAGGAGAGATGTTCTCCAGACGAGAACTGCCTGTGCTCGCATTATCAGCCTCATCCTCCTCTTCATCACTCGAGAGGACGACTGAGGAGGAGAGGAGCAGAGGGTCAGAGGAGGAGAGGAGCAGAGGAGGAGAGGAGCAGAGGAGGAGCAGAGGGTCAGAGGAGGAGAGGAGCAGAGGAGGAGAGGGTCAGAGGAGGAGCAGAGGGTCAGAGGAGAGGAGGGTCAGAGGAGCAGAGGAGGAGAGGAGGAGAGGAGCAGAGGAGGAGAGGAGGAGAGGGTCAGAGGAGGAGAGGAGAGGGTCAGAGGAGGAGAGGGTCAGAGGAGAAGAGGGTCAGAGGAGGAGAGGGTCAGAGGAGGAGAGGGTCAGAGGAGGAGAGGAGGAGAGGGTCAGAGGAGAGGGTCAGAGGAGGAGAGGAGCAGAGGAGAAGAGGAGGAGAGGGTCAGAGGAGGAGAGGAGCAGAGGAGAAGGTCAGAGGAGGAGAGGGTCAGAGGAGGAGAGGAGGAGAGGGTCAGAGGAGGAGAGGAGCAGAGGAGCAGAGGAAGAGAGGGTCAGAGGAGGAGAGGAGGAGAGGAGCAAAGGGTCAGAGGAGGAGAGGGTCAGAGGAGCAGAGGAGCAAAGGGTCAGAGGAGGAGAGGAGCAGAGGGTCAGAGGAGGAGAGGAGCAGAGGGTCAGAGGAGGAGAGGAGCAGAGGGTCAGAGGAGGAGAGGAGGAGAGGAGCAGAGGAGGAGAGGGTCAGAGGAGGAGAGGAGCAGAGGAGAAGGAGGAGAGGGTCAGAGGAGGAGAGGAGGAGAGGGTCAGAGGAGGAGAGGAGGAGAGGGTCAGAGGAGGAGAGGAGGAGAGGGTCAGAGGAGGAGAGGAGGAGAGGGTCAGAGGAGGAGAGGGTCAGAGGAGGAGAGGAGGAGAGGGTCAGAGGAGGAGAGGGTCAGAGGAGGAGAGGAGGAGAGGGTCAGAGGAGGAGAGGAGCAGAGGAGAAGGTCAGAGGTCACTCACTGGGGTCGTTGAGCTTGTGGACCCTCTTGTTGTGAGTTCTGGTCACTCTCACAGGGAGCGAGGGGGCCGGTCTGTAGAACCCGTGCACCGGCTGCAGATCCTGCAGTGGCCCAGTGTGAGGCCGGGCCGGGGCCGGGGCCTGGGCCGAGGCCGAGGCCGAGGCCAGTCTGATGGGTGGACGGGGCGTCGGCGAGGAGGCGGGGCCAAGAGAACCACAGTTTGAACATGTCTCTGATTGGTCTTTGGGTTTTTTACAGTTCAGACACAGCAGTGGATACGGAGACGGCCACGACTGGACCAACTGCAACACAAGAGCAAAGCCACGTGAGCGTCCCCCAGGGGGCGGCCCCGCCTGTGAGCGTCCCCCAGGGGGCGCCGCCGCCTGTGAGCGTCCCCCAGGGGGCGGCGCCGCCTGTGAGCGTCCCCCAGGGGGCGGCGCCGCCTGTGAGCGTCCCCCAGGGGGCGGCGCCGCCTGTGAGCGTCCCCCAGGGGGCGGCGCCGCCTGTGAGCGTCCCCCAGGGGGCGGCGCCGCCTGTGAGCGTCCCCCAGGGGGCGCCGCCGCCTGTGAGCGTCCCCCAGGGGGCGGCGCCGCCTGTGAGCGTCCCCCAGGGGGCGCCGCCGCCTGTGAGCGTCCCCCAGGGGGCGCCGCCGCCTGTGAGCGTCCCCCAGGGGGCGCCGCCGCCTGTGAGCGTCCCCCAGGGGGCGCCGCCGCCTGTGAGCGTCCCCCAGGGGGCGGTGCCGCCTGTGAGCGTCCCCCAGGGGGCGGCGCCGCCTGTGAGCGTCCCCCAGAGGGAACTCAAACTGTTGCCTATTATGCTCTTATCATTAACATTTTGATAAGATGTTAATTAATGCTCCACTTTCAGGACACTTCACCATCAGGAATTTTAAAAACACAGGAGCGCTGCTGGACGACCACCTGATGACATCACGCAGTGGAACAAAGCGTTCCTGAAACTGGAGGGCAAACTGCACTGACCCCTGCTGGTGAAGGGAAGGTACGACAGTCCTGCAGCGGCTGCCGTCTCGGAGCGACGCGACGCTTCACGCTCAAACACTCGCCTTCTGTGAGAGACACACGAGAGGTCAGACACACACACACATACACACACACACACACATACACACACACACAATAACACACACACACAATAACACACACACACAATAACACACACACACACAATAACACACACACACAATAACACACACACACACAATAACACACACACACACACACACACACACACACAATAACACACACACATACACACACACACAATAACACACACACACACACACAATAACACACACACACACACACAATAACACACACACACACACACAATAACACACACACACAATAACACACACACACAATAACACACACACACAATAACACACACACACACACACACACACAATAACACACACACACAATAACACACACACACAATAACACACACACACACACAATAACACATACATACACACACACACACACAATAACACACACATACATACACACACACACACACACTAACACACACACACACACACACTAACACACACACACACACACACACAATAACACACACACACACACTAACACACACACACACACACACACAATAACACACACACACACAATAACACACACACACACAATAACACACACACACACAATAACACACACACACACACACACACAATAACACACACACACAATAACACACACACACACACACACAATAACACACACACACACACACACACACACACACACAATAACACACACACACACACACACTAACACACACACACACACACACAATAACACACACACACACAATAACACACACACACACAATAACACACACACACACACACACAATAACACACACAATAACACACACACACACCTGACACGTCTGGACACGTGAGCACGATGCTGTCCATCTGGACCGGCGGTTGTGTTGGTGGAAAGTCGCTGTGAAACACAAACACGTTTATTAAACAAAGACTGAAGTAAAGCTGATCCAGGCTGTGGCCCAGGGGCCAAATGCGGCCCTCTGATCTATCTTTGCTGTCCTCCTGGAGAAAGCTTGTGACATCACAAAATTCTAATGCTTCCGACTACGACTGACGACGACTGAGGACGACCGACTGACGACGACCGACTGACGACGACCGAGGACGACTGATGGCGACGACTGACAACGACCGACTACGACTGAGGACGGCCGACAACGACTGAGGACGACTGAGGACGACCGACGACAACCGACTACGACTGAGGACGACCGACAACGACCGACTACGACTGACGAGGATTGAGGACGACCGACTGACGACGACTGAGGACGACCGACGACGACCGACGGCGACGACTGACAACGACCGACTACGACTGAGGACGGCCGACAACGACCGACTACGACCTACTACGACTGAGGACGACTGAGGACGACCGACTGACGACGACCGAGGACGATCGACGACGACGACTGACAACGACCGACTACGACTGAGGACGGCCGACGACGACCGACAACGACCGACTACGACTGACGAGGATTGAGGACGACCGACTACGACTGACGAGGACTGAGGACGACCGACGGCGACGACTGACAACGACCGACTACGACTGAGGACGGCCGACAACGACCGACTACGACTGAGGACGGCCGACTGAGGACGGCCGACGACGACCGACTACGACCTACTACGACTGAGGACGACCGACTGACGACGACCGAGGACGATCGACGACGACGACTGACAACGACCGACTACGACTGAGGACGGCCGACAACGACTGAGGACGACTGAGGACGACCGACGACAACCGACTACGACTGAGGACGACCGACAACGACCGACTACGACTGACGAGGATTGAGGACGACCGACTGACGACGACTGAGGACGACCGACGACGACCGACGGCGACGACTGACAACGACCGACTACGACTGAGGACGGCCGACAACGACCGACTACGACCTACTACGACTGAGGACGACTGAGGACGACCGACTGACGACGACCGAGGACGATCGACGACGACGACTGACAACGACCGACTACGACTGAGGACGGCCGACGACGACCGACAACGACCGACTACGACTGACGAGGATTGAGGACGACCGACTACGACTGACGAGGACTGAGGACGACCGACGGCGACGACTGACAACGACCGACTACGACTGAGGACGGCCGACAACGACCGACTACGACTGACGAGGATTGAGGACGACCGACTGACGACGACTGAGGACGACCGACGACGACCGACGGCGACGACTGACAACGACCGACTACGACTGAGGACGGCCGACAACGACCGACTACGACCTACTACGACTGAGGACGACTGAGGACGACCGACTGACGACGACCGAGGACGATCGACGACGACGACTGACAACGACCGACTACGACTGAGGACGGCCGACGACGACCGACAACGACCGACTACGACTGACGAGGATTGAGGACGACCGACTACGACTGACGAGGACTGAGGACGACCGACGGCGACGACTGACAACGACCGACTACGACTGAGGACGGCCGACAACGACCGACTACGACTGACGACGACTGAGGACGGCCGACGACGACCGACAACGACCGACTACGACTGACGAGGATTGAGGACGACCGACTACGACTGACGAGGACTGAGGACGACCGACGGCGACGACTGACAACGACCGACTACGACTGAGGACGGCCGACAACGACCGACTACGACTGAGGACGGCCGACTGAGGACGGCCGACGACGACCGACTACGACCTACTACGACTGAGGACGACCGACTGACGACGACCGAGGACGATCGACGACGACGACTGACAACGACCGACTACGACTGAGGACGGCCGACAACGACTGAGGACGACTGAGGACGACCGACGACAACCGACTACGACTGAGGACGACCGACAACGACCGACTACGACTGACGAGGATTGAGGACGACCGACTGACGACGACTGAGGACGACCGACGACGACCGACGGCGACGACTGACAACGACCGACTACGACTGAGGACGGCCGACAACGACCGACTACGACCTACTACGACTGAGGACGACTGAGGACGACCGACTGACGACGACCGAGGACGATCGACGACGACGACTGACAACGACCGACTACGACTGAGGACGGCCGACGACGACCGACAACGACCGACTACGACTGACGAGGATTGAGGACGACCGACTACGACTGACGAGGACTGAGGACGACCGACGGCGACGACTGACAACGACCGACTACGACTGAGGACGGCCGACAACGACCGACTACGACTGAGGACGGCCGACTGAGGACGGCCGACGACGACCGACTACGACCTACTACGACTGAGGACGACCGACTGACGACGACCGAGGACGATCGACGACGACGACTGACAACGACCGACTACGACTGAGGACGGCCGACAACGACTGAGGACGACTGAGGACGACCGACGACAACCGACTACGACTGAGGACGACCGACAACGACCGACTACGACTGACGAGGATTGAGGACGACCGACTGACGACGACTGAGGACGACCGACGACGACCGACGGCGACGACTGACAACGACCGACTACGACTGAGGACGGCCGACAACGACCGACTACGACCTACTACGACTGAGGACGACTGAGGACGACCGACTGACGACGACCGAGGACGATCGACGACGACGACTGACAACGACCGACTACGACTGAGGACGGCCGACGACGACCGACAACGACCGACTAAGACTGACGAGGATTGAGGACGACCGACTACGACTGACGAGGACTGAGGACGACCGACGGCGACGACTGACAACGACCGACTACGACTGAGGACGGCCGACAACGACCGACTACGACTGACGAGGATTGAGGACGACCGACTGACGACGACTGAGGACGACCGACGACGACCGACGGCGACGACTGACAACGACCGACTACGACTGAGGACGGCCGACAACGACCGACTACGACCTACTACGACTGAGGACGACTGAGGACGACCGACTGACGACGACCGAGGACGATCGACGACGACGACTGACAACGACCGACTACGACTGAGGACGGCCGACGACGACCGACAACGACCGACTACGACTGACGAGGATTGAGGACGACCGACTACGACTGACGAGGACTGAGGACGACCGACGGCGACGACTGACAACGACCGACTACGACTGAGGACGGCCGACAACGACCGACTACGACTGACGACGACTGAGGACGGCCGACGACGACCGACAACGACCGACTACGACTGACGAGGATTGAGGACGACCGACTACGACTGACGAGGACTGAGGACGACCGACGGCGACGACTGACAACGACCGACTACGACTGAGGACGGCCGACAACGACCGACTACGACTGAGGACGGCCGACTGAGGACGGCCGACGACGACCGACTACGACCTACTACGACTGAGGACGACCGACTGACGACGACCGAGGACGATCGACGACGACGACTGACAACGACCGACTACGACTGAGGACGGCCGACAACGACTGAGGACGACTGAGGACGACCGACGACAACCGACTACGACTGAGGACGACCGACAACGACCGACTACGACTGACGAGGATTGAGGACGACCGACTGACGACGACTGAGGACGACCGACGACGACCGACGGCGACGACTGACAACGACCGACTACGACTGAGGACGGCCGACAACGACCGACTACGACCTACTACGACTGAGGACGACTGAGGACGACCGACTGACGACGACCGAGGACGATCGACGACGACGACTGACAACGACCGACTACGACTGAGGACGGCCGACGACGACCGACAACGACCGACTACGACTGACGAGGATTGAGGACGACCGACTACGACTGACGAGGACTGAGGACGACCGACGGCGACGACTGACAACGACCGACTACGACTGAGGACGGCCGACAACGACCGACTACGACTGAGGACGGCCGACTGAGGACGGCCGACGACGACCGACTACGACCTACTACGACTGAGGACGACCGACTGACGACGACCGAGGACGATCGACGACGACGACTGACAACGACCGACTACGACTGAGGACGGCCGACGACGACCGACTACGACCGACGACGACCGACAACGACTGAGGACGACCGACGACGACTGAGGACGGCCGACGACGACTGAGGACGACTGAGGACGACCGACAACGACTGAGGACGACTGAGGACGACCGACGACAACCGACTACGACTGAGGACGACCGACAACGACCGACTACGACTGACGAGGATTGAGGACGACCGACTGACGACGACTGAGGACGACCGACGACGACCGACGGCGACGACTGACAACGACCGACTACGACTGAGGACGGCCGACAACGACCGACTACGACCTACTACGACTGAGGACGACTGAGGACGACCGACTGACGACGACCGAGGACGATCGACGACGACGACTGACAACGACCGACTACGACTGAGGACGGCCGACGACGACCGACAACGACCGACTACGACTGACGAGGATTGAGGACGACCGACTACGACTGACGAGGACTGAGGACGACCGACGGCGACGACTGACAACGACCGACTACGACTGAGGACGGCCGACAACGACCGACTACGACTGACGACGACTGAGGACGGCCGACGACGACCGACTACGACCTACTACGACTGAGGACGACCGACTGACGACGACCGAGGACGATCGACGACGACGACTGACAACGACCGACTACGACTGAGGACGGCCGACGACGACCGACTACGACCGACGACGACCGACAACGACTGAGGACGACCGACGACGACTGAGGACGGCCGACGACGACTGACGACGACCGACTACGACTGACGACTGACAACGGCCGACTACGACTGACGAAGACCAACAACGACCGACGACGACTGACGACGACCAACAACGACCGACGACGACCGACGACGACCGAGGACGACCGAGGACGACCGAGGACAACCAACGACGACCGACGACGACGATCGAGGACGACCGACGACGATCGAGGACGACCGACGACGACCGACGACTATCGAGGACAACCGACGACGACCGACGACGACTGAGGACGACTGACAACAGACTACGACTGAGGACGGCCGACAACGACCGACTACGACCTACTACGACTGAGGACGACCGACTGACGACGACCGAGGACGATCGACGACGACTGACAACGACTGACTACGACTGAGGACGGCCGACGACGACCGACTACGACCGACGACGACCGACGACGACCGACAACGACCGAGGACGACCGACAACGACTGAGGACGGCCGACGACGACTGACGACGACCGACTATGACCGACGACTGACAACGACTGACTACGACTGAGGACGGCCGACGACGACCGACTACGACCGACGACGACCGACAACGACCGAGGACGACCGACGACGACTGAGGACGGCCGACAACGACTGACGACGACCGACGACGACCGACTACGACCGACGACTGACAACGACCGACTACGACTGACTACGACTGACGACTGACAACGACCGACTACGACCGAGGACGACCGACGACGACGACTGACAACGACCGACTACGACTGACGACGACCGACGACGACCGAGGACGACCGAGGACGACGATCGAGGACGACCGACGACGATCGAGGACGACCGACGACAACCGAGGACGACCGAGGACGACCGAGGACGACGATCGAGGACGACCGACGACGATCGAGGACGACCGACGACAACCGAGGACGACGACTGACAACGACCAAATATGACTGAGGACGACTGAGGACGACCGACAACGACCGAGGACGACGACTGACAACGACCGACTACGACTGAGGACGACCGACTACGACTGAGGACGACCGAGGACGACCGACGATGACTGACAACGACCGACTACGACTGAGGACGGCCGACGACGACGACTGACGACGACCGACAACGACCGATGACGACCGAGGACGACCGACGATGACTGACAACGACCGACAACGACCGATGACGACCGAGGACGACCGACGATGACTGACAACGACCGACTACGACTGAGGACGACCGACTACGACTGAGGACGACCGAGGACGACCGACGATGACTGACAACGACCGACTACGACTGAGGACGGCCGACGACGACGACTGACGACGACCGACAACGACCGATGACGACCGAGGACGACCGACGATGACTGACAACGACCGACTGAGGACGACTGAGGACGACCGACTACGACTGAGGACGACCGAGGACGACCGACGATGACTGACAACGACCGACTACGACTGAGGACGGCCGACGACGACGACTGACGACGACCGACAACGACCGATGACGATCGAGGACGACGATCGAGGACGACCGACGACAACCGACGACGACGACTGACAACGACCAAATATGACTGAGGACGACCGACAACGACCGAGGACGACCGACGACGACGACTGACAACGACCGACTACGACTGAGGACGACCGACTACGACTGAGGACGACCGAGGACGACCGACGATGACTGACAACGACCGACTACGACTGAGGACGGCCGACGACTGACGACGACCGACAACGACCGATGACGACCGAGGACGACCGACGATGACTGACAACGACCGACTACGACTGAGGACGACCGAGGACGACCGACGATGACTGACAACGACCGACTACGACTGAGGACGGCCGACGACGACGACTGACGACGACCGACAACGACCGATGACGACCGACGACGACGATCGAGGACGACGATCGAGGACGACCGACGACAACCGACGACGACGACTGACAACGACCAAATATGACTGAGGACGACTGAGGACGACCGACAACGACCGAGGACGACCGACGACGACGACTGACAACGACTGACAACGACCGACTACGACTGAGGACGACCGACTACGACTGAGGACGACCGAGGACGACCGACGATGACTGACAACGACCGACTACGACTGAGGACGGCCGACGACGACGACTGACGACGACCGACAACGACCGATGACGACCGAGGACGACCGACGATGACTGACAACGACCGACTACGACTGAGGACGACCGACTACGACTGAGGACGACCGAGGACGACCGACGATGACTGACAACGACCGACTACGACTGAGGACGGCCGACGACGACGACTGACGACGACCGACAACGACCGATGACGACCGAGGACGACCGACGATGACTGACAACGACCGACTACGACTGAGGACGACTGAGGACGACCGACTACGACTGAGGACGACCGAGGACGACCGACGATGACTGACAACGACCGACTACGACTGAGGACGGCCGACGACGACGACTGACGACGACCGACAACGACCGATGACGACCGAGGACGACGATCGAGGACGACGATCGAGGACGACCGACGACAACCGACGATGACGACTGACAACGACCAAATATGACTGAGGACGACCGACAACGACCGAGGACGACCGACGACGACGACTGACAACGACCGACTACGACTGAGGACGACCGACTACGACTGAGGACGGCCGACGACTGACGACGACCGACAACGACCGATGACGACCGAGGACGACCGACGATGACTGACAACGACCGACTACGACTGAGGACGACCGACTACGACTGAGGACGACCGAGGACGACCGACGATGACTGACAACGACCGACTACGACTGAGGACGGCCGACGACGACGACTGACGACGACCGACAACGACCGATGACGACCGACGACGACGATCGAGGACGACGATCGAGGACGACCGACGACAACCGACGACGACGACTGACAACGACCAAATATGACTGAGGACGACCGACAACGACCGAGGACGACCGACGACGACGACTGACAACGACTGACAACGACCGACTACGACTGAGGACGACCGACTACGACTGAGGACGACCGAGGACGACCGACGATGACTGACAACGACCGACTACGACTGAGGACGGCCGACGACGACGACTGACGACGACCGACAACGACCGATGACGACCGACGACGACCGAGGACGACCGAGGACGACCGACTACGACTGAGGACGACCGACGACGACGACCGACTACGACTGACGACGACGACCGACGACCAGGAGGAACATTTGAGGAGTAAATGCTTGTGTACGATTGTGTTTATTTCCATAGTCGCTCCTGGTCCTGTCCCTGGTCCTGTCCCTGGTCCTGTCCCTGGTCCTGTCCCTGGTCCTGTCCCTGGTCCTGTCCCTGGTCCCTCTAAATCACATGTTTGAAGTCTCACCGTGCCAGAGGTCTGCGGGCGTGGGAGGGCATCTGAGCGTGCTGAAAGTGCCGTCCCTGGATCATGAGGCCTTGAGGCGGAGTTGGACTGATGATCACAAAGTTGGTTCTGTTCGGCATCGGGGAGTCACTGGAACCAGACGGAGCGAGAATGTGAAGGAGCTCCAGGCTTGTACAAACATGACAAAGGGTCTCACATGTGCTTCTTCGGGGCCAGTCTGTGCAGGGGCCGGCTGCTGGGGGGCCGGCTGCTGGGGGGCCGGCTGCTGGGGGGCCGGCTGCTGGGGGGCCGGTTCTCGTAGGTTCTGAGAGGATCTGATGATCTCACTGCAGGAGACTAAAGACACTGACATTACCACTAGTGTTTGAAGATCTCAACATCAAACACTCTTTGGCAAGTTCCACAAAGAAGCAATTCAACCTCAAAAGGTCCTGAGGCCCCTGAGGTCTCTGTGCAGAGGCCCCAGGGGTCTCTGCGCTGAGGCCCCAGAGGTCTCTGCGCTGAGGCCCCAGAGGTCTCTGCGCTGAGGCCCCTGAAGTCTCACCTTGCTCTCCTCAGGTGAAGTGGACTGTTCCCCGTCGCTCTGTTCCATTCTCACACTAGAACTGGACACAAAGAGTCAAAGTTAAAAACAGACATTTCTCTGACTAAAGTCCCCGGTCCCCTAGGCCCCCGGTCCCCTAGGCCCCCAGTCCCCTAGGCTCCCTAGCCCCCCGGTCCCCTAGGCTCCCTAGCCCCCCGGTCCCCTAGGCTCCCTAGCCCCCCGGTCCCCAAGACCCTGGTCCACCAGGCCCCCGGCCCCCCAGTTCAGCCCTCACTTGTGGTCCTTGTCCTCCTCAGTGGAAAAGCTCCAGTCCTTGAAGTGTCTGAATCCTCCATCTTTCCTGCTCTCAGCTCGATCCAGCCCTGAACACAACACGAGAACATCTAGAGTGACCTCGTCCAGAGAGAGGGGGACATGAGAGGGGGACATGAGAGGGGGGACATGAGAGGGGGAGGGGGACATGAGAGGGGGACATGAGAGGGGGGACATGAGAGGGGGAGGGGGACATGAGAGGGGGAGGGGGACATGAGAGGGGGAAATGAGAGGGGGGGACATGAGAGGGGGGGACATGAGAGGGGGGGAATGAGAGGGGGACATGAGAGGGGGGGAATGAGAGGGGGACATGAGAGGGGGGGACATGAGAGGGGGGGAATGAGAGGGGGGGAATGATTCAAACAATTTGAATGCGACATAAGAGCAGAACGCGAGGGGAAGAAGCTGAACAGTGTATTTCAGACAATACAGAGGATCCGCAGACACTGAGGGCCGAGACGGTCATCTGACA
Organism: Eucyclogobius newberryi; assembly: GCF_026437365.1. Classification (NCBI taxonomy): domain Eukaryota; kingdom Metazoa; phylum Chordata; class Actinopteri; order Gobiiformes; family Gobiidae; genus Eucyclogobius; species Eucyclogobius newberryi. The sequence goes on along the minus strand of NW_027316312.1, from coordinate 243,282 downwards.
GATCCACTGACTCTGGACAGGGGGGTCGGACAGGGCTGTGCCTGGTCCCTTCTCATTTTGCTTTGTACTGGAACCATTGGCCCAATTCATTTATTTACAATCAAAAACAATTCAGAGTTACAATGGAAGAGACGGAACATAAATGACCTGCTGCAGATGAAGCTCTAATGTATTTAATCAAACAAGACATTTCCATACAGTGTGACGCAAAAAACTACACACACACACAATAACACACACACAATAACAATCACAATCACACACACACACAACACGCAAAACCACCAACAAACATGACGCACACAAGAACCCCGCTGGAGCCTGGGTCAGAGGTCACAAGAACCCCGCTGGAGCCTGGGTCAGAGGTCACAAGAACCCCGCTGGAGCCTGGGTCAGAGGTCATAAGAACCATCCAAATCCCGCTAGCATCACACTTTGTTCCGTGGAATCACGTTCAGCTGATTAATTAAAGGTCGGTTTGGCCAGACAAAAGGTCCAAAATGAGATATTTTCCATAAATAAAGTGCGTGGGCTGATGTTTAGTCTTGTGTTTCGAGACATTTAACGTTTGACCCTAAAAATCCGGGATAAATGCTTGTTTACCCGCTGAGCTGAGGAGCTAGCCGCGTTAGCCGCGTTAGCCTCCACTGTCACAACAATCATGCCACAACTTCATTTTTTTGGATTTTTATGGATGTTTTAGACACTTCCGTGTGTTCAGTTCTGCTGTATAGGGCTCTTTAGGTGGTTTTCGGCTGTGGGGAGCCGTCAGGGGCCCTTCTGTTGGGCTAAAGGGGCTCGGTTAGCAGCGGCGGGGCTCAGAGGCGCGTGAAGCCGCGCTTTGGAGCTCCGCGTTTGGGGCTTTTTTACACCGAGCTCCGGGAAAGTGCTCCCCGCCGCAGAGTGCACGGCTCCGGGCGGCAGCGCGGGGCTGTCACCGCTTACCTTCGAGGAAAAGGCTTCTGTTTTGGGCCATGATTCAGTCCATGAGCAGCGGCTATTGGTGGCGGCGGCGAAGTGAGCGGCACAGACTGACGGCGCGGCGGAAGTGCGGCCCTGGCGTCAACACGGACACTTCCGCCGCCTCTGACAACGTGAAAGAATCTATATTAAAAGAGTCATATGATGTTCTTTTCAGGTGCTAAGTATTCAATTATAGCACAAGAAGATCCGCTTTTTACATTTTGTTCATTTTAAAACACAATATTGATCTAAAACGGCTGAATAAAAGAAACAGAGGTCTTCATCATGACGTTTCACGTAACAAACAGTGGATTGTTATTATTTATCTCTTTTCATGATTGAAAAGTGGCTACGTGACATGAACCTTGTCATTCTAAGACTTCATTTTTCAGATAATCACAGTAAGTACAGGACGTGGGCGGGGATAGGGGGTAGATGAAAACAAGACTTTAAATACAACTGTGAGTGAACTAATAATGACGAAACACTGTTGTAAACAAGACCATCAAAGTATTTTTAAAAATGAAATATGTCCCTTTGACACATGATCCCAGAAGCTTTGTTGCTGGGGTCTTTAGGCCCCTGGTAGGGTCTTTAGGCCCCTGGTAGGGTCTTTAAGCTCCTGGTAGGGTCTTTAGGCCCCTGGTAGGGTCTTTAAGCTCCTGGTAGGGTCTTTAAGCTCCTGGTAGGGTCTTTAGGCCCCTGGTAGGGCCTCTCAAGGCAAACAAGTCCTAGCTGACGGGTCAGACCAAGAGCGGTTCAGAAGCCCCTTCTCAACAGAGAAACATCAAGCCCAGTTACGTTGCCCCATCCTGGGGCCCGGCCTGGGGTGCTTGACAGCGAGCGTCTGGTGCCCGGGCCTTTCCACTCAGGGCCCGGCCAGACACAGCCCGAACGAGTGACTTGGGGCCGTCCTCCTGAGGGCCCACCACCCGCAGGAGGATCCATAAGGGGCCAGTGCAGAGAGATCTGGGCACCAGTCGACAGCAGGGGCCTCGACGACCAGATCTCCGGACACAGAGACTAACTCTGGGGACATGTCCCTCGCTGGGGGGAGGAGCCTGAGCTTGAGCAGGAGGTGGAGCCTCACCTCCAGCACAGTTGTGTCGGCGAACAGCAGTGCAGAGGACACGGCCTTCTCTGAGTCTCTGTTGTTCTACTGGGGGACTTCAACGCCCACGTGGACAATGACAGTGACACCTGGAGAGGGGAGGAGCCCCGATCTGGACCCGAGCGGTCAGTTATTGGACTTCTGTGTCACGGATCGTCCAGAATGAACATCAGGTTCAAGTGGAAGGTCCATCAGGTCACGTGGCACCAGGACACAGGAGGTCAATGATCCACTTTGTTGTCGTGTCATCTGACCTCTGACCTCTGACCCCGTGTCTTGGACACTCGGGTGAAGAGAGGGGCGGAGCTGTAGAGCACCACCTGGTGGTGAGTTGGATCCTCTGGCGGAGGAGGAAGCCGGACCGACTTGGCCCAAGTGCATTGTGGGAATCTGTTGGGAACGTCTTGTGGAGTCTCTGTCAGGAGGGTCTTCACCTCACACCTCCAGGAGAGCTCCTCCCATGTCCCGGGGGACGCTGGGGACATTGAGTCTGAGTGGACCATGTTTTCTGTTGATGCGGCTGCTCACATGGTCCGGTGCCTGTCGCGGTGGCAACACCCGAACCCGGTGGTGGACACCAGAAGTAAGGGATGTGGTCAGGCTGAGTAAGGAGGTCTACAGGCCACTCTGGCTTGTGGGTCTCCTGAGGTCATCGACAGGTATCGGCGGGTCAGGAGTATCGCAGCTCGTGCTGTCGCGGAGGCAAAAACCCGGGGCTGGGAGGAGTTTGGGGAGGAGTTTGGGGAGGAGTTTGGGGAGGAGTTTGGGGAGGCCATGGAGGAGAACTATCGGTCGGCCCCAAAGAAATTCTGTCAAACCGTCCGGTGCCTCAGGAGGAGGAAGCAGTGCTTCACCAACACTGTTTACGGTGCAGGTGGAGACCTGCTGACCTCTGACCTCTGACCTGGACTGAGGATGTGGTCAGACGGTGGAAGGACTTTGAGGACCTCTTTAATCCCACTGTCATGTCTTCTGAAGAGGAAGCAGAGACTGAGGACTCAGACTCGTCCATCACCCGAGCTGAAGTCACTGAGGTTGTTGGCTCCTCAGTGGCTCCTCAGTGGCTCCTCAGTGGCTCCTCAGTGGCTCCTCAGTGGCTCCTCAGTGGCTCCTCAGTGGCTCCTCGGTGGCTCCTCAGTGGCTCCTCAGTGGCTCCGGGATGAGATCCTGAGGACCTAAAGTCTCCGGATGTTGTAGGACTGTCTCTGACACGTCTCTAGAACAGGGCGTGGCGGTCGGGGACAGTGTCTCTGTTCAAGAAGGGGAAGCAGAGGGTGTGTCCCACCTACAGAGGGATCACACTCCGGGGTGTCCTTTGGGGGGTGCTCCGGGAGTACGGGGCCCGGGGCCCTTTGCTCAGGGCTGTCCCTGTCTGACAGGAGCAGGAGCTGTGGTCACTGCAGTAAGTCAGACCTGTTCCCAGTGAGGGATTCCTCAGGGCTGCGCTTTGTCACTGGTTCTGTTTATAGTTTTTATGGACAGAATTTCTAGGTGTAGTCAGAGGGTGTGGTCAGGGGTCAGAGGGCGTCCGGTTTGGGGACCACAGGATCTCATCTCTGCTGTTTGCAGACGATGTTGTCCTGACGGCTTCATCAAACCTGCAGCTGCACTGGGACGGTTTGGGTGGAGGAGTTCAAGTATCTGGTGTTACCTGTCACACCTCCAGGAGCACAGAGGTGGGCGTGGCAGTGATCCCCTAAAACTAACAACACATGTCACTCATTTAAAGCCTCATGTGTCAATCACGTGTCCAAATATGAGAAACCAAAAGGAGTTTTGTTCATAGTTTTCTCACGACCTCCTGCTCCATATTCAGAGTTTAGAACAGTTTTATGACTTTAGATCAAACTTAGAGTTAGCCTTGCCTCCCCGGGGGAGACCTAGGACACGCTGGAGGGACCATGTCTCTCTGGCCCGGGAACACCTCGGGATCCCCCCGGAGGAGCTGGAGGAAGTGTCTGGGGAGGAGGAAGTCTGGGAGTCCCTGCTCAGACTGCTGCCCCCGCGACCCGGCCCCGGATGTATTTTTCTGATTCTGATTGTGGTGTATGTAGTAGCAGTGCGCCGCCACCAGAGGGCGCTGTTTACATGAGTTTTCTGTGAAACATGTTTCATCTGAGACAAACGTCATAAACCATCAAAATAAAACATGTCACAACAACTTATTCACACAAAGATCATTTGCACTATTAATCATTTCATCGACAATGCCTTCATCTAAAGCAGGTCTAAAGCAGGTCTAAACCAGGTCTAAACCAGGTCTAAACCAGGTCCAAACCAGGTCTTAACCAGGACTAAACCAGGTCTAAACCAGGTCTAAAGCAGGTCTAAAGCAGGTCTTAACCAGGTCTTAACCAGGTCTAAACCAGGTCTAAAGCAGGTCTAAACCAGGTCCAAACCAGGTCTTAACCAGGACTAAACCAGGTCTAAACCAGGTCTAAACCAGGCCTAAACCAGGACTAAACCAGGTCTAAACCAGGTCTAAACCAGGTCCAAACCAGGTCTTAACCAGGACTAAACCAGGTCTAAACCAGGTCTAAACCAGGTCTAAACCAGGTCCAAACCAGGTCTTAACCAGGACTAAACCAGGTCTAAACCAGGTCTAAACCAGGTCTTAACCAGGACTAAACCAGGTCTAAAGCAGGTCTAAAGCAGGTCTAAACCAGGACTAAACCAGGTCTAAACCAGGTCTAAAGCAGGTCTAAAGCAGGTCTAAACCAGGTCTAAACCAGGACTAAACCAGGTCTAAACCAGGTCTAAACCAGGTCTTAACCAGGACTAAACCAGGTCTAAACCAGGTCTAAACCAGGTCTTAACCAGGACTAAACCAGGTCTAAAGCAGGTCTAAAGCAGGTCTAAACCAGGACTAAACCAGGTCTAAACCAGGTCTAAAGCAGGTCTAAAGCAGGTCTAAACCAGGTCTAAACCAGGTCTTAACCAGGACTAAACCAGGTCTAAACCAGGTCTAAACCAGGTCCAAACCAGGTCTTAACCAGGACTAAACCAGGTCTAAACCAGGTCTAAACCAGGTCCAAACCAGGTCTTAACCAGGACTAAACCAGGTCTAAACCAGGTCTAAACCAGGTCTAAACCAGGTCTAAAGCAGGTCTAAACCAGGTCCAAACCAGGTCTTAACCAGGACTAAACCAGGTCTAAACCAGGTCTAAACCAGGTCTTAACCAGGACTAAACCAGGTCTAAACCAGGTCTAAACCAGGTCCAAACCAGGTCTTAACCAGGACTAAACCAGGTCTAAACCAGGTCTAAACCAGGTCTAAACCAGGTCTAAAGCAGGTCTAAACCAGGTCCAAACCAGGTCTTAACCAGGACTAAACCAGGTCTAAACCAGGTCTAAACCAGGTCCAAACCAGGTCTTAACCAGGACTAAACCAGGTCTAAACCAGGTCTAAACCAGGTCTTAACCAGGACTAAACCAGGTCTAAACCAGGTCTAAACCAGGTCTTAACCAGGACTAAACCAGGTCTAAAGCAGGTCTAAACCAGGACTAAACCAGGTCTAAACCAGGTCTAAAGCAGGTCTAAAGCAGGTCTAAACCAGGTCTAAACCAGGTCTAAACCAGGTCTTAACCAGGACTAAACCAGGTCTAAACCAGGTCTAAACCAGGTCCAAACCAGGTCTTAACCAGGACTAAACCAGGTCCAAACCAGGTCTTAACCAGGACTAAACCAGGTCTTAACCAGGACTAAACCAGGTCTAAACCAGGTCTAAACCAGGTCTTAACCAGGACTAAACCAGGTCTAAACCAGGTCTAAACCAGGTCTTAACCAGGACTAAACCAGGTCTAAAGCAGGTCTAAAGCAGGTCTTAACCAGGTCTAAACCAGGTCTTAACCAGGACTAAACCAGGTCTAAACCAGGTCCAAACCAGGTCTTAACCAGGACTAAACCAGGTCTAAACCAGGTCTAAACCAGGTCTAAACCAGGTCTAAAGCAGGTCTAAACCAGGACTAAACCAGGTCTAAACCAGGTCTAAAGCAGGTCTAAACCAGGTCTAAACCAGGTCTAAACCAGGTCTAAACCAGGTCTTAACCAGGACTAAACCAGGTCTAAACCAGGTCCAAACCAGGTCTTAACCAGGACTAAACCAGGTCTAAACCAGGTCTAAACCAGGTCCAAACCAGGTCTTAACCAGGTCTAAAGCAGGTCTAAAGCAGGTCTAAACCAGGTCTAAACCAGGTCTAAAGCAGGTCTAAAGCAGGTCTAAACCAGGTCTAAACCAGGTCTTAACCAGGACTAAACCAGGTCTAAAGCAGGTCTAAACCAGGTCCAAACCAGGTCTTAACCAGGTCTAAAGCAGGTCTAAAGCAGGTCTAAAGCAGGTCTAAACCAGGTCTAAACCAGGTCTAAACCAGGTCTTAACCAGGACTAAACCAGGTCTAAAGCAGGTCTTAACCAGGTCTAAACCAGGTCTTAACCAGGTCTAAACCAGGTCTAAAGCAGGTCTAAACCAGGTCTAAAGCAGGTCTAAACCAGGTCTAAACCAGGTCTAAACCAGGTCTAAAGCAGGTCTAAACCAGGTCTAAACCAGGTCCAAACCAGGTCTTAACCAGGACTAAACCAGGTCTAAACCAGGACTAAACCAGGTCTAAACCAGGTCTAAACCAGGTCCAAACCAGGTCTTAACCAGGACTAAACCAGGTCTAAACCAGGACTAAACCAGGTCTAAACCAGGTCTAAAGCAGGTCTAAACCAGGTCTAAAGCAGGTCTAAACCAGGTCTAAACCAGGTCTAAACCAGGACTAAAGCAGGTCTAAACCAGGTCTAAACCAGGTCTAAACCAGGTCTTAACCAGGACTAAACCAGGTCTAAACCAGGTCTAAACCAGGTCCAAACCAGGTCTTAACCAGGACTAAACCAGGTCTAAACCAGGTCTAAACCAGGTCTTAACCAGGTCTAAACCAGGTCTAAACCAGGTCTAAACCAGGTCTAAACCAGGACTAAAGCAGGTCTAAAGCAGGTCTTAACCAGGTCTAAACCAGGTCCAAACCAGGTCCAAACCAGGTCTTAACCAGGACTAAACCAGGTCTAAACCAGGTCTAAACCAGGTCTTAACCAGGTCTAAACCAGGTCTAAACCAGGTCTAAACCAGGTCTAAACCAGGTCTAAACCAGGACTAAAGCAGGTCTAAAGCAGGTCTTAACCAGGACTAAACCAGGTCTAAAGCAGGTCTTAACCAGGACTAAAGCAGGTCTAAACCAGGTCTAAAGCAGGACTAAACCAGGTCTAAAGCAGGTCTAAACCAGGTCTAAACCAGGTCTTAACCAGGACTAAACCAGGACTAAACCAGGTCTTAACCAGGACTAAACCAGGTCTAAACCAGGTCTAAACCAGGTCCAAACCAGGTCTTAACCAGGACTAAACCAGGTCTAAACCAGGTCTAAACCAGGTCCAAACCAGGTCTTAACCAGGACTAAACCAGGTCTAAACCAGGTCTAAACCAGGTCCAAACCAGGTCTAAACCAGGTCTAAAGCAGGTCTAAACCAGGTCCAAACCAGGTCTAAACCAGGTCTAAAGCAGGTCTAAAGCAGGTCTAAACCAGGTCTAAACCAGGACTAAACCAGGTCTAAACCAGGTCTAAAGCAGGTCTAAAGCAGGTCTAAACCAGGTCTAAACCAGGTCTAAACCAGGTCTTAACCAGGACTAAACCAGGTCTAAACCAGGTCTAAACCAGGTCTAAACCAGGTCTAAACCAGGTCCAAACCAGGTCTTAACCAGGACTAAACCAGGTCTTAACCAGGACTAAACCAGGTCTAAACCAGGTCTAAACCAGGTCTTAACCAGGACTAAACCAGGTCTAAAGCAGGTCTAAACCAGGTCCAAACCAGGTCTTAACCAGGTCTAAAGCAGGTCTAAACCAGGTCTAAAGCAGGTCTAAAGCAGGTCTAAACCAGGTCTAAACCAGGTCTTAACCAGGACTAAACCAGGTCTAAAGCAGGTCTAAACCAGGTCCAAACCAGGTCTTAACCAGGTCTAAAGCAGGTCTAAAGCAGGTCTAAAGCAGGTCTAAAGCAGGTCTAAACCAGGTCTAAAGCAGGTCTAAACCAGGTCTAAACCAGGTCTAAACCAGGTCTTAACCAGGACTAAACCAGGTCTAAAGCAGGACTAAACCAGGTCCAAACCAGGTCTTAACCAGGTCTAAACCAGGTCTAAACCAGGTCCAAACCAGGTCTTAACCAGGACTAAACCAGGTCTAAACCAGGACTAAACCAGGTCCAAACCAGGTCTTAACCAGGACTAAACCAGGTCTAAACCAGGACTAAACCAGGTCTAAACCAGGTCTAAAGCAGGTCTAAACCAGGTCTAAAGCAGGTCTAAACCAGGTCTAAACCAGGTCTAAACCAGGTCTAAAGCAGGTCTAAACCAGGTCTAAACCAGGTCTAAACCAGGTCTTAACCAGGACTAAACCAGGTCTAAAGCAGGTCTTAACCAGGTCTAAAGCAGGACTAAACCAGGTCTAAAGCAGGTCTAAACCAGGTCTAAACCAGGTCTAAACCAGGTCTTAACCAGGACTAAACCAGGTCTAAAGCAGGTCTAAAGCAGGTCTAAACCAGGTCTAAACCAGGTCTAAACCAAGCAGGTCTAAAGCAGGTCTAAAGCAGGTCTAAAGCAGGTCTAAACCAGGTCTAAACCAGGTCTAAAGCAGGACTAAAGCAGGTCTTAACCAGAACTAAACCAGGTCTAAAGCAGGTCTAAACCAGGTCTAAACCAGGTCTAAAGCAGGTCTAAAGCAGGTCTAAACAAGGTCTAAACCAGGTCTAAACCAGGTCTAAACCAGGTCTAAAGCAGGTCTAAACCAGGTCTAAAGCAGGTCTAAAGCAGGTCTAAACCAGGTCTAAACCAGGTCTAAACCAGGTCTAAACCAGGTCTAAAGCAGGTCTAAAGCAGGTCTAAACCAGGTCTAAAGCAGGTCTAAACCAGGTCTAAAGCAGGTCTAAACCAGGTCTTAACCAGGACTAAACCAGGTCTAAACCAGGTCCAAACCAGGTCCAAACCAGGTCTTAACCAGGACTAAACCAGGTCTAAACCAGGTCTAAACCAGGTCTGAACCAGGTGTAAACCAGGACTAAAGCAGGTCTAAACCAGGTCTAAACCAGGTCTAAAGCAAGCAGGTCTAAACCAGGTCTAAAGCAGGTCTAAAGCAGGTCTAAAGCAGGTCTAAACCAGGTCTAAACCAGGTCTAAAGCAGGACTAAAGCAGGTCTTAACCAGAACTAAACCAGGTCTAAAGCAGGTCTAAACCAGGTCTAAACCAGGTCTAAAGCAGGTCTAAAGCAGGTCTAAACCAGGTCTAAAGCAGGTCTAAAGCAGGTCTAAACCAGGTCTAAACCAGGTCTAAACCAGGTCTAAAGCAGGTCTAAAGCAGGTCTAAACCAGGTCTAAAGCAGGACTAAACCAGGTCTAAAGCAGGTCTAAACCAGGTCTAAACCAGGTCTAAAGCAGGTCTAAACCAGGTCTAAACCAGGTCTTAACCAGGACTAAACCAGGTCTAAACCAGGTCCAAACCAGGTCCAAACCAGGTCTTAACCAGGACTAAACCAGGTCTAAACCAGGTCTAAACCAGGTCTGAACCAGGTGTAAACCAGGACTAAAGCAGGTCTAAACCAGGTCTAAACTAGGTCTAAACCAGGTCTAAACCAGGTCTAAAGCAGGTCTAAACCAGGTCTTAACCAGGTCTAAAGCAGGTCTAAAGCAGGTCTAAACCAGGACTAAACCTGGTCTAAAGCAGGTCTAAAGCAGGTCTAAACCAGGTCTAAACCAGGACTAAACCAGGTCTAAACCAGGTCTAAACCAGGTCTAAAGCAGGTCTAAAGCAGGTCTAAACCAGGTCTAAAACAGGTCTAAAGCAGGTCTTAACCAGGACTAAACCAGGTCTAAACCAGGACTAAACCAGGTCTAAACCAGGTCTAAACCAGGTCTAAACCAGGTCTGAACCAGGTGTAAACCAGGACTAAAGCAGGTCTAAACCAGGTCTAAACTAGGTCTAAACCAGGTCTAAACCAGGTCTAAAGCAGGTCTAAACCAGGTCTTAACCAGGTCTAAAGCAGGTCTAAAGCAGGTCTAAAGCAGGTCTAAACCAGGTCTAAACGAGGACTAAACCAGGTCTAAACCAGGTCTAAACCAGGTCTAAACCAGGTCTAAAGCAGGTCTAAACCAGGACTAAACCTGGTCTAAAGCAGGTCTAAAGCAGGTCTAAACCAGGTCTTAACCAGGACTAAACCAGGTCTAAACCAGGTCCAAACCAGGTCCAAACCAGGTCTTAACCAGGACTAAACCAGGTCTAAACCAGGTCTAAACCAGGTCTGAACCAGGTGTAAACCAGGACTAAAGCAGGTCTAAACCAGGTCTAAACTAGGTCTAAACCAGGTCTAAACCAGGTCTAAAGCAGGTCTAAACCAGGTCTAAACCAGGTCTAAACCAGGTCTAAAGCAGGTCTAAAGCAGGTCTAAACCAGGTCTAAAGCAGGTCTAAACCAGGTCTAAAGCAGGTCTAAACCAGGTCTTAACCAGGACTAAACCAGGTCTAAACCAGGTCCAAACCAGGTCCAAACCAGGTCTTAACCAGGACTAAACCAGGTCTAAACCAGGTCTAAACCAGGTCTGAACCAGGTGTAAACCAGGACTAAAGCAGGTCTAAACCAGGTCTAAACCAGGTCTAAAGCAGGTCTAAAGCAGGTCTAAACCAGGTCTAAAGCAGGTCTAAACCAGGTCTAAACCAGGTCTAAAGCAGGTCTAAACCAGGTCTTAACCAGGTCTAAAGCAGGTCTAAAGCAGGTCTAAACCAGGTCTAAAGCAGGTCTAAACCAGGACTAAACCTGGAGTCTGTTCAGCTGCTGTCTCCGGTGAGAGAAGGTTTAATTTTAGCTCTGTGTTCACGATGGTCTCTCAGTGACAGAAAAAGGCTGGACCTGGACTTGACCTGGGGCAGGTCCCTTCAGAGCGCAAACATGGGTCTGTTGGGGACAGTTAAGTTCTCTTCTTTGTCTGTTTGTGTTTGAGGAAGGACTTTGTCAAAGCTGGAAGAAGAAATCTACACAATCAGGTGAGATCAAACTCTTTTTCAACACAAACTGTTGTGGAGATTTGTAGAGAAGAAGTGTCGTTAAGACCTGGTTTAGTCCTGGTTTAGTCCAGGTTTAGTCCAGGTTTAGTCCTGGTTTAGACCTGGTTTAGACCTGGTTTAGACCTGGTTTAGTCCTGGTTTGGACCTGGTTTAGACCTGGTTTAGACCTGGTTTAGACCTGGTTTAGTCCTGGTTTGGACCATGTTTAGTCCTGGTTTAGACCTGGTTCAGACCTGGTTTAGACCTGGTTTAGACCTGGTTTAGTCCTGGTTTAGTCCTGGTTTAGTCCAGGTTAAGTCCTGGTTAAGTCCTGGTTTAGACCTGGTTTAGACCTGGTTTAGTCCTGCTTTAGTCCTGGTTTAGTCCTGGTTTAGACCTGGTTTAGTCCTGGTTTAGTCCTGGTTTAGTCCTGGTTTAGTCCTGGTTTAGTCCTGGTTTAGACCTTGTTTAGACCTGGTTTAGTCCTGGTTTAGACCTGGTTTAGACCTGGTTTAGTCCTGGTTTTGACCATGTTTAGTCCTGGTTTAGACCTGGTTTAGTCCAGGTTTAGTCCTGGTTTAGACCTGGTTTAGTCCTGGTTTAGTCCAGGTTTAGTCCAGGTTTAGTCCTGGTTTAGACCTGGTTTAGTCCTGGTTTAGTCCTGGTTTAGTCCTGGTTTAGACCTGGTTTAGACCTGGTTTAGTCCTGGTTTAGACCTGGTTTAGAGCTGGTTTAGACCTGGTTTGGACCTGGTTTAGGCCTGGTTTAGTCCAGGTTTAGTTCAGGTTTAGTCCTGGTTTAGACCTGGTTTAGTCCTGGTTTAGACCTGGTTTAGACCTGGTTTAGAGCTGGTTTAGTCCTGGTTTAGTCCTGGTTTAGTCCAGGTTTAGTCCAGGTTTAGTCCTGGTTTAGACCTGGTTTAGACCTGGTTTAGACCTGGTTTAGACCTGGTTTAGACCTGGTTTAGTCCTGGTTTGGACCTGGTTTAGACCTGGTTTAGACCTGGTTTAGACCTGGTTTAGTCCTGGTTTAGACCTGGTTTAGTCCTGGTTTAGTCCTGGTTTAGTCCTGGTTTAGTCCTGGTTTAGTCCTGGTTTAGACCTGGTTTAGACCTGGTTTAGTCCTGGTTTGGACCTGGTTTAGACCTGATTTAGTCCTGGTTTGGACCTGGTTTAGACCTGGTTTAGTCCTGGTTTTGACCTGGTTTAGTCCTGGTTTAGTCCTGGTTTAGTCCTGGTTTGACCTGGTTTAGACCTGGTTTAGTCCTGGTTTAGACCTGGTTTAGACCTGGTTTAGTCCTGGTTTTGACCTGGTTTAGTCCTGGTTTAGTCCTGGTTTAGACCTGGTTTAGACCTGGTTTAGTCCTGGTTTAGTCCTGGTTTGACCTGGTTTAGACCTGGTTTAGTCCTGGTTTAGTCCTGTTTAGACCTGGTTTAGACCTGGTTTGGACCTGATTTAGTCCTGGTTTAGTCCTGGTTTAGACCTGGTTTAGACCTGGTTTAGACCTGGTTTGGACCTGGTTTGGTTTAGACCTGGTTTAGACCTGGTTTAGACCTGGTTTAGACCTGGTTTAGTCCTGGTTTAGACCTGGTTCAGACCTGGTTTGGTTTAGTCCTGGTTTAGTCCTGGTTTAGACCTGGTTTAGACCTGGTTTAGACCTGGTTTGGACCTGGTTTGGTTTAGACCTGGTTTAGTCCTGGTTTAGTCCTGGTTTAGTCCTGGTTTAGACCTGGTTTAGACCTGGTTTAGTCCTGGTTTAGACCTGGTTTAGAGCTGGTTTAGACCTGGTTTAGACCTGGTTAAGTCCTGGTTTAGTCCAGGTTTAGTCCAGGTTTAGTCCTGGTTTAGACCTGGTTTAGAGCTGGTTTAGTCCTGGTTTAGTCCTGGTTTAGTCCAGGTTTAGTCCAGGTTAGTCCTGTTTAGACCTGGTTTAGACCTGGTTTAGTCCTGGTTTGGACCATGTTTAGTCCTGGTTTAGACCTGGTTAAGTCCTGGTTTAGTCCTGATTTAGACCTGGGTTTAGACCTGGTTAAGTCCTGGTTTAGTCCTGATTTAGACCTGGTTTAGACCTGGTTTAGTCCTGGTTTAGACCTGGTTTAGTCCTGGTTTAGTCCTGGTTTAGTCCTGGTTTAGTCCTGGTTTAGACCTGGTTTAGACCTGGTTTAGTCCTGGTTTGGACCTGGTTTAGACCTGATTTAGTCCTAGTTTGGACCTGGTTTAGTCCTGGTTTTGACCTGGTTTAGTCCTGGTTTAGTCCTGGTTTAGTCCTGGTTTAGACCTGGTTTAGTCCTGGTTTAGTCCTGGTTTGACCTGGTTTAGACCTGGTTTGGACCTGATTTAGTCCTGTTTAGTCCTGGTTTAGACCTGGTTAAGTCCTGGTTTAGACCTGGTTTAGACCTGGTTTAGTCCTGCTTTAGTCCTGGTTTAGTCCTGGTTTAGACCTGGTTTAGTCCTGGTTTAGTCCTGATTTAGTCCTGGTTTAGTCCTGGTTTAGACCTGGTTAGACCTGGTTAAGTCCTGGTTTAGTCCTGGTTTAGTCCTGGTTTAGACCTGGTTTAGTCCTGGTTTAGTCCTGGTTTAGACCTGGTTTAGTCCTGGTTTAGTCCTGGTTTAGTCCTGGTTTAGTCTGGTTTAGACCTTGTTTAGACCTGGTTTAGTCCTGGTTTAGACCTGGTTTAGACCTGGTTTAGACCTGGTTTAGTCCTGGTTTGGACCATGTTTAGTCTGGTTTAGACCTGGTTTAGTCTGGTTTAGACCTGGTTTAGACCTGGTTTAGTCAGGTTTAGTCCTGGTTTAGACCTGGTTTAGTCCTGGTTTAGTCCTGGTTTAGACCTGGTTTAGTCCTGGTTTAGTCCTGGTTTAGACCTGGTTAAGTCCTGGTTTAGTCCAGGTTTAGTCCTGGTTTAGACCTGGTTTAGTCCTGGTTTAGTCCTGGTTTAGACCTGGTTTAGTCCTGGTTTAGACCTGGTTTAGTCCTGGTTTAGTCCTGGTTTAGTCCTGGTTTAGACCTGGTTTAGTCCTGGTTTAGTCCTGGTTTAGACCTGGTTTAGTCCTGGTTTAGTCCAGGTTTAGTCCTGGTTTAGTCCTGGTTTGGACCATGTTTAGTCCTGGTTTAGACCTGGTTTAGTCCAGGTTAAGTCCTGGTTAAGTCCTGGTTTAGTCCTGGTTTAGTCCTGGTTTAGTCCTGGTTTAGTCTGGTTTAGTCCTGGTTTAGTCCTGGTTTAGACCTTGTTTAGACCTGGTTTAGTCCTGGTTTAGACCTGGTTTAGACCTGGTTTTGTCCTGGTTTGGACCATGTTTAGTCCTGGTTTAGACCTGGTTTAGTCCTGGTTTAGACCTGGTTTAGACCTGGTTTAGACCTGGTTTAGTCCTGGTTTGGACCATGTTTAGTCCTGGTTTAGACCTGGTTTAGTCCAGGTTAAGTCCTGGTTTAGACCTGGTTTAGTCCTGGTTTAGTCCAGGTTAGTCCAGGTTTAGTCCTGGTTTAGACCTGGTTTAGTCCTGGTTTAGTCCTGGTTTAGTCCTGGTTTAGACCTGGTTTAGACCTGGTTTAGTCCTGGTTTAGACCTGGTTTAGAGCTGGTTTAGACCTGGTTTGGACCTGGTTTAGGCCTGGTTTAGTCCAGGTTTAGTTCAGGTTTAGTCCTGGTTTAGACCTGGTTTAGTCCTGGTTTAGACCTGGTTTAGACCTGGTTTAGACCTGGTTTAGACCTGGTTTAGACCTGGTTTAGACCTGGTTTAGTCCTGGTTTAGACCTGGTTTAGACCTGGTTTAGTCTGGTTTAGACCTGGTTTAGTCCTGGTTTAGTCCTGGTTTAGTCCTGGTTTAGTCCTGGTTTAGTCCTGGTTTAGACCTGGTTTAGACCTGGTTTAGTCCTGGTTTGGACCTGGTTTAGACCTGATTTAGTCCTGGTTTGGACCTGGTTTAGTCCTGGTTTGACCTGGTTTAGACCTGGTTTAGTCCTGGTTTAGACCTGGTTTAGACCTGGTTTAGTCCTGGTTTTGACCTGGTTTAGTCCTGGTTTAGTCCTGGTTTAGTCCTGGTTTAGACTGGTTTAGACCTGGTTTAGTCCTGGTTTAGTCCTGGTTTGACCTGGTTTAGACCTGGTTTAGTCCTGGTTTGACTGGTTTAGACCTGGTTTAGTCCTGGTTTAGTCCTGGTTTAGACCTGGTTTAGACCTGGTTTGGACCTGATTTAGTCCTGGTTTAGTCCTGGTTTAGACCTGGTTTAGACCTGGTTTAGACCTGGTTCAGACCTGGTTTGGTTTAGTCCTGGTTTAGTCCTGGTTTAGACCTGGTTTAGACCTGGTTTGGACCTGGTTTGGTTTAGACCTGGTTTAGACCTGGTTTAGACCTGGTTTAGACCTGGTTTGGTTTAGTCCTGGTTTAGTCCTGGTTTAGACCTGGTTTAGACCTGGTTTAGACCTGGTTTGGACCTGGTTTGGTTTAGACCTGGTTTAGTCCTGGTTTAGTCCAGGTTTAGTCCTGGTTTAGTCCTGGTTTAGACCTGGTTTAGACCTGGTTTAGTCCTGGTTTAGTCCTGGTTTAGTCCAGGTTTAGTCCAGGTTTAGTCCTGGTTTAGACCTGGTTTAGAGCTGGTTTAGACCTGGTTTGGACCTGGTTTTGACCTGGTTTAGACCTGGTTTAGAGCTGGTTTAGTCCTGGTTTAGTCCTGGTTTAGTCCAGGTTTAGTCCAGGTTTAGTCCAGGTTTAGTTCAGGTTTAGTCCTGGTTTAGACCTGGTTTAGTCCTGGTTTAGACCTGGTTTAGACCTGGTTTAGAGCTGGTTTAGTCCTGGTTTAGTCCTGGTTTAGTCCAGGTTTAGTCCAGGTTTAGTCCTGGTTTAGACCTGGTTTAGACCTGGTTTAGACCTGGTTTAGACCTGGTTTAGACCTGGTTTAGTCCTGGTTTGGACCTGGTTAGACCTGGTTAAGACCTGGTTTAGACCTGGTTTAGTCCTGGTTTAGACCTGGTTTAGTCCTGTTTAGTCCTGGTTTAGTCCTGGTTTAGTCCTGGTTTAGACCTGGTTTAGACCTGGTTTAGTCCTGGTTTGGACCTGGTTTAGACCTGATTTAGTCCTGGTTTTGACCTGGTTTAGTCCTGGTTTAGTCCTGGTTTAGTCCTGGTTTAGACCTGGTTTAGTCCTGGTTTAGTCCTGGTTTGACCTGGTTTAGACCTGGTTTAGTCCTGGTTTAGACCTGGTTTAGACCTGGTTTAGTCCTGGTTTAGTCCTGGTTTAGTCCTGGTTTAGACCTGGTTTAGACCTGGTTTAGTCCTGGTTTAGTCCTGGTTTGACCTGGTTTAGACCTGGTTTAGTCCTGGTTTAGTCCTGGTTTAGACCTGGTTTAGACCTGGTTTGGACCTGATTTAGTCCTGGTTTAGTCCTGGTTTAGTCCTGGTTTAGACCTGGTTTAGACCTGGTTTAGTCCTGGTTTGGACCTGTTTAGACCTGATTTAGTCCTGGTTTGGACCTGGTTTAGACCTGGTTTAGTCCTGGTTTTGACCTGGTTTAGTCCTGGTTTAGTCCTGGTTTAGTCCTGGTTTAGACCTGGTTTAGTCCTGGTTTTGACCTGGTTTAGTCCTGGTTTAGTCCTGGTTTAGACCTGGTTTAGACCTGGTTTAGACCTGGTTTAGACCTGGTTTAGACCTGGTTTAGTCCTGGTTTAGACCTGGTTCAGACCTGGTTTGGTTTAGTCCTGGTTTAGTCCTGGTTTAGACCTGGTTTAGACCTGGTTTAGACCTGGTTTGGACCTGGTTTGGTTAGACCTGGTTTAGTCCTGGTTTAGTCCTGGTTTTGTCCTGGTTTAGACCTGGTTTAGACCTGGTTTAGTCCTGGTTTAGACCTGGTTTAGAGCTGGTTTAGACCTGGTTTAGACCTGGTTTAGTCCTGGTTTAGTCCAGGTTTAGTCCAGGTTTAGTCCTGGTTTAGACCTGGTTTAGTCCTGGTTTAGACCTGGTTTAGACCTGGTTTGGACCTGGTTTAGGCCTGGTTTAGTCCAGGTTTAGTCCTGGTTTAGACCTGGTTTAGTCCTGGTTTAGAGCTGGTTTAGTCCTGGTTTAGTCCTGGTTTAGTCCAGGTTTAGTCCAGGTTTAGTCCTGGTTTAGACCTGGTTTAGACCTGGTTTAGACCTGGTTTAGACCTGGTTTAGACCTGGTTTAGACCTGGTTTAGTCCTGGTTTTGACCTGGTTTAGTCCTGGTTTAGACCTGGTTTAGTCCTGGTTTAGTCCTGGTTTAGTCCTGGTTTAGTCATGGTTTAGTCCTGGTTTAGACCTGGTTTAGACCTGGTTTAGTCCTGGTTTGGACCTGGTTTAGACCTGATTTAGTCCTGGTTTGGACCTGGTTTAGTCCTGGTTTGACCTGGTTTAGACCTGGTTTAGTCCTGGTTTGGACCATGTTTAGTCCTGGTTTAGACCTGGTTTAGTCCTGGTTTAGTCCTGGTTTAGACCTGGTTTAGTCCTGGTTTAGTCCTGGTTTAGACCTGGTTAAGTCCTGGTTTAGTCCAGGTTTAGTCCTGGTTTAGACCTGGTTTAGTCCTGGTTTAGTCCTGGTTTAGACCTTGTTTAGTCCTGCTTTAGTCCTGGTTTAGTCCTGGTTTAGACCTGGTTTAGTCCTGGTTTAGACCTTGTTTAGACCTGGTTTAGTCCTGGTTTAGACCTGGTTTAGACCTGGTTTAGTCCTGGTTTTGACCATGTTTAGTCCTGGTTTAGACCTGGTTTAGTCCAGGTTTAGTCCTGGTTTAGACCTGGTTTAGTCCTGGTTTAGTCCAGGTTTAGTCCAGGTTTAGTCCTGGTTTAGACCTGGTTTAGTCCTGGTTTAGTCCTGGTTTAGTCCTGGTTTAGACCTGGTTTAGACCTGGTTTAGTCCTGGTTTAGACCTGGTTTAGAGCTGGTTTAGACCTGGTTTGGACCTGGTTTAGGCCTGGTTTAGTCCAGGTTTAGTTCAGGTTTAGTCCTGGTTTAGACCTGGTTTAGTCCTGGTTTAGACCTGGTTTAGACCTGGTTTAGAGCTGGTTTAGTCCTGGTTTAGTCCTGGTTTAGTCCAGGTTTAGTCCAGGTTTAGTCCTGGTTTAGACCTGGTTTAGACCTGGTTTAGTCCTGGTTTAGACCTGGTTTAGACCTGGTTTAGTCCTGGTTTTGACCTGGTTTAGTCCTGGTTTAGTCCTGGTTTAGTCCTGGTTTAGACCTGGTTTAGTCCTGGTTTAGTCCTGGTTTGACCTGGTTTAGACCTGGTTTAGACCTGGTTTGGACCTGGTTTGGTTTAGACCTGGTTTAGACCTGGTTTAGACCTGGTTTGGACCTGGTTTGGTTTAGACCTGGTTTAGACCTGGTTTAGACCTGGTTTAGACCTGGTTTGGACCTGGTTTGGTTTAGACCTGGTTTAGTCCTGGTTTAGTCCTGGTTTAGTCCTGTTTTAGACCTGGTTTAGACCAGGTTTAGTCCAGGTTTAGTCCTGGTTTAGTCCTGGTTTAGACCTGGTTTAGACCTGGTTTAGTCCTGGTTTAGACCTGGTTTAGACCTGGTTTAGACCTGGTTTAGTCCTGGTTTAGACCTGGTTTAGAGCTGGTTTAGACCTGGTTTGGACCTGGTTTAGACCTGGTTTAGACCTGGTTTAGAGCTGGTTTAGTCCTGGTTTAGTCCTGGTTTAGTCCAGGTTTAGTCCAGGTTTAGTCCAGGTTTAGTTCAGGTTTAGTCCTGGTTTAGACCTGGTTTAGTCCTGGTTTAGACCTGGTTTAGACCTGGTTTAGAGCTGGTTTAGTCCTGGTTTAGTCCTGGTTTAGTCCAG
This sequence comes from Eucyclogobius newberryi, assembly GCF_026437365.1. NCBI lineage: Eukaryota > Metazoa > Chordata > Actinopteri > Gobiiformes > Gobiidae > Eucyclogobius > Eucyclogobius newberryi. Next base: position 224,369 of record NW_027316312.1, on the reverse strand, counting down.
GTTTAGTCCAGGTTTAGTCCTGGTTTAGACCTGGTTTAGACCTGGTTTAGACCTGGTTTAGACCTGGTTTAGTCCTGGTTTGGACCTGGTTTAGACCTGGTTTAGACCTGGTTTAGACCTGGTTTAGTCCTGGTTTAGACCTGGTTTAGTCCTGGTTTAGTCCTGGTTTAGTCCTGGTTTAGTCCTGGTTTAGTCCTGGTTTAGACCTGGTTTAGACCTGGTTTAGTCCTGGTTTTGACCTGGTTTAGACCTGATTTAGTCCTGGTTTGGACCTGGTTTAGACCTGGTTTAGTCCTGGTTTTGACCTGGTTTAGTCCTGGTTTAGTCCTGGTTTAGTCCTGGTTTAGACCTGGTTTAGTCCTGGTTTAGTCCTGGTTTGACCTGGTTTAGACCTGGTTTAGTCCTGGTTTAGACCTGGTTTAGACCTGGTTTAGTCCTGGTTTTGACCTGGTTTAGTCCTGGTTTAGTCCTGGTTTAGACCTGGTTTAGACCTGGTTTAGTCCTGGTTTAGTCCTGGTTTGACCTGGTTTAGACCTGGTTTAGTCCTGGTTTAGTCCTGGTTTAGACCTGGTTTGGACCTGATTTAGTCCTGGTTTAGTCCTGGTTTAGTCCTGGTTTAGACCTGGTTTAGACCTGGTTTAGTCCTGGTTTGGACCTGGTTTAGACCTGATTTAGTCCTGGTTTGGACCTGGTTTAGACCTGGTTTAGTCCTGGTTTTGACCTGGTTTAGTCCTGGTTTAGTCCTGGTTTAGTCCTGGTTTAGACCTGGTTTAGTCCTGGTTTTGACCTGGTTTAGTCCTGGTTTAGTCCTGGTTTAGACCTGGTTTAGACCTGGTTTAGTCCTGGTTTAGTCCTGGTTTGACCTGGTTTAGACCTGGTTTAGTCCTGGTTTAGTCCTGGTTTAGACCTGGTTTAGACCTGGTTTAGACCTGGTTTGGACCTGGTTTGGTTTAGACCTGGTTTAGACCTGGTTTAGACCTGGTTTAGACCTGGTTTAGTCCTGGTTTAGACCTGGTTCAGACCTGGTTTGGTTTAGTCCTGGTTTAGTCCTGGTTTAGACCTGGTTTAGACCTGGTTTGGACCTGGTTTGGTTTAGACCTGGTTTAGACCTGGTTTAGACCTGGTTTAGTCCTGGTTTAGACCTGGTTCAGACCTGGTTTGGTTTAGTCCTGGTTTAGTCCTGGTTTAGACCTGGTTTAGACCTGGTTTAGACCTGGTTTGGACCTGGTTTGGTTTAGACCTGGTTTAGTCCTGGTTTAGTCCTGGTTTAGTCCTGGTTTAGACCTGGTTTAGACCTGGTTTAGTCCTGGTTTAGACCTGGTTTAGAGCTGGTTTAGAGCTGGTTTAGACCTGGTTTAGTCCTGGTTTAGTCCAGGTTTAGTCCAGGTTTAGTCCTGGTTTAGACCTGGTTTAGTCCTGGTTTAGACCTGGTTTGGACCTGGTTTAGACCTGGTTTAGACCTGGTTTAGACCTGGTTTAGTCCTGGTTTGGACCTGGTTTAGACCTGGTTTAGACCTGGTTTAGACCTGGTTTAGTCCTGGTTTAGACCTGGTTTAGTCCTGGTTTAGTCCTGGTTTAGTCCTGGTTTAGTCCTGGTTTAGACCTGGTTTAGACCTGGTTTAGTCCTGGTTTGGACCTGGTTTAGACCTGATTTAGTCCTGGTTTGGACCTGGTTTAGTCCTGGTTTGACCTGGTTTAGACCTGGTTTAGTCCTGGTTTAGACCTGGTTTAGACCTGGTTTAGTCCTGGTTTTGACCTGGTTTAGTCCTGGTTTAGTCCTGGTTTAGTCCTGGTTTAGACCTGGTTTAGTCCTGGTTTAGTCCTGGTTTGACCTGGTTTAGACCTGGTTTAGTCCTGGTTTAGTCCTGGTTTAGACCTGGTTTAGACCTGGTTTGGACCTGATTTAGTCCTGGTTTAGTCCTGGTTTAGACCTGGTTTAGACCTGGTTTAGACCTGGTTTGGACCTGGTTTGGTTTAGACCTGGTTTAGAACTGGTTTAGACCTGGTTTAGACCTGGTTTAGTCCTGGTTTAGACCTGGTTCAGACCTGGTTTGGTTTAGTCCTGGTTTAGTCCTGGTTTAGACCTGGTTTAGACCTGGTTTGGACCTGGTTTGGTTTAGACCTGGTTTAGACCTGGTTTAGACCTGGTTTAGACCTGGTTTGGTTTAGTCCTGGTTTAGTCCTGGTTTAGACCTGGTTTAGACCTGGTTTAGACCTGGTTTGGACCTGGTTTGGTTTAGACCTGGTTTAGTCCTGGTTTAGTCCTGGTTTAGTCCTGTTTTAGACCTGGTTTAGACCAGGTTTAGTCCAGGTTTAGTCCTGGTTTAGTCCTGGTTTAGACCTGGTTTGGACCTGGTTTAGGCCTGGTTTAGTCCAGGTTTAGTTCAGGTTTAGTCCTGGTTTAGACCTGGTTTAGTCCTGGTTTAGACCTGGTTTAGACCTGGTTTAGAGCTGGTTTAGTCCTGGTTTAGTCCTGGTTTAGTCCAGGTTTAGTCCAGGTTTAGTCCTGGTTTAGACCTGGTTTAGACCTGGTTTAGACCTGGTTTAGACCTGGTTTAGTCCTGGTTTGGACCTGGTTTAGAACTGGTTTAGACCTGGTTTAGACCTGGTTTAGTCCTGGTTTAGACCTGGTTTAGTCCTGGTTTAGTCCTGGTTTAGTCCTGGTTTAGTCCTGGTTTAGACCTGGTTTAGACCTGGTTTAGTCCTGGTTTGGACCTGGTTTAGACCTGATTTAGTCCTGGTTTGGACCTGGTTTAGACCTGGTTTAGTCCTGGTTTTGACCTGGTTTAGTCCTGGTTTAGTCCTGGTTTAGTCCTGGTTTAGACCTGGTTTAGTCCTGGTTTAGTCCTGGTTTGACCTGGTTTAGACCTGGTTTAGTCCTGGTTTAGACCTGGTTTAGTCCTGGTTTAGTCCTGGTTTAGACCTGGTTTAGACCTGGTTTAGTCCTGGTTTAGTCCTGGTTTGACCTGGTTTAGACCTGGTTTAGTCCTGGTTTAGTCCTGGTTTAGACCTGGTTTAGACCTGGTTTGGACCTGATTTAGTCCTGGTTTAGTCCTGGTTTAGACCTGGTTTGGACCTGGTTTGGTTTAGACCTGGTTTAGACCTGGTTTAGACCTGGTTTAGACCTGGTTTAGTCCTGGTTTAGACCTGGTTCAGACCTGGTTTGGTTTAGTCCTGGTTTAGTCCTGGTTTAGACCTGGTTTAGACCTGGTTTGGACCTGGTTTGGTTTAGTCCTGGTTTAGTCCTGGTTTAGACCTGGTTTAGACCTGGTTTAGACCTGGTTTGGACCTGGTTTGGTTTAGACCTGGTTTAGTCCTGGTTTAGTCCTGGTTTAGTCCTGGTTTAGACCTGGTTTAGACCTGGTTTAGTCCTGGTTTAGACCTGGTTTAGAGCTGGTTTAGACCTGGTTTAGACCTGGTTTAGTCCTGGTTTAGTCCAGGTTTAGTCCAGGTTTAGTCCTGGTTTAGACCTGGTTTAGTCCTGGTTTAGACCTGGTTTAGACCTGGTTTGGACCTGGTTTAGGCCTGGTTTAGTCCAGGTTTAGTTCAGGTTTAGTCCTGGTTTAGACCTGGTTTAGTCCTGGTTTAGACCTGGTTTAGACCTGGTTTAGAGCTGGTTTAGTCCTGGTTTAGTCCTGGTTTAGTCCAGGTTTAGTCCAGGTTTAGTCCTGGTTTAGACCTGGTTTAGACCTGGTTTAGACCTGGTTTAGACCTGGTTTAGACCTGGTTTAGTCCTGGTTTAGACCTGGTTTAGTCCTGGTTTAGTCCTGGTTTAGTCCTGGTTTAGTCCTGGTTTAGACCTGGTTTAGACCTGGTTTAGTCCTGGTTTGGACCTGGTTTAGACCTGATTTAGTCCTAGTTTGGACCTGGTTTAGTCCTGGTTTGACCTGGTTTAGACCTGGTTTAGTCCTGGTTTAGACCTGGTTTAGACCTGGTTTAGTCCTGGTTTTGACCTGGTTTAGTCCTGGTTTAGTCCTGGTTTAGTCCTGGTTTGACCTGGTTTAGACCTGGTTTAGTCCTGGTTTAGTCCTGGTTTAGACCTGGTTTAGACCTGGTTTGGACCTGATTTAGTCCTGGTTTAGTCCTGGTTTAGACCTGGTTTAGACCTGGTTTAGTCCTGGTTTAGACCTGTTTTAGACCTGGTTTAGATCTGGTTTAGACCTGGTTTAGACCTGGTTTAGACCTGGTTTAGTCCTGGTTTAGACCTGGTTTAGTCCTGGTTTAGTCCTGGTTTAGACCTGGTTAAGTCCTGGTTTAGTCCTGATTTAGACCTGGTTTAGACCTGGTTTAGACCTGGTTTAGACCTGGTTTAGTCCTGGTTTGGACCATGTTTAGTCCTGGTTTAGACCTGGTTAAGTCCTGGTTTAGTCCTGATTTAGACCTGGTTTAGACCTGGTTTAGACCTGGTTTAGTCCTGCTTTAGTCCTGGTTTAGTCCTGGTTTAGACCTGGTTTAGTCCTGGTTTAGTCCTGATTTAGTCCTGATTTAGTCGTGATTTAGACCTGGTTTAGTCCAGGTTAAGTCCTGGTTTAGACCTGGTTTAGACCTGGTTTAGTCCTGCTTTAGTCCTGGTTTAGTCCTGGTTTAGACCTGGTTTAGTCCAGGTTAAGTCCTGGTTTAGTCCTGGTTTAGACCTGGTTTAGTCCTGGTTAAGTCCTGGTTTAGTCCTGGTTTAGACCTGGTTTAGTCCTGGTTTAGTCCTGGTTTAGACCTGGTTTAGTCCTGGTTTAGTCCTGGTTTAGTCCTGGTTTAGTCCTGGTTTAGACCTTGTTTGGACCTGGTTTAGTCCTGGTTTAGACCTGGTTTAGACCTGGTTTAGACCTGGTTTAGTCCTGGTTTGGACCATGTTTAGTCCTGGTTTAGACCTGGTTTAGTCCTGGTTTAGTCCTGGTTTAGACCTGGTTTAGTCCTGGTTCAGACCTGGTTAAGTCCTGGTTTAGTCCTGGTTTAGACCTGGTTAAGTCCTGGTTTAGACCTGGTTTAGTCCTGGTTTAGTCCTGGTTTAGACCTGGTTTAGTCCTGGTTTAGACCTGGTTTAGTCCTGGTTTAGTCCTGGTTTAGTCCTGGTTTAGACCTGGTTTAGTCCTGGTTTAGTCCTGGTTTAGACCTGGTTTAGTCCTGGTTTAGTCCAGGTTTAGTCCAGGTTTAGTCCTGGTTTAGACCTGGTTTAGTCCTGGTTTAGACCTGGTTTAGACCTGGTTTAGACCTGGTTTAGTCCTGGTTTGGACCATGTTTAGTCCTGGTTTAGACCTGGTTTAGTCCAGGTTAAGTCCTGGTTAAGTCCTGGTTTAGACCTGGTTTAGACCTGGTTTAGTCCTGCTTTAGTCCTGGTTTAGTCCTGGTTTAGACCTGGTTTAGTCCTGGTTTAGTCCTGGTTTAGTCCTGGTTTAGTCCTGGTTTAGTCCTGGTTTAGACCTTGTTTAGACCTGGTTTAGTCCTGGTTTAGACCTGGTTTAGTCCTGGTTTAGTCCTGGTTTAGTCCAGGTTTAGTCCTGGTTTAGACCTGGTTTAGTCCTGGTTTAGTCCTGGTTTAGTCCTGGTTTAGACCTGGTTTAGACCTGGTTTAGTCCTGGTTTAGACCTGGTTTAGACCTGGTTTAGACCTGGTTTAGTCCTGGTTTAGACCTGGTTTAGTCCTGGTTTAGTCCTGGTTTAGTCCTGGTTTAGTCCTGGTTTAGACCTGGTTTAGACCTGGTTTAGTCCTGGTTTAGACCTGGTTTAGTCCTGGTTTTGACCTGGTTTAGTCCTGGTTTAGTCCTGGTTTGACCTGGTTTAGACCTGGTTTAGTCCTGGTTTAGTCCTGGTTTAGACCTGGTTTAGACCTGGTTTGGACCTGATTTAGTCCTGGTTTAGTCCTGGTTTAGACCTGGTTTAGACCTGGTTTAGACCTGGTTTGGACCTGGTTTGGTTTAGACCTGGTTTAGACCTGGTTTAGACCTGGTTTGGTTTAGTCCTGGTTTAGTCCTGGTTTAGACCTGGTTTAGACCTGGTTTAGACCTGGTTTGGACCTGGTTTGGTTTAGACCTGGTTTAGTCCTGGTTTAGTCCTGGTTTAGTCCTGTTTTAGACCTGGTTTAGACCTGGTTTAGACCTGCTTTAGACCTGGTTTAGACCTGGTTTGGACCTGGTTTGGTTTAGACCTGGTTTAGTCCTGGTTTAGTCCTGATTTAGTCCTGTTTTAGACCTGGTTTAGACCTGGTTTAGACCTGGTTTAGACCTGGTTTGGACCTGGTTTGGTTTAGACCTGGTTTGACCTGGTTTAGACCTGGTTTAGTCCTGGTTTAGACCTGGTTTAGACCTGGTTTAGTCCTGGTTTTGACCTGGTTTAGTCCTGGTTTAGTCCTGGTTTAGTCCTGGTTTAGACCTGGTTTAGTCCTGGTTTAGTCCTGGTTTAGACCTGGTTTAGACCTGGTTTTGACCTGATTTAGTCCTGGTTTAGTCCTGGTTTAGACCTGGTTTAGACCTGGTTTAGACCTGGTTTGGACCTGGTTTGGTTTAGACCTGGTTTAGAACTGGTTTAGACCTGGTTTAGACCTGCTTTAGACCTGGTTTGGACCTGGTTTGGTTTAGACCTGGTTTAGACCTGGTTTAGACCTGGTTTAGACCTGGTTTAGACCTGGTTTAGTCCTGGTTTAGTCCTGGTTTAGACCTGGTTTAGTCCTGGTTTAGTCCTGGTTTAGACCTGGTTTAGTCCTGGTTTAGACCTGGTTTAGTCCTGTTTTAGACCTGGTTTAGACCTGGTTTAGACCTGCTTTAGACCTGATTTAGTCCTGTTTTAGACCTGGTTTAGACCTGGTTTAGTCCTGGTTTAGACCTGGTTTAGACCTGGTTTAGACCTGGTTTAGTCCTGGTTTGGTCCTGGCTTAGACCTGGTTTAGTCCTGGTTTAGACCTGGTTTAGACCTGGTTTAGTCCTGGTTTAGTCCTGGTTTAGACCTGGTTTAGACCTGGTTTAGACCTGGTTTAGTCCTGGTTTAGTCCTGGTTTAGTCCTGGTTTAGACCTGGTTTAGACCTGGTTTAGTCCTGGTTTAGTCCTGGTTTAGACCTGGTTTGGACCTGGTTTAGTCCTGGTTTAGTCCTGCTTTAGTCCTGGTTTAGTCCTGGTTTAGTCCTGGTTTAGACCTGGTTCAGACCTGGTTTGGTTTAGACCTGGTTTAGAACTGGTTTAGACCTGGTTTAGACCTGGTTTAGTCCTGGTTTAGACCTGGTTCAGACCTGGTTTGGTTTAGTCCTGGTTTAGTCCTGGTTTAGACCTGGTTTAGACCTGGTTTGGTTTAGTCCTGGTTTAGTCCTGGTTTAGACCTGGTTTAGACCTGGTTTGGACCTGGTTTGGTTTAGACCTGGTTTAGTCCTGGTTTAGTCCTGGTTTAGTCCTGTTTTAGACCTGGTTTAGACCTGGTTTAGACCTGCTTTAGACCTGATTTAGTCCTGTTTTAGACCTGGTTTAGACCTGGTTTAGACCTGGTTTGGACCTGGTTTGGTTTAGACCTGGTTTGACCTGGTTTAGACCTGGTTTAGTCCTGGTTTAGACCTGGTTTAGACCTGGTTTAGTCCTGGTTTTGACCTGGTTTAGTCCTGGTTTAGTCCTGGTTTAGTCCTGGTTTAGACCTGGTTTAGTCCTGGTTTAGTCCTGGTTTGACCTGGTTTAGACCTGGTTTAGTCCTGGTTTAGTCCTGGTTTAGACCTGGTTTAGACCTGGTTTGGACCTGATTTAGTCCTGGTTTAGTCCTGGTTTAGACCTGGTTTAGACCTGGTTTAGACCTGGTTTGGACCTGGTTTAGACCTGGTTTAGTCCTGGTTTAGACCTGGTTTAGACCTGGTTTAGACCTGGTTTAGTCCTGGTTTAGTCCTGGTTTAGTCCTGGTTTAGTCCTGGTTTAGACCTGGTTTAGACCTGGTTTAGACCTGGTTTAGTCCTGGTTTAGTCCTGGTTTAGACCTGGTTTAGTCCTGGTTTAGACCTGGTTTAGACCTGGTTTAGACCTGGTTTAGACCTGGTTTAGACCTGGTTTAGTCCTGGTTTAGACCTGGTTTAGTCCTGGTTTAGACCTGGTTTAGACCTGGTTTAGACCTGGTTTAGTCCTGGTTTAGTCCTGGTTTATGTGATAATCGTATGCTTTGTCTCAGGTCAAAGATGCGCTCTAGGACATGTCCTCTGGAGGACATGGACTCAGGACGTCCTCAGATCAGGTCCAAGTCGAGTCCAGATCAGGTCCTGGTCCAGACCTCAGACCTGAAGAACCTGAGCCACAAGGACCTGATCCACCTGCTGAGCATCATGGAGGGAGAAGTACAGGTACTGCAAATACTGCAAATACTGCACATACTGCAAATACTGCACATACTGCACATACTGCACATACTGCACATACTGCACATACTGCACATACTGCAAATACTGCACATACTGCAAATACTGCAAATACTGCACATACTGCAAATACTGCACATACTGCACATACTGCACATACTGCACATACTGCAAATACTGCACATACTGCACATACTGCAAATACTGCACATACTGCAAATACTGCACATACTGCACATACTGCAAATACTGCACATACTGCACATACTGCAAATACTGCACATACTGCACATACTGCACATACTGCACATACTGCAAATACTGCACATACTGCACATACTGCACATACTGCACATACTGCAAATACTGCACATACTGCACATACTGCACATACTGCACATACTGCAAATACTGCACATACTGCACATACTGCAAATACTGCACATACTGCACATACTGCACATACTGCAAATACTGCACATACTGCACATACTGCACATACTGCAAATTCTGCACATACTGCACATACTGCAAATACTGCAAATTCTGCACATACTGCACATACTGCACATACTGCACATACTGCAAATACTGCACATACTGCACATACTGCACATACTGCAAATACTGCACATACTGCAAATACTGCAAATACTGCAAATACTGCACATACTGCAAATACTGCACATACTGCAAATACTGCACATACTGCAAATACTGCAAATACTGCAAATACTGCAAATACTGCACATACTGCACATACTGCACATACTGCACATACTGCACATACTGCAAATTCTGCACATACTGCACATACTGCAAATTCTGCACATACTGCACATACTGCACATACTGCACATACTGCAAATACTGCACATACTGCACATACTGCACATACTGCAAATACTGCACATACTGCAAATACTGCAAATACTGCAAATACTGCACATACTGCAAATACTGCACATACTGCAAATACTGCACATACTGCAAATACTGCAAATACTGCAAATACTGCAAATACTGCACATACTGCAAATACTGCACATACTGCACATACTGCAAATACTGCAAATACTGCACTTACTGCAAATACTGCACATACTGCACATACTGCAAATACTGCACATACTACACACACTGCACATACTGCACATACTGCAAATACTGCAAATACTCCACATACTGCAAATACTGCACATACTGCAAATACTGCAAATACTGCACATACTGCAAATACTGCAAATACTGCACATACTGCAAATACTGCAAATACTGCACATACTGCAAATACTGCAAATACTGCACATACTGCAAATACTGCACATACTGCACATACTGCACATACTGCACATACTGCACATACTGCAAATACTGCAAATACTGCACATACTGCACATACTGCACATACTGCACATACTGCAAATACTGCACATACTGCACATACTGCACATACTGCAAATACTGCACATACTGCAAATACTGCAAATACTGCACATACTGCACATACTGCAAATACTGCAAATACTGCACAAAGTGCACATACTGCAAATACTCACTCCAAATACTGCAAATACTGCACATACTGCAAATACTGCAAATACTGCAAATACTGCACATACTGCACATACTGCAAATACTCACTCCAAATACTGCAAATACTCCAAATACTCCAAATACTCCAAATATTCCAAACACTCCATTTACTCCAAATACTCCAAATACTGCAAATACTCCAAATACTCCAAATACTGCAAATACTCCAAATACTCCAAATACTCCAAATACTCCAAATACTCCAAATACTCCAAATACTCCAAATACTCCAAATACTGCTACAGCCTGATGATTGGATTAGAGAGAACGCTAACTTAGCAACAGCACGTTGGCAACAGCACGTTAGCAACAGCACGTTAGCAACAAAACGTTAGCAACAGCACGTTAGCAACAGCACGTTAGCAACAGCACGTTAGCAACAGCACGTTAGCAACAGCACGTTAGCAACAGCACGTTAGCAACAGCACGTTAGCAACAAAACGTTAGCAACAGCACGTTAGCAACATGAGTCTCAGGAGGCGGAGCATGACCTGAAACACAGATCAAACCAGAACCAGAGACGGACCAGAACCAGAGACTGACCAGAACTAGAGACGGACCAGAACCAGAGACTGACCAGAACCAGAGACTGACCAGAACTAGAGACGGACCAGAACCAGAGACGGACCAGAACCAGAGACTGACCAGAACCAGAGACTGACCAGAACTAGAGACGGACCAGAACCAGAGACTGACCAGAACTAGAGACGGACCAGAACTAGAGACGGACCAGAACCAGAGACGGACCAGAACCAGAGACTGACCAGAACTAGAGACGGACCAGAACCAGAGACGGACCAGAACCAGAGACTGACCAGAACCAGAGACTGACCAGAACTAGAGACGGACCAGAACCAGAGACGGACCAGAACCAGAGACTGACCAGAACTAGAGACGGACCAGAACCAGAGACGGACCAGAACCAGAGACTGACCAGAACTAGAGACTGACCAGAACTAGAGACTGACCAGAACTAGAGACGGACCAGAACCAGAGACGGACCAGAACCAGAGACTGACCAGAACTAGAGACGGACCAGAACCAGAGACTGACCAGAACTAGAGACGGACCAGAACCAGAGACTGACCAGAACTAGAGACGGACCAGAACTAGAGACGGACCAGAACCAGAGACTGACCAGAACTAGAGACGGACCAGAACCAGAGACTGACCAGAACCAGAGACTGACCAGAACTAGAGACGGACCAGAACCAGAGACGGACCAGAACCAGAGACTGACCAGAACCAGAGACTGACCAGAACTAGAGACGGACCAGAACCAGAGACTGACCAGAACTAGAGACGGACCAGAACTAGAGACGGACCAGAACCAGAGACGGACCAGAACCAGAGACTGACCAGAACTAGAGACGGACCAGAACCAGAGACGGACCAGAACCAGAGACTGACCAGAACCAGAGACTGACCAGAACTAGAGACGGACCAGAACCAGAGACGGACCAGAACCAGAGACTGACCAGAACTAGAGACGGACCAGAACCAGAGACGGACCAGAACCAGAGACTGACCAGAACTAGAGACTGACCAGAACTAGAGACTGACCAGAACTAGAGACGGACCAGAACCAGAGACGGACCAGAACCAGAGACTGACCAGAACTAGAGACGGACCAGAACCAGAGACTGACCAGAACTAGAGACGGACCAGAACCAGAGACTGACCAGAACTAGAGACGGACCAGAACTAGAGACGGACCAGAACCAGAGACTGACCAGAACTAGAGACTGACCAGAACTAGAGACGGACCAGAACCAGAGACGGACCAGAACCAGAGACTGACCAGAACTAGAGACGGACCAGAACTAGAGACGGACCAGAACCAGAGACGGACCAGAACCAGAGACTGACCAGAACCAGAGACTGACCAGAACTAGAGACGGACCAGAACCAGAGACGGACCAGAACCAGAGACTGACCAGAACTAGAGACGGACCAGAACCAGAGACGGACCAGAACCAGAGACTGACCAGAACTAGAGACTGACCAGAACTAGAGACTGACCAGAACTAGAGACGGACCAGAACCAGAGACGGACCAGAACCAGAGACTGACCAGAACTAGAGACGGACCAGAACCAGAGACGGACCAGAACCAGAGATGGACCAGAACCAGAGACGGACCAGAACCAGAGACTGACCAGAACTAGAGACTGACCAGAACCAGAGACTGACCAGAACTAGAGACGGACCAGAACCAGAGACTGACCAGAACTAGAGACGGACCAGAACCAGAGACGGACCAGAACCAGAGACTGACCAGAACTAGAGACTGACCAGAACCAGAGACGGACCAGAACCAGAGACTGACCAGAACCAGAGACTGACCAGAACCAGAGACGGACCAGAACCAGAGACTGACCAGAACCAGAGACTGACCAGAACTAGAGACGGACCAGAACCAGAGACGGACCAGAACTAGAGACTGACCAGAACCAGAGACTGACCAGAACCAGAGACGGACCAGAACCAGAGACGGACCAGAACCAGAGACTGACCAGGACTAGAGACGGACCAGAACCAGAGACGGACCAGAACCAGAGACGGACCAGAACCAGAGACTGACCAGAACCAGAGATGGACCAGAACCGGAGACTGACCAGAACTAGAGACTGACCAGAACCAGAGACTGACCAGAACTAGAGACTGACCAGAACTAGAGACGGACCAGAACCAGAGACGGACCAGAACCAGAGACTGACCAGAACTAGAGACGGACCAGAACCAGAGACGGACCAGAACCAGAGATGGACCAGAACCAGAGACGGACCAGAACCAGAGACTGACCAGAACCAGAGACGGACCAGAACCAGAGACGGACCAGAACCAGAGACTGACCAGAACTAGAGACGGACCAGAACCAGAGACGGACCAGAACCAGAGACTGACCAGAACTAGAGACGGACCAGAACTAGAGACGAACCAGAACTAGAGACGGACCAGAACCAGAGACTGACCAGAACCAGAGACTGACCAGAACTAGAGACGGACCAGAACCAGAGACGGACCAGAACCAGAGACTGACCAGAACTAGAGACGGACCAGAACCAGAGACTGACCAGAACCAGAGACGGACCAGAACCAGAGACGGACCAGAACCAGAGATGGACCAGAACTAGAGACTGACCAGAACCAGAGACTGACCAGAACTAGAGACGGACCAGAACCAGAGACTGACCAGAACTAGAGACGGACCAGAACCAGAGACTGACCAGAACTAGAGACTGACCAGAACCAGAGACTGACCAGAACTAGAGACGGACCAGAACTAGAGACGAACCAGAACTAGAGACGGACCAGAACCAGAGACTGACCAGAACCAGAGACTGACCAGAACTAGAGACGGACCAGAACCAGAGACGGACCAGAACCAGAGACTGACCAGAACTAGAGACGGACCAGAACCAGAGACTGACCAGAACCAGAGACGGACCAGAACCAGAGACGGACCAGAACCAGAGATGGACCAGAACTAGAGACTGACCAGAACCAGAGACTGACCAGAACTAGAGACGGACCAGAACCAGAGACTGACCAGAACTAGAGACGGACCAGAACCAGAGACTGACCAGAACTAGAGACTGACCAGAACCAGAGACTGACCAGAACTAGAGACGGACCAGAACCAGAGACTGACCAGAACCAGAGACTGACCAGAACCAGAGACGGACCAGAACTAGAGACGAACCAGAACTAGAGACGGACCAGAACCAGAGACTGACCAGAACTAGAGACGGACCAGAACCAGAGACTGACCAGAACTAGAGACGGACCAGAACCAGAGACTGACCAGAACTAGAGACTGACCAGAACTAGAGACGGACCAGAACCAGAGACGGACCAGAACCAGAGACTGACCAGAACTAGAGACGGACCAGAACCAGAGACGGACCAGAACCAGAGATGGACCAGAACCAGAGACGGACCAGAACCAGAGACTGACCAGAACTAGAGACTGACCAGAACCAGAGACTGACCAGAACCAGAGACTGACCAGAACCAGAGACGGACCAGAACTAGAGACGAACCAGAACTAGAGACTGACCAGAACCAGAGACTGACCAGAACTAGAGACGGACCAGAACCAGAGACTGACCAGAACCAGAGACTGACCAGAACTAGAGACTGACCAGAACCAGAGACTGACCAGAACCAGAGACGGACCAGAACTAGAGACGAACCAGAACTAGAGACTGACCAGAACCAGAGACTGACCAGAACCAGAGACTGACCAGAACTAGAGACGGACCAGAACCAGAGACTGACCAGAACTAGAGACGGACCAGAACCAGAGACTGACCAGAACTAGAGACGGACCAGAACCAGAGACGGACCAGAACCAGAGACGGACCAGAACCAGAGACTGACCAGAACCAGAGACGGACCAGAACCAGAGACTGACCAGAACTAGAGACGGACCAGAACCAGAGACTGACCAGAACTAGAGACTGACCAGAACCAGAGACTGACCAGAACTAGAGACGGACCAGAACCAGAGACTGACCGAGGAGTCCTTCATGTTGAGGGAGTTGAACCCAGGACCTCGTGGCTGTGAGGTCAGAGGTCACACTCTGCCGCTGTGCTTCAGGCTCGTGATGACGTCATCGCGGTGCTTCACTCACAGCGCTCTGGTCCAGACCTTCTGGAGGCTCAGTACGGCTCTGCTGCCCCCTACAGGCCACTGCAGGCGCTGCAGCGAGACGCAGCTCTGACCCATGAGCAGAGAGACAACGTCTACCACACGCCCATGGCCCAGGTGAAGGTCAGAGGTCAGAAGTCAGAGGAGCAGAGGGTCAGAGGGTCAGAGGTCAGAGGAGCAGAGGAGCAGAGGGTCAGAGGTCAGAGGGGCAGAGGATCAGAGGTCAGAGGGTCAGAGGTCAGAGGAGCAGAGGAGCAGAGGAGCAGAGGGTCAGAGGTCAGAGGGGCAGAGGATCAGAGGGTCAGAGGTCAGAGGTCAGAGGATCAGAGGGTCAGAGGTCAAAGGGTCGGAGGATCAGAGGATCAGAGGGTCAGAGGGTCAGAGGTCAGAGGATCAGAGGGTCAGAGATCAGAGGATCAGAGGATCAGAGGGTCAGAGGTCAAAGGATCAGAGGGTCAGAGATCAGAGGATCAGAGGATCAGAGGGTCAGAGGAGCAGAGGAGCAGAGGGTCAGAGGTCAGAGGGGCAGAGGATCAGAGGTCAGAGGGTCAGAGATCAGAGGATCAGAGGATCAGAGGGTCAGAGGTCAAAGGGTCAGAGGGTCAGAGATCAGAGGATCAGAGGATCAGAGGGTCAGAGGAGCAGAGGAGCAGAGGGTCAGAGGAGATCATGTTTCTTCTTCTCCTGCTGCAGCTGGAGCAGCTGCAGCAGGCGCAGAGCGACACCTACAGGCGGATGCTGGAGCAGCTGCTGCTGCTGGAGCAGCTGCTCAGACGAACAGTGAACGAGCTGAACTCAGAGAAACAGAAACACAAAGAGTTCATCTGTAAAAGCGACGACTTCACTGACCTTCTGGAGCAGGACCGCCACAGGTCAGAGGTCAAACATGATGTAAGAGTGACCCTGACATAACCCTGAGCGGGAGAACACGCCTGTACATGAAGTGTAACGAGCGGTTTTGTTGCAGGCTGAAGCGTCTGGTGGAGCAGGAGAAGTTGTGCCGGACGCGTCAAGAGAAGGAGCTCAGCGGTCATCTGGAGAAGCTCCGCTCAGAACTCTGGACGCTCAGGGCCGTCGCGCTGCTGCTGGTGGACGAGCGACAGAGACACACAGAACAATCGGAGCGACAGCAGCAGAAAGTACGAGAGCTGAGCCGCAAAGTGCTGGAGCGAGAGCGCTGCATCGCCCTCTGCAACGACAAGAGCAAAGAAGACGCTCAGACCATCTTCACGCTGGAGGCGGAGCTGGAGCAGAAGTCTGAGAGCGTTCTGCACGAGCGAGAAGACACGACCAACAGACTCATGACGCAAGAGTCACAGATGCAGCAGCTCCAGCTCCAGCTGCTCACGCTCAGCAGCAGCACTGAGCAGCTGCAGCAGGAGAATCAAGCTCTGCAAAGATCTGAGAAGGATCTGAAAGAACCAAGTCCAAGTGTGAGTTCAGAACTGGAAACGTTGAGGAAAAAGGTTTTGGAAATGGAAGGTCGAGACGAGGAGTTGATGAAAATGGAATCGCAATGTAAAGAGTTCAAAGTGAAGCTGCAAGACTCACAACGCCAGAGCGAGCGCCTCAAACTGGACGTCCAGAAGGTCCAGGAGCGCCTGACGCAAATAGAGAAGCTGGAAGACGTCTTCAACAAGAGCAGGACGGATGGTTCACGGCTGCGCGCCCACGTGGACAACGAGAGACAAAAGGTGAAAGAGTCGTCCTCGGAGCTGGAGTCCATCCGAGACAAAGTCAAGGAGCTGCAAACGGCCGAGGACAAGTTCCACCAGACAGAGACGCTCCTGAAGGACGACGTGGCCAAACTGAAGACGCTCACGCTCATCATCGCCGACGAACGCACGAGCCTGGCCCAAAGACTCAAGCGCCAAGAAGAGAAACGCCAAGAGAACGAGCGGAAGTGTCAAGAAGAACAAGCCAAAGCTTCAGAAGTGACGGAAAAACTGATCGAGGAAAGTAAAAAGTTGCTTAAGGTGAAACGTGAGATGGAGGAGAAGGTGAAGGAGGTGCAAGGACGACTCAAGGGCGAGGAGGAGAAGAGCGCCCAGCTTAACGCCACTTTGACCAGTGCCAACGCTAAGATACAAGATCTGGAAGAAAGGGAAAACAATTTGCAAAATAAGTTGGCAAAAAGTGAAAGGAACGCTGAGGAGAAAAGCAACATGTCTGAGGAGTTGAGTTTGGAAATGGACAAACTCCGAAGTCGATTGAAGCGTTTGGAGATCGTGGAGGACGATCTGATGAAGACGGGAGACGAGCACCAACTTCTGGAGAAACGCTTCCGCTCGGAGCAGGAAAGGTCCAGAAGTTTGGCCAAAGCGATGGAGGAGATGAAGGCGGAGCCGGCGAGGAGCAAAGCCACGGAGAAAGTGGAGGCAGAGACCGAGCTGAGGTGGAGGTGCCGAGCGGAGGAGGAGAAGAACCAGGAGCTGCGAGCGGAGAACCACACGCTGAAGGAGAAGATCCACGAGCTGATGAACGCCGAGGACAAGCTCGCTCAACTGCAGGAGGAGCACGCGGCCATGACGAGGAGGCTCCGGGAGGAGGAGGACGGGAACGTGAGGAGGAACCAGGCCTTTGAGAAGGTCACGCAGGAGCTGGAGACCATGAGAAGGTGAGGAGGAACTGGAGAATATGAGGAGGTGAGCAGGAGCTGGAGACCATGAGGAGGTGAGGAGGAGCTGGAGAACATGAGGAGGTGAGGAGGAGCTGGAGAATATGAGGAGGTGAGGAGGAGCTGGAGAACATGAGGAGGTGAGGAGGAGCTGGAGAACATGAGGAGGTGAGGAGGAGCTGGAGAATATGAGGAGGTGAGGAGGAGCTGGAGAACATGAGGAGGTGAGCAGGAGCTGGAGAACATGAGGAGGTGAGCAGGAGCTGGAGACCATGAGGAGGTGAGGAGGAGCTGGAGAACATGAGGAGGTGAGGAGGAGCTGGAGAATATGAGGAGGTGAGGAGGAGCTGGAGAATATGAGGAGGTGAGCAGGAGCTGGAGAACATGAGGAGGTGAGCAGGAGCTGGAGAAAATGAGGAGGTGAGCAGGAGCTGGAGACCATGAGGAGGTGAGGAGGAGCTGGAGAACATGAGGAGGTGAGCAGGAGCTGGGGAACATGAGGAGGTGAGGAGGAGCTGGAGAACATGAGGAGGTGAGGAGGAGCTGGAGAACATGAGGAGGTGAGGAGGAGCTGGAGAACATGAGGAGGTGAGGAGGAGCTGGGGAACATGAGGAGTTGAGGAGGAGCTGGAGAACATGAGGAGGTGAGGAGGAGCTGGAGAACATGAGGAGGTGAGCAGGAGCTGGAGAACATGAGGAGGTGAGGAGGAGCTGGAGAACATGAGGAGGTGAGGAGGAGCTGGAGAACATGAGGAGGTGAGGAGGAGCTGGAGAACATGAGGAGGTGAGGAGGAGCTGGAGAACATGAGGAGGTGAGGAGGAGCTGGAGACCATGAGGAGGTGAGGAGGAGCTGGAGAACATGAGGAGGTGAGGAGGAGCTGGAGAACATGAGGAGGTGAGGAGGAGCTGGAGAATATGAGGAGGTGAGGAGGAGCTGGAGAATATGAGGAGGTGAGGAGGAGCTGGAGAACATGAGGAGGTGAGCAGGAGCTGGAGAACATGAGGAGGTGAGCAGGAGCTGGAGACCATGAGGAGGTGAGGAGGAGCTGGAGAACATGAGGAGGTGAGGAGGAGCTGGAGAATATGAGGAGGTGAGGAGGAGCTGGAGAACATGAGGAGGTGAGCAGGAGCTGGAGAACATGAGGAGGTGAGCAGGAGCTGGAGACCATGAGGAGGTGAGGAGGAGCTGGAGAACATGAGGAGGTGAGGAGGAGCTGGAGAACATGAGGAGGTGAGCAGGAGCTGGGGAACATGAGGAGGTGAGGAGGAGCTGGAGAACATGAGGAGGTGAGCAGGAGCTGGAGAACATGAGGAGGTGAGCAGGAGCTGGAGACCATGAGGAGGTGAGGAGGAGCTGGAGAACATGAGGAGGTGAGGAGGAGCTGGAGAACATGAGGAGGTGAGGAGGAGCTGGAGAATATGAGGAGGTGAGGAGGAGCTGGAGAATATGAGGAGGTGAGGAGGAGCTGGAGAACATGAGGAGGTGAGCAGGAGCTGGAGAATATGAGGAGGTGAGGAGGAGCTGGAGAACATGAGGAGGTGAGCAGGAGCTGGAGAACATGAGGAGGTGAGCAGGAGCTGGAGACCATGAGGAGGTGAGGAGGAGCTGGAGAACATGAGGAGGTGAGGAGGAGCTGGAGAATATGAGGAGGTGAGGAGGAGCTGGAGAACATGAGGAGGTGAGCAGGAGCTGGAGAACATGAGGAGGTGAGCAGGAGCTGGAGACCATGAGGAGGTGAGGAGGAGCTGGAGAACATGAGGAGGTGAGGAGGAGCTGGAGAATATGAGGAGGTGAGGAGGAGCTGGAGAATATGAGGAGGTGAGGAGGAGCTGGAGAACATGAGGAGGTGAGCAGGAGCTGGAGAACATGAGGAGGTGAGCAGGAGCTGGAGACCATGAGGAGGTGAGGAGGAGCTGGAGAACATGAGGAGGTGAGGAGGAGCTGGAGAATATGAGGAGGTGAGGAGGAGCTGGAGAACATGAGGAGGTGAGCAGGAGCTGGAGAACATGAGGAGGTGAGCAGGAGCTGGAGACCATGAGGAGGTGAGGAGGAGCTGGAGAACATGAGGAGGTGAGGAGGAGCTGGAGAACATGAGGAGGTGAGCAGGAGCTGGGGAACATGAGGAGGTGAGGAGGAGCTGGAGAACATGAGGAGGTGAGGAGGAGCTGGAGAACATGAGGAGGTGAGGAGGAGGTGGAGAACATGAGGAGGTGAGGAGGAGCTGGAGAACATGAGGAGGTGAGCAGGAGCTGGAGAACATGAGGAGGTGAGCAGGAGCTGGAGACCATGAGGAGGTGAGGAGGAGCTGGAGAACATGAGGAGGTGAGGAGGAGCTGGAGAACATGAGGAGGTGAGGAGGAGCTGGAGAATATGAGGAGGTGAGGAGGAGCTGGAGAATATGAGGAGGTGAGGAGGAGCTGGAGAACATGAGGAGGTGAGCAGGAGCTGGAGAATATGAGGAGGTGAGGAGGAGCTGGAGAACATGAGGAGGTGAGCAGGAGCTGGAGAACATGAGGAGGTGAGCAGGAGCTGGAGAACATGAGGAGGTGAGCAGGAGCTGGAGAACATGAGGAGGTGAGCAGGAGCTGGAGACCATGAGGAGGTGAGGAGGAGCTGGAGAACATGAAGAGGTGAGGAGGAGCTGGAGAACATGAGGAGGTGAGCAGGAGCTGGGGAACATGAGGAGGTGAGGAGGAGCTGGAGAACATGAGGAGGTGAGGAGGAGCTGGAGAACATGAGGAGGTGAGGAGGAGCTGGAGAACATGAGGAGGTGAGCAGGAGCTGGAGAACATGAGGAGGTGAGGAGGAGCTGGAGAACATGAGGAGGTGAGCAGGAGCTGGAGAACATGAGGAGGTGAGGAGGAGCTGGGGAACATGAGGAGGTGAGGAGGAGCTGGAGAACATGAGGAGGTGAGGAGGAGCTGGAGAACATGAGGAGGTGAGCAGGAGCTGGAGAACATGAGGAGGTGAGGAGGAGCTGGAGAACATGAGGAGGTGAGGAGGAGCTGGAGAACATGAGGAGGTGAGGAGGAGCTGGAGAACATGAGGAGGTGAGGAGGAGCTGGAGAACATGAGGAGGTGAGCAGGAGCTGGAGAACATGAGGAGGTGAGCAGGAGCTGGAGACCATGAGGAGGTGAGGAGGAGCTGGAGAACATGAGGAGGTGAGGAGGAGCTGGAGAACATGAGGAGGTGAGCAGGAGCTGGAGAACATGAGGAGGTGAGGAGGAGCTGGAGAACATGAGGAGGTGAGGAGGAGCTGGAGAACATGAGGAGGTGAGGAGGAGCTGGAGAACATGAGGAGGTGAGGAGGAGGTGGAGAACATGAGGAGGTGAGGAGGAACCAGTCGTTTGAGAAGGTCAGGCAGGAGGTGGAGAACATGAGGAGGTGAGCAGGAGCTGGAGAACATGAGGAGGTGAGGAGGAGCTGGAGAACATGAGGAGGTGAGCAGGAGCTGGAGAACATGAGGAGGTGAGGAGGAGCTGGAGAACATGAGGAGGTGAGGAGGAGGTGGAGAACATGAGGAGGTGAGGAGGAACCAGTCGTTTGAGAAGGTCAGGCAGGAGGTGGAGAACATGAGGAGGTGAGCAGGAGCTGGAGAACATGAGGAGGTGAGGAGGAGCTGGAGAACATGAGGAGGTGAGGAGGAGCTGGAGAACATGAGGAGGTGAGGAGGAGCTGGAGAACATGAGGAGGTTAGGAGGAGGTGGAGAACATGAGGAGGTGAGGAGGAACCAGTCGTTTGAGAAGGTCAGGCAGGAGGTGGAGAACATGAGGAGGTGAGCAGGAGCTGGAGAACATGAGGAGGTGAGGAGGAGCTGGAGAACATGAGGAGGTGAGGAGGAGGTGGAGAACATGAGGAGGTGAGGAGGAACCAGTCGTTTGAGAAGGTCAGGCAGGAGGTGGAGAACATGAGGAGGTGAGCAGGAGCTGGAGAACATGAGGAGGTGAGGAGGAGCTGGAGAACATGAGGAGGTGAGGAGCAGCTGGAGAATATGAGGAGGTGAGGAGGAGCTGGAGAATATGAGGAGGTGAGGAGGAGCTGGAGAATATGAGGAGGTGAGCAGGAGCTGGAGAACATGAGGAGGTGAGGAGGAGCTGGAGAACATGAGGAGGTAAGGAGGAGCTGGAGAATATGAGGAGGTGAGCAGGAGCTGGAGAATATGAGGAGGTGAGCAGGAGCTGGAGAACATGAGGAGGTGAGGAGGAGCTGGAGAATATGAGGAGGTGAGGAGGAGCTGGAGAACATGAGGAGGTGAGGAGGAGCTGGAGAACATGAGGAGGTGAGCAGGAGCTGGAGAGCATGAGGAGGTGAGCAGGAGCTGGAGAACATGAGGAGGTGAGGAGGAGCTGGAGAATATGAGGAGGTGAGGAGGAGCTGGAGAACATGAGGAGGTGAGGAGGAGCTGGAGAACATGAGGAGGTGAGGAGGAGCTGGAGAACATGAGGAGGTGAGGAGGAGCTGGAGAACATGAGGAGGTGAGGAGGAGCTGGAGAACATGAGGAGGTGAGGAGGAGCTGGAGAACATGAGGAGGTGAGGAGGAGCTGGAGAACATGAGGAGGTGAGGAGGAGCTGGAGAATATGAGGAGGTGAGGAGGAGCTGGAGAATATGAGGAGGTGAGGAGGAGCTGGAGAACATGAGGAGGTGAGGAGGAGCTGGAGAACATGAGGAGGTGAGGAGGAGCTGTAGAACATGAGGAGGTGAGGAGGAGCTGGAGAACATGAGGAGGTGAGCAGGAGCTGGAGAATATGAGGAGGTGAGGAGGAGCTGGAGAACATGAGGAGGTGAGCAGGAGCTGGAGAACATGAGGAGGTGAGGAGGAGCTGGAGAACATGAGGAGGTGAGGAGGAGCTGGAGAACATGAGGAGGTGAGGAGGAGCTGGAGAACATGAGGAGGTGAGCAGGAGCTGGAGAACATGAGGAGGTGAGGAGGAGCTGGAGAACATGAGGAGGTGAGGAGGAGCTGGAGAACATGAGGAGGTGAGGAGGAGGTGGAGAACATGAGGACGTGAGCAGGAGCTGGAGAATATGAGGAGGTGAGGAGGAGCTGGAGAACATGAGGAGGTGAGCAGGAGCTGGAGAACATGAGGAGGTGAGGAGGAGCTGGAGAACATGAGGAGGTGAGGAGGAGGTGGAGAACATGAGGAGGTGAGGAGGAACCAGTCGTTTGAGAAGGTCAGGCAGGAGCTGGAGAATATGAGGAGGTGAGGAGGAGCTGGAGAATATGAGGAGGTGAGGAGGAGCTGGAGAACATGAGGAGGTGAGGAGGAGCTGGAGAACATGAGGAGGTGAGGAGGAGCTGGAGAACATGAGGAGGTGAGGAGGAGCTGGAGAACATGAGGAGGTGAGCAGGAGCTGGAGAACATGAGGAGGTGAGGAGGAGCTGGAGAACATGAGGAGGTGAGGAGGAGCTGGAGAACATGAGGAGGTGAGGAGGAGGTGGAGAACATGAGGAGGTGAGGAGGAACCAGTCGTTTGAGAAGGTCAGGCAGGAGGTGGAGAACATGAGGAGGTGAGCAGGAGCTGGAGAACATGAGGAGGTGAGGAGGAGCTGGAGAACATGAGGAGGTGAGGAGGAGCTGGAGAATATGAGGAGGTGAGGAGGAGCTGGAGAACATGAGGAGGTGAGGAGGAGCTGGAGAACATGAGGAGGTAAGGAGGAGCTGGAGAATATGAGGAGGTGAGGAGGAGCTGTAGAACATGAGGAGGTGAGGAGGAGCTGGAGAATATGAGGAGGTGAGCAGGAGCTGGAGAATATGAGGAGGTGAGCAGGAGCTGGAGAACATGAGGAGGTGAGGAGGAGCTGGAGAATATGAGGAGGTGAGGAGGAGCTGGAGAACATGAGGAGGTGAGGAGGAGCTGGAGAATATGAGGAGGTGAAGAGGAGCTGGAGAACATGAGGAGGTGAGGAGGAGCTGGAGAACATGAGGAGGTGAGGAGGAGCTGGAGAACATGAGGAGGTGAGGAGGAGCTGGAGAACATGAGGAGGTGAGGAGGAGCTGGAAAACATGAGGAGGTGAGGAGGAGCTGGAGAACATGAGGAGGTGAGGAGGAGGTGGAGAACATGAGGAGGTGAGGAGGAGCTGGAGAACATGAGGAGGTGAGCAGGAGCTGGAGAGCATGAGGAGGTGAGCAGGAGCTGGAGAACATGAGGAGGTGAGGAGGAGCTGGAGAATATGAGGAGGTGAGGAGGAGCTGGAGAACATGAGGAGGTGAGCAGGAGCTGGAGAACATGAGGAGGTGAGGAGGAGCTGGAGAACATGAGGAGGTGAGGAGGAGCTGGAGAACATGAGGAGGTGAGCAGGAGCTGGAGAACATGAGGAGGTGAGGAGGAGCTGGAGAACATGAGGAGGTGAGGAGGTGGTGGAGAACATGAGGAGGTGAGAAGGAGCTGGAGAACATGAGGAGGTGAGGAGGAGCTGGAGAACATGAGGAGGTGAGCAGGAGCTGGAGAACATGAGGAGGTGAGGAGGAGCTGGAGAACATGAGGAGGTGAGGAGGAGCTGGAGAACATGAGGAGGTGAGGAGGAGCTGGAGAACATGAGGAGGTGAGCAGGAGCTGGAGAACATGAGGAGGTGAGGAGGAGCTGGAGAACATGAGGAGGTGAGGAGGAGCTGGAGAACATGAGGAGGTGAGGAGGAGCTGGAGAACATGAGGAGGTGAGGAGGAGCTGGAGAACATGAGGAGGTGAGCAGGAGCTGGAGAACATGAGGAGGTGAGCAGGAGCTGGAGAACATGAGGAGGTGAGGAGGAGCTGGAGAACATGAGGAGGTGAGGAGGAGCTGGAGAACATGAGGAGGTGAGGAGGAGCTGGAGAATATGAGGAGGTGAGGAGGAGCTGGAGAATATGAGGAGGTGAGGAGGAGCTGGAGAACATGAGGAGGTGAGCAGGAGCTGGAGAACATGAGGAGGTGAGCAGGAGCTGGAGACCATGAGGAGGTGAGGAGGAGCTGGAGAACATGAGGAGGTGAGGAGGAGCTGGAGAATTTGAGGAGGTGAGGAGGAGCTGGAGAACATGAGGAGGTGAGCAGGAGCTGGAGAACATGAGGAGGTGAGCAGGAGCTGGAGACCATGAGGAGGTGAGGAGGAGCTGGAGAACATGAGGAGGTGAGGAGGAGCTGGAGAACATGAGGAGGTGAGCAGGAGCTGGGGAACATGAGGAGGTGAGGAGGAGCTGGAGAACATGAGGAGGTGAGGAGGAGCTGGAGAACATGAGGAGGTGAGGAGGAGCTGGAGAACATGAGGAGGTGAGCAGGAGCTGGAGAACATGAGGAGTTGAGGAGGAGCTGGAGAACATGAGGAGGTGAGGAGGAGCTGGAGAACATGAGGAGGTGAGGAGGAGCTGGAGAACATGAGGAGGTGAGCAGGAGCTGGAGAACATGAGGAGGTGAGGAGGAGCTGGAGAACATGAGGAGGTGAGGAGGAGCTGGAGAACATGAGGAGGTGAGGAGGAGCTGGAGAACATGAGGAGGTGAGGAGGAGCTGGAGAATATGAGGAGGTGAGGAGGAGCTGGAGAACATGAGGAGGTGAGGAGGAGCTGGAGAACATGAGGAGGTGAGGAGGAGCTGGAGAATATGAGGAGGTGAGGAGGAGCTGGAGAACATGAGGAGGTGAGGAGGAGCTGGAGAACATGAGGAGGTGAGCAGGAGCTGGAGAACATGAGGAGGTGAGGAGGAGCTGGAGAACATGAGGAGGTGAGGAGGAGCTGGAGAACATGAGGAGGTGAGCAGGAGCTGGAGAACATGAGGAGGTGAGGAGGAGCTGGAGAACATGAGGAGGTGAGCAGGAGCTGGAGAACATGAGGAGGTGAGGAGGAGCTGGAGAACATGAGGAGGTGAGGAGGAGCTGGAGAACATGAGGAGGTGAGGAGGAGCTGGAGAACATGAGGAGGTGAGCAGGAGCTGGAGAATATGAGGAGGTGAGGAGGAGCTGGAGAACATGAGGAGGTGAGCAGGAGCTGGAGAACATGAGGAGGTGAGCAGGAGCTGGAGACCATGAGGAGGTGAGGAGGAGCTGGAGAACATGAGGAGGTGAGGAGGAGCTGGAGAACATGAGGAGGTGAGCAGGAGCTGGAGAACATGAGGAGGTGAGGAGGAGCTGGAGAACATGAGGAGGTGAGGAGGAGCTGGAGAACATGAGGAGGTGAGCAGGAGCTGGAGAACATGAGGAGGTGAGGAGGAGCTGGATAACATGAGGAGGTGAGGAGGAGCTGGAGAACATGAGGAGGTGAGGAGGAGCTGGAGAACATGAGGAGGTGAGCAGTAGCTGGAGAACATGAGGAGGTGAGGAGGAGCTGGAGAACATGAGGAGGTGAGGAGGAGCTGGAGAACATGAGGAGGTGAGGAGGAGCTGGAGAACATGAGGAGGTGAGGAGGAGGTGGAGAACATGAAGAGGTGAGGAGGAACCAGTCGTTTGAGAAGGTCAGGCAGGAGGTGGAGAACATGAGGAGGTGAGCAGGAGCTGGAGAACATGAGGAGGTGAGGAGGAGCTGGAGAACATGAGGAGGTGAGCAGGAGCTGGAGAACATGAGGAGGTGAGAAGGAGCTGGAGAACATGAGGAGGTGAGGAGGAGGTGGAGAACATGAGGAGGTGAGGAGGAACCAGTCGTTTGAGAAGGTCAGGCAGGAGGTGGAGAACATGAGGAGGTGAGCAGGAGCTGGAGAACATGAGGAGGTGAGGAGGAGCTGGAGAACATGAGGAGGTGAGGAGGAGCTGGAGAACATGAGGAGGTGAGGAGGAGCTGGAGAACATGAGGAGGTGAGGAGGAGGTGGAGAACATGAGGAGGTGAGGAGGAACCAGTCGTTTGAGAAGGTCAGGCAGGAGGTGGAGAACATGAGGAGGTGAGCAGGAGCTGGAGAACATGAGGAGGTGAGGAGGAACTGGAGAACATGAGGAGGTGAGCAGGAGCTGGAGAACATGAGGAGGTGAGGAGGAGCTGGAGAACATGAGGAGGTGAGGAGGAGCTGGAGAACATGAGGAGGTGAGGAGGAGCTGGAGAACATGAGGAGGTGAGGAGGAGGTGGAGAACATGAAGAGGTGAGGAGGAACCAGTCGTTTGAGAAGGTCAGGCAGGAGGTGGAGAACATGAGGAGGTGAGCAGGAGCTGGAGAACATGAGGAGGTGAGGAGGAGCTGGAGAACATGAGGAGGTGAGCAGGAGCTGGAGAACATGAGGAGGTGAGCAGGAGCTGGAGAACATGAGGAGGTGAGGAGGAGCTGGAGAACATGAGGAGGTGAGCAGGAGCTGGAGAACATGAGGAGGTGAGGAGGAGCTGGAGAACATGAGGAGGTGAGGAGGAGCTGGAGAACATGAGGAGGTGAGGAGGAGCTGGAGAACATGAGGAGGTGAGCAGGAGCTGGAGAATATGAGGAGGTGAGGAGGAGCTGGAGAACATGAGGAGGTGAGCAGGAGCTGGAGAACATGAGGAGGTGAGCAGGAGCTGGAGACCATGAGGAGGTGAGGAGGAGCTGGAGAACATGAGGAGGTGAGGAGGAGCTGGAGAACATGAGGAGGTGAGCAGGAGCTGGAGAACATGAGGAGGTGAGGAGGAGCTGGAGAACATGAGGAGGTGAGGAGGAGCTGGAGAACATGAGGAGGTGAGCAGGAGCTGGAGAACATGAGGAGGTGAGGAGGAGCTGGAGAACATGAGGAGGTGAGGAGGAGCTGGAGAACATGAGGAGGTGAGGAGGAGCTGGAGAACATGAGGAGGTGAGCAGGAGCTGGAGAACATGAGGAGGTGAGGAGGAGCTGGAGAACATGAGGAGGTGAGGAGGAGCTGGAGAACATGAGGAGGTGAGGAGGAGCTGGAGAACATGAGGAGGTGAGGAGGAGGTGGAGAACATGAAGAGGTGAGGAGGAACCAGTCGTTTGAGAAGGTCAGGCAGGAGGTGGAGAACATGAGGAGGTGAGCAGGAGCTGGAGAACATGAGGAGGTGAGGAGGAGCTGGAGAACATGAGGAGGTGAGCAGGAGCTGGAGAACATGAGGAGGTGAGAAGGAGCTGGAGAACATGAGGAGGTGAGGAGGAGGTGGAGAACATGAGGAGGTGAGGAGGAACCAGTCGTTTGAGAAGGTCAGGCAGGAGGTGGAGAACATGAGGAGGTGAGCAGGAGCTGGAGAACATGAGGAGGTGAGGAGGAGCTGGAGAACATGAGGAGGTGAGGAGGAGCTGGAGAACATGAGGAGGTGAGGAGGAGCTGGAGAACATTAGGAGGTGAGGAGGAGGTGGAGAACATGAGGAGGTGAGGAGGAACCAGTCGTTTGAGAAGGTCAGGCAGGAGCTGGAGAATATGAGGAGGTGAGGAGGAGCTGGAGAATATGAGGAGGTGAGGAGGAGCTGGAGAACATGAGGAGGTGAGGAGGAGCTGGAGAACATGAGGAGGTGAGGAGGAGCTGGAGAACATGAGGAGGTGAGGAGGAGCTGGAGAACATGAGGAGGTGAGCAGGAGCTGGAGAACATGAGGAGGTGAGGAGGAGCTGGAGAACATGAGGAGGTGAGGAGGAGCTGGAGAACATGAGGAGGTGAGGAGGAGGTGGAGAACATGAGGACGTGAGAAGGAGCTGGAGAATATGAGGAGGTGAGGAGGAGCTGGAGAACATGAGGAGGTGAGCAGGAGCTGGAGAACATGAGGAGGTGAGGAGGAGTTGGAGAACATGAGGAGGTGAGGAGGAGGTGGAGAACATGAGGAGGTGAGGAGGAACCAGTCGTTTGAGAAGGTCAGGCAGGAGGTGGAGAACATGAGGAGGTGAGCAGGAGCTGGAGAACATGAGGAGGTGAGGAGGAGCTGGAGAATATGAGGAGGTGAGGAGGAGCTGGAGAATATGAGGAGGTGAGGAGGAGCTGGAGAACATGAGAAGGTGAGGAGGAGCTGTAGAACATGAGGAGGTGAGCAGGAGCTGGAGAATATGAGGAGGTGAGCAGGAGCTGGAGAACATGAGGAGGTGAGGAGGAGCTGGAGAATATGAGGAGGTGAGGAGGAGCTGGAGAACATGAGGAGGTGAGGAGGAGCTGGAGAACATGAGGAGGTGAGCAGGAGCTGGAGAACATGAGGAGGTGAGGAGGAGCTGGAGAATATGAGGAGGTGAGGAGGAGCTGGAGAACATGAGGAGGTGAGGAGGAGCTGGAGAACATGAGGAGGTGAAGAGGAGCTGGAGAACATGAGGAGGTGAGGAGGAGCTGGAGAACATGAGGAGGTGAGGAGGAGCTGGAGAACATGAGGAGGTGAGGAGGAGCTGGAGAACATGAGGAGGTGAGGAGGAGCTGGAGAACATGAGGAGGTGAGGAGGAGCTGGAGAACATGAGGAGGTGAGCAGGAGCTGGAGAACATGAGGAGGTGAGGAGGAGCTGGAGAACATGAGGAGGTGAGGAGGAGCTGGAGAACATGAGGAGGTGAGGAGGAGCTGGAGAACATGAGGAGGTGAGCAGGAGCTGGAGAACATGAGGAGGTGAAGAGGAGCTGGAGAACATGAGGAGGTGAGGAGGAGCTGGAGAACATGAGGAGGTGAGGAGGAGCTGGAGAAAATGAGGAGGTGAGGAGGAGCTGGAAAACATGAGGAGGTGAGGAGGAGCTGGAGAACATGAGGAGGTGAGGAGGAGCTGGAGAACATGAGGAGGTGAGGAGGAGCTGGAGAACATGAGGAGGTGAGGAGGAGCTGGAGAACATGAGGAGGTGAGGAGGAGCTGGAGAACATGAGGAGGTGAGGAGGAACCAGTCGTTTGAGAAGGTCAGGCAGGAGGTGGAGAACATGAGGAGGTGAGCAGGAGCTGGAGAACATGAGGAGGTGAGGAGGAGCTGGAGAACATGAGGAGGTGAGGAGGAGCTGGAGAATATGAGGAGGTGAGGAGGAGCTGGAGAATATGAGGAGGTGAGGAGGAGCTGGAGAACATGAGGAGGTGAGGAGGAGCTGGAGAACATGAGGAGGTAAGGAGGAGCTGGAGAATATGAGGAGGTGAGGAGGAGCTGTAGAACATGAGGAGGTGAGGAGGAGCTGGAGAATATGAGGAGGTGAGCAGGAGCTGGAGAATATGAGGAGGTGAGCAGGAGCTGGAGAACATGAGGAGGTGAGGAGGAGCTGGAGAACATGAGGAGGTGAGGAGGAGCTGGAGAACATGAGGAGGTGAGCAGGAGCTGGAGAACATGAGGAGGTGAGGAGGAGCTGGAGAATATGAGGAGGTGAGGAGGAGCTGGAGAACATGAGGAGGTGAGGAGGAGCTGGAGAACATGAGGAGGTGAAGAGGAGCTGGAGAACATGAGGAGGTGAGGATGAGCTGGAGAACATGAGGAGGTGAGGAGGAGCTGGAGAACATGAGGAGGTGAGGAGGAGCTGGAAAACATGAGGAGGTGAGGAGGAGCTGGAGAACATGAGGAGGTGAGGAGGAGCTGGAGAACATGAGGAGGTGAGGAGGAGGTGGAGAACATGAGGAGGTGAGGAGGAGCTGGAGAACATGAGGAGGTGAGCAGGAGCTGGAGAGCATGAGGAGGTGAGCAGGAGCTGGAGAACATGAGGAGGTGAGGAGGAGCTGGAGAATATGAGGAGGTGAGGAGGAGCTGGAGAACATG
The DNA here is from genome assembly GCF_026437365.1 of Eucyclogobius newberryi. Taxonomy (NCBI): domain Eukaryota; kingdom Metazoa; phylum Chordata; class Actinopteri; order Gobiiformes; family Gobiidae; genus Eucyclogobius; species Eucyclogobius newberryi. The sequence continues at coordinate 194,626 of NW_027316312.1, read as the reverse complement.
AGGAGGTGAGCAGGAGCTGGAGAACATGAGGAGGTGAGGAGGAGCTGGAGAACATGAGGAGGTGAGGAGGAGCTGGAGAACATGAGGAGGTGAGCAGGAGCTGGAGAACATGAGGAGGTGAGGAGGAGCTGGAGAACATGAGGAGGTGAGGAGGTGGTGGAGAACATGAGGAGGTGAGGAGGAACCAGTCGTTTGAGAAGGTCAGGCAGGAGGTGGAGAACATGAGGAGGTGAGCAGGAGCTGGAGAACATGAGGAGGTGAGGAGGAGCTGGAGAACATGAGGAGGTGAGGAGGAGCTGGAGAATATGAGGAGGTGAGGAGGAGCTGGAGAACATGAGGAGGTGAGGAGGAGCTGGAGAACATGAGGAGGTAAGGAGGAGCTGGAGAATATGAGGAGGTGAGGAGGAGCTGTAGAACATGAGGAGGTGAGGAGGAGCTGGAGAATATGAGGAGGTGAGCAGGAGCTGGAGAATATGAGGAGGTGAGCAGGAGCTGGAGAACATGAGGAGGTGAGGAGGAGCTGGAGAATATGAGGAGGTGAGGAGGAGCTGGAGAACATGAGGAGGTGAGGAGGAGCTGGAGAACATGAGGAGGTGAGCAGGAGCTGGAGAACATGAGGAGGTGAGGAGGAGCTGGAGAATATGAGGAGGTGAGGAGGAGCTGGAGAACATGAGGAGGTGAGGAGGAGCTGGAGAACATGAGGAGGTGAAGAGGAGCTGGAGAACATGAGGAGGTGAGGAGGAGCTGGAGAACATGAGGAGGTGAGGAGGAGCTGGAGAACATGAGGAGGTGAGGAGGAGCTGGAAAACATGAGGAGGTGAGGAGGAGCTGGAGAACATGAGGAGGTGAGGAGGAGCTGGAGAACATGAGGAGGTGAGGAGGAGGTGGAGAACATGAGGAGGTGAGGAGGAGCTGGAGAACATGAGGAGGTGAGGAGGAGCTGGAGAGCATGAGGAGGTGAGCAGGAACCAGTCGTTTGAGAAGGTCAGGCAGGAGGTGGAGAATATGAGGAGGTGAGGAGGAGCTGGAGAACATGAGGAGGTGAGCAGGAGCTGGAGAACATGAGGAGGTGAGGAGGAGCTGGAGAATATGAGGAGGTGAGGAGGAGCTGGAGAACATGAGGAGGTGAGGAGGAGCTGGAGAACATGAGGAGGTGAGGAGGAGCTGGAGAACATGAGGAGGTGAGGAGGAGCTGGAGAATATGAGGAGGTGAGGAGGAGCTGGAGAATATGAGGAGGTGAGGAGGAGCTGGAGAACATGAGGAGGTGAGCAGGAGCTGGAGAACATGAGGAGGTGAGGAGGAGCTGGAGAATATGAGGAGGTGAGGAGGAGCTGGAGAACATGAGGAGGTGAGGAGGAGCTGGAGAACATGAGGAGGTGAGCAGGAGCTGGAGAGCATGAGGAGGTGAGCAGGAGCTGGAGAACATGAGGAGGTGAGGAGGAGCTGGAGAATATGAGGAGGTGAGGAGGAGCTGGAGAACATGAGGAGGTGAGGAGGAGCTGGAGAACATGAGGAGGTGAGCAGGAGCTGGAGAGCATGAGGAGGTGAGGAGGAGCTGGAGAACATGAGGAGGTGAGGAGGAGCTGGAGAATATGAGGAGGTGAGGAGGAGCTGGAGAACATGAGGAGGTGAGGAGGAGCTGGAGAACATGAGGAGGTGAGGAGGAGCTGGAGAACATGAGGAGGTGAGGAGGAGCTGGAGAACATGAGGAGGTGAGGAGGAGCTGGAGAACATGAGGAGGTGAGGAGGAGCTGGAGAATATGAGGAGGTGAGGAGGAGCTGGAGAACATGAGGAGAAGAGGAGGAGCTGGAGAACATGAGGAGGTGAGGAGGAGCTGGAGAATATGAGGAGGTGAGGAGGAGCTGGAGAATATGAGGAGGTGAGGAGGAGCTGGAGAACATGAGGAGGTGAGGAGGAGCTGGAGAACATGAGGAGGTGAGGAGGAGCTGGAGAACATGAGGAGGTGAGGAGGAGCTGGAGAACATGAGGAGGTGAGCAGGAGCTGGAGAACATGAGGAGGTGAGGAGGAGCTGCAGAACATGAGGAGGTGAGGAGGAGCTGGAGAACATGAGGAGGTGAGGAGGAGGTGGAGAACATGAGGACGTGAGCAGGAGCTGGAGAATATGAGGAGGTGAGGAGGAGCTGGACAACATGAGGAGGTGAGCAGGAGCTGGAGAACATGAGGAGGTGAGGATGAGCTGGAGAACATGAGGAGGTGAGGAGGAGGTGGAGAACATGAGGAGGTGAGGAGGAACCAGTCGTTTGAGAAGGTCAGGCAGGAGCTGGAGAATATGAGGAGGTGAGGAGGAGCTGGAGAATATGAGGAGGTGAGGAGGAGGTGGAGAACATGAGGAGGTGAGGAGGAGCTGGAGAACATGAGGAGGTGAGCAGGAGCTGGAGAGCATGAGGAGGTGAGCAGGAGCTGGAGAACATGAGGAGGTGAGGAGGAGCTGGAGAATATGAGGAGGTGAGGAGGAGCTGGAGAACATGAGGAGGTGAGCAGGAGCTGGAGAACATGAGGAGGTGAGGAGGAGCTGGAGAACATGAGGAGGTGAGGAGGAGCTGGAGAACATGAGGAGGTGAGCAGGAGCTGGAGAACATGAGGAGGTGAGGAGGAGCTGGAGAACATGAGGAGGTGAGGAGGTGGTGGAGAACATGAGGAGGTGAGGAGGAACCAGTCGTTTGAGAAGGTCAGGCAGGAGGTGGAGAACATGAGGAGGTGAGCAGGAGCTGGAGAACATGAGGAGGTGAGGAGGAGCTGGAGAACATAAGGAGGTGAGGAGGAGCTGGAGAATATGAGGAGGTGAGGAGGAGCTGGAGAACATGAGGAGGTGAGGAGGAGCTGGAGAACATGAGGAGGTAAGGAGGAGCTGGAGAATATGAGGAGGTGAGGAGGAGCTGTAGAACATGAGGAGGTGAGGAGGAGCTGGAGAATATGAGGAGGTGAGCAGGAGCTGGAGAATATGAGGAGGTGAGCAGGAGCTGGAGAACATGAGGAGGTGAGGAGGAGCTGGAGAATATGAGGAGGTGAGGAGGAGCTGGAGAACATGAGGAGGTGAGGAGGAGCTGGAGAACATGAGGAGGTGAGGAGGAGCTGGAGAATATGAGGAGGTGAGGAGGAGCTGGAGAACATGAGGAGGTGAGGAGGAGCTGGAGAACATGAGGAGGTGAAGAGGAGCTGGAGAACATGAGGAGGTGAGGAGGAGCTGGAGAACATGAGGAGGTGAGGAGGAGCTGGAGAACATGAGGAGGTGAGGAGGAGCTGGAAAACATGAGGAGGTGAGGAGGAGCTGGAGAACATGAGGAGGTGAGGAGGAGCTGGAGAACATGAGGAGGTGAGGAGGAGGTGGAGAACATGAGGAGGTGAGGAGGAGCTGGAGAACATGAGGAGGTGAGCAGGAGCTGGAGAACATGAAGAGGTGAGGAGGAGCTGGAGAACATGAGGAGGTGAGGAGGAGCTGGAGAATATGAGGAGGTGAGGAGGAGCTGGAGAATATGAGGAGGTGAGGAGGAGCTGGAGAACATGAGGAGGTGAGCAGGAGCTGGAGAACATGAGGAGGTGAGGAGGAGCTGGAGAATATGAGGAGGTGAGGAGGAGCTGGAGAACATGAGGAGGTGAGGAGGAGCTGGAGAACATGAGGAGGTGAGCAGGAGCTGGAGAGCATGAGGAGGTGAGCAGGAGCTGGAGAACATGAGGAGGTGAGGAGGAGCTGGAGAACATGAGGAGGTAAGGAGGAGCTGGAGAATATGAGGAGGTGAGCAGGAGCTGGAGAATATGAGGAGGTGAGCAGGAGCTGGAGAACATGAGGAGGTGAGGAGGAGCTGGAGAATATGAGGAGGTGAGGAGGAGCTGGAGAACATGAGGAGGTGAGGAGGAGCTGGAGAACATGAGGAGGTGAGCAGGAGCTGGAGAGCATGAGGAGGTGAGGAGGAGCTGGAGAACATGAGGAGGTGAGGAGGAGCTGGAGAATATGAGGAGGTGAGGAGGAGCTGGAGAACATGAGGAGGTGAGGAGGAGCTGGAGAACATGAGGAGGTGAGGAGGAGCTGGAGAACATGAGGAGGTGAGGAGGAGCTGGAGAACATGAGGAGGTGAGGAGGAGCTGGAGAACATGAGGAGGTGAGGAGGAGCTGGAGAATATGAGGAGGTGAGGAGGAGCTGGAGAACATGAGGAGAAGAGGAGGAGCTGGAGAACATGAGGAGGTGAGGAGGAGCTGGAGAATATGAGGAGGTGAGGAGGAGCTGGAGAATATGAGGAGGTGAGCAGGAGCTGGAGAACATGAGGAGGTGAGGAGGAGCTGGAGAACATGAGGAGGTGAGGAGGAGCTGGAGAACATGAGGAGGTGAGGAGGAGCTGGAGAACATGAGGAGGTGAGCAGGAGCTGGAGAACATGAGGAGGTGAGGAGGAGCTGCAGAACATGAGGAGGTGAGGAGGAGCTGGAGAACATGAGGAGGTGAGGATGAGCTGGAGAACATGAGGAGGTGAGGAGGAGGTGGAGAACATGAGGAGGTGAGGAGGAACCAGTCGTTTGAGAAGGTCAGGCAGGAGCTGGAGAATATGAGGAGGTGAGGAGGAGCTGGAGAATATGAGGAGGTGAGGAGGAGCTGGAGAACATGAGGAGGTGAGGAGGAGCAGCTGGAGAACATGAGGAGGTGAGGAGGAGCTGGAGAACATGAGGAGGTGAGCAGGAGCTGGAGAACATGAGGAGGTGAGGAGGAGCTGGAGAACATGAGGAGGTGAGGAGGAGCTGGAGAACATGAGGAGGTGAGGAGGAGGTGGAGAACATGAGGACGTGAGCAGGAGCTGGAGAATATGAGGAGGTGAGGAGGAGCTGGAGAACATGAGGAGGTGAGCAGGAGCCGGAGAACATGAGGAGGTGAGGAGGAGCTGGAGAACATGAGGAGGTGAGGAGGAGGTGGAGAACATGAGGAGGTGAGGAGGAACCAGTCGTTTGAGAAGGTCAGGCAGGAGGTGGAGAACATGAGGAGGTGAGCAGGAGCTGGAGAACATGAGGAGGTGAGGAGGAGCTGGAGAACATGAGGAGGTGAGGAGGAGCTGGAGAATATGAGGAGGTGAGGAGGAGCTGGAGAATATGAGGAGGTGAGGAGGAGCTGGAGAACATGAGGAGGTGAGGAGGAGCTGGAGAACATGAGGAGGTAAGGAGGAGCTGGAGAATATGAGGAGGTGAGGAGGAGCTGTAGAACATGAGGAGGTGAGGAGGAGCTGGAGAATATGAGGAGGTGAGCAGGAGCTGGAGAATATGAGGAGGTGAGCAGGAGCTGGAGAACATGAGGAGGTGAGGAGGAGCTGGAGAATATGAGGAGGTGAGGAGGAGCTGGAGAACATGAGGAGGTGAGGAGGAGCTGGAGAACATGAGGAGGTGAGCAGGAGCTGGAGAACATGAGGAGGTGAGGAGGAGCTGGAGAATATGAGGAGGTGAGGAGGAGCTGGAGAACATGAGGAGGTGAGGAGGAGCTGGAGAACATGAGGAGGTGAAGAGGAGCTGGAGAACATGAGGAGGTGAGGAGGAGCTGGAGAACATGAGGAGGTGAGGAGGAGCTGGAGAACATGAGGAGGTGAGGAGGAGCTGGAAAACATGAGGAGGTGAGGAGGAGCTGGAGAACATGAGGAGGTGAGGAGGAGCTGGAGAACATGAGGAGGTGAGGAGGAGGTGGAGAACATGAGGAGGTGAGGAGGAGCTGGAGAACATGAGGAGGTGAGCAGGAGCTGGAGAGCATGAGGAGGTGAGCAGGAGCTGGAGAACATGAGGAGGTGAGGAGGAGCTGGAGAATATGAGGAGGTGAGGAGGAGCTGGAGAACATGAGGAGGTGAGCAGGAGCTGGAGAACATGAGGAGGTGAGGAGGAGCTGGAGAACATGAGGAGGTGAGGAGGAGCTGGAGAACATGAGGAGGTGAGCAGGAGCTGGAGAACATGAGGAGGTGAGGAGGAGCTGGAGAACATGAGGAGGTGAGGAGGTGGTGGAGAACATGAGGAGGTGAGGAGGAACCAGTCGTTTGAGAAGGTCAGGCAGGAGCTGGAGAATATGAGGAGGTGAGGAGGAGCTGGAGAATATGAGGAGGTGAGGAGGAGCTGGAGAACATGAGGAGGTGAGGAGGAGCAGCTGGAGAACATGAGGAGGTGAGGAGGAGCTGGAGAACATGAGGAGGTGAGCAGGAGCTGGAGAACATGAGGAGGTGAGGAGGAGCTGGAGAACATGAGGAGGTGAGGAGGAGCTGGAGAACATGAGGAGAAGAGGAGGAGCTGGAGAACATGAGGAGGTGAGGAGGAGCTGGAGAACATGAGGAGGTGAGGAGGAGCTGGAGAATATGAGGAGGTGAGGAGGAGCTGGAGAACATGAGGAGGTGAGGAGGAGCTGGAGAACATGAGGAGGTGAGGAGGAGCTGGAGAACATGAGGAGGTGAGGAGGAGCTGGAGAACATGAGGAGGTGAGGAGGAGCTGGAGAACATGAGGAGGTGAGGAGGAGCTGGAGAACATGAGGAGGTGAGGAGGAGCTGGAGAACATGAGGAGGTGAGGAGGAGCTGGAGAACATGAGGAGGTGAGGAGGAGCTGGAGAACATGAGGAGGTGAGGAGGAGCTGGAGAACATGAGGAGGTGAAGAGGAGCTGGAGAACATGAGGAGGTGAGGAGGAGCTGGAGAACATGAGGAGGTGAGGAGGAGCTGGAGAACATGAGGAGGTGAGGAGGAGCTGGAAAACATGAGGAGGTGAGGAGGAGCTGGAGAACATGAGGAGGTGAGGAGGAGCTGGAGAACATGAGGAGGTGAGGAGGAGCTGGAAAACATGAGGAGGTGAGGAGGAGCTGGAGACCATGAGGAGGTGAGGAGGAGCTGGAGAACATGAGGAGGTGAGGAGGAGGTGGAGAACATGAGGAGGTGAGGAGGAGCTGGAGAACATGAGGAGGTGAGCAGGAGCTGGAGAACATGAGGAGGTGAGGAGGAGCTGGAGAACATGAGGAGGTGAGGAGGAGCTGGAGAATATGAGGAGGTGAGGAGGAGCTGGAGAATATGAGGAGGTGAGGAGGAGCTGGAGAACATGAGGAGGTGAGCAGGAGCTGGAGAACATGAGGAGGTGAGGAGGAGCTGGAGAATATGAGGAGGTGAGGAGGAGCTGGAGAACATGAGGAGGTGAGGAGGAGCTGGAGAACATGAGGAGGTGAGCAGGAGCTGGAGAGCATGAGGAGGTGAGCAGGAGCTGGAGAACATGAGGAGGTGAGGAGGAGCTGGAGAACATGAGGAGGTAAGGAGGAGCTGGAGAATATGAGGAGGTGAGCAGGAGCTGGAGAATATGAGGAGGTGAGCAGGAGCTGGAGAACATGAGGAGGTGAGGAGGAGCTGGAGAATATGAGGAGGTGAGGAGGAGCTGGAGAACATGAGGAGGTGAGGAGGAGCTGGAGAATATGAGGAGGTGAGGAGGAGCTGGAGAATATGAGGAGGTGAGGAGGAGCTGGAGAACATGAGGAGGTGAGGAGGAGCTGGAGAACATGAGGAGGTAAGGAGGAGCTGGAGAATATGAGGAGGTGAGGAGGAGCTGTAGAACATGAGGAGGTGAGGAGGAGCTGGAGAATATGAGGAGGTGAGCAGGAGCTGGAGAATATGAGGAGGTGAGCAGGAGCTGGAGAACATGAGGAGGTGAGGAGGAGCTGGAGAATATGAGGAGGTGAGGAGGAGCTGGAGAACATGAGGAGGTGAGGAGGAGCTGGAGAACATGAGGAGGTAAGGAGGAGCTGGAGAATATGAGGAGGTGAGGAGGAGCTGTAGAACATGAGGAGGTGAGGAGGAGCTGGAGAATATGAGGAGGTGAGCAGGAGCTGGAGAATATGAGGAGGTGAGCAGGAGCTGGAGAACATGAGGAGGTGAGGAGGAGCTGGAGAATATGAGGAGGTGAGGAGGAGCTGGAGAACATGAGGAGGTGAGGAGGAGCTGGAGAACATGAGGAGGTGAGCAGGAGCTGGAGAACATGAGGAGGTGAGGAGGAGCTGGAGAATATGAGGAGGTGAGGAGGAGCTGGAGAATATGAGGAGGTGAGGAGGAGCTGGAGAACATGAGGAGGTGAGCAGGAGCTGGAGAACATGAGGAGGTGAGGAGGAGCTGGAGAACATGAGGAGGTGAGGAGGAGCTGGAGAACATGAGGAGGTGAGCAGGAGCTGGAGAACATGAGGAGGTGAGGAGGAGCTGGAGAACATGAGGAGGTGAGGAGGTGGTGGAGAACATGAGGAGGTGAGGAGGAACCAGTCGTTTGAGAAGGTCAGGCAGGAGCTGGAGAATATGAGGAGGTGAGGAGGAGCTGGAGAATATGAGGAGGTGAGGAGGAGCTGGAGAACATGAGGAGGTGAGGAGGAGCAGCTGGAGAACATGAGGAGGTGAGGAGGAGCTGGAGAACATGAGGAGGTGAGCAGGAGCTGGAGAACATGAGGAGGTGAGGAGGAGCTGGAGAACATGAGGAGGTGAGGAGGAGCTGGAGAACATGAGGAGGTGAGGAGGAGGTGGAGAACATGAGGACGTGAGCAGGAGCTGGAGAATATGAGGAGGTGAGGAGGAGCTGGAGAACATGAGGAGGTGAGCAGGAGCTGGAGAACATGAGGAGGTGAGGAGGAGCTGGAGAACATGAGGAGGTGAGGAGGAGGTGGAGAACATGAGGAGGTGAGGAGGAACCAGTCGTTTGAGAAGGTCAGGCAGGAGGTGGAGAACATGAGGAGGTGAGCAGGAGCTGGAGAACATGAGGAGGTGAGGAGGAGCTGGAGAACATGAGGAGGTGAGGAGGAGCTGGAGAATATGAGGAGGTGAGGAGGAGCTGGAGAATATGAGGAGGTGAGGAGGAGCTGGAGAACATGAGGAGGTGAGGAGGAGCTGGAGAACATGAGGAGGTAAGGAGGAGCTGGAGAATATGAGGAGGTGAGGAGGAGCTGTAGAACATGAGGAGGTGAGGAGGAGCTGGAGAATATGAGGAGGTGAGCAGGAGCTGGAGAATATGAGGAGGTGAGCAGGAGCTGGAGAACATGAGGAGGTGAGGAGGAGCTGGAGAATATGAGGAGGTGAGGAGGAGCTGGAGAACATGAGGAGGTGAGGAGGAGCTGGAGAACATGAGGAGGTGAGCAGGAGCTGGAGAACATGAGGAGGTGAGGAGGAGCTGGAGAATATGAGGAGGTGAGGAGGAGCTGGAGAACATGAGGAGGTGAGGAGGAGCTGGAGAACATGAGGAGGTGAAGAGGAGCTGGAGAACATGAGGAGGTGAGGAGGAGCTGGAGAACATGAGGAGGTGAGGAGGAGCTGGAGAACATGAGGAGGTGAGGAGGAGCTGGAAAACATGAGGAGGTGAGGAGGAGCTGGAGAACATGAGGAGGTGAGGAGGAGCTGGAGAACATGAGGAGGTGAGGAGGAGGTGGAGAACATGAGGAGGTGAGGAGGAGCTGGAGAACATGAGGAGGTGAGCAGGAGCTGGAGAGCATGAGGAGGTGAGCAGGAGCTGGAGAACATGAGGAGGTGAGGAGGAGCTGGAGAATATGAGGAGGTGAGGAGGAGCTGGAGAACATGAGGAGGTGAGCAGGAGCTGGAGAACATGAGGAGGTGAGGAGGAGCTGGAGAACATGAGGAGGTGAGGAGGAGCTGGAGAACATGAGGAGGTGAGCAGGAGCTGGAGAACATGAGGAGGTGAGGAGGAGCTGGAGAACATGAGGAGGTGAGGAGGTGGTGGAGAACATGAGGAGGTGAGGAGGAACCAGTCGTTTGAGAAGGTCAGGCAGGAGGTGGAGAACATAAGGAGGTGAGCAGGAGCTGGAGAACATGAGGAGGTGAGGAGGAGCTGGAGAACATGAGGAGGTGAGGAGGAGCTGGAGAATATGAGGAGGTGAGGAGGAGCTGGAGAACATGAGGAGGTGAGCAGGAGCTGGAGAACATGAGGAGGTGAGGAGGAGCTGGAGAACATGAGGAGGTAAGGAGGAGCTGGAGAATATGAGGAGGTGAGGAGGAGCTGGAGAACATGAGGAGGTGAGGAGGAGCTGGAGAATATGAGGAGGTGAGCAGGAGCTGGAGAATATGAGGAGGTGAGCAGGAGCTGGAGAACATGAGGAGGTGAGGAGGAGCTGGAGAATATGAGGAGGTGAGGAGGAGCTGGAGAACATGAGGAGGTGAGGAGGAGCTGGAGAACATGAGGAGGTGAGGAGGAGGTGGAGAACATGAGGAGGTGAGGAGGAGCTGGAGAACATGAGGAGGTGAGCAGGAGCTGGAGAGCATGAGGAGGTGAGCAGGAGCTGGAGAACATGAGGAGGTGAGGAGGAGCTGGAGAATATGAGGAGGTGAGGAGGAGCTGGAGAACATGAGGAGGTGAGCAGGAGCTGGAGAACATGAGGAGGTGAGGAGGAGCTGGAGAACATGAGGAGGTGAGGAGGAGCTGGAGAACATGAGGAGGTGAGCAGGAGCTGGAGAACATGAGGAGGTGAGGAGGAGCTGGAGAACATGAGGAGGTGAGGAGGTGGTGGAGAACATGAGGAGGTGAGGAGGAACCAGTCGTTTGAGAAGGTCAGGCAGGAGGTGGAGAACATAAGGAGGTGAGCAGGAGCTGGAGAACATGAGGAGGTGAGGAGGAGCTGGAGAACATGAGGAGGTGAGGAGGAGCTGGAGAATATGAGGAGGTGAGGAGGAGCTGGAGAACATGAGGAGGTGAGCAGGAGCTGGAGAACATGAGGAGGTGAGGAGGAGCTGGAGAACATGAGGAGGTAAGGAGGAGCTGGAGAATATGAGGAGGTGAGGAGGAGCTGGAGAACATGAGGAGGTGAGGAGGAGCTGGAGAATATGAGGAGGTGAGCAGGAGCTGGAGAATATGAGGAGGTGAGCAGGAGCTGGAGAACATGAGGAGGTGAGGAGGAGCTGGAGAATATGAGGAGGTGAGGAGGAGCTGGAGAACATGAGGAGGTGAGGAGGAGCTGGAGAATATGAGGCGGTGAGGAGGAGCTGGAGAACATGAGGAGGTGAGCAGGAGCTGGAGAACATGAGGAGGTGAGGAGGAGCTGGAGAACATGAGGAGGTGAGGAGGAGCTGGAGAACATGAGGAGGTGAAGAGGAGCTGGAGAACATGAGGAGGTGAGGAGGAGCTGGAGAACATGAGGAGGTGAGCAGGAGCTGGAGAACATGAGGAGGTGAGGAGGAGCTGGAGAACATGAGGAGGTGAGCAGGAGCTGGAGAGCATGAGGAGGTGAGCAGGAGCTGGAGAACATGAGGAGGTGAGGAGGAGCTGGAGAATATGAGGAGGTGAGGAGGAGCTGGAGAACATGAGGAGGTGAGGAGGAGCTGGAGAACATGAGGAGGTGAAGAGGAGCTGGAGAACATGAGGAGGTGAGGAGGAGCTGGAGAACATGAGGAGGTGAGCAGGAGCTGGAGAACATGAGGAGGTGAGGAGGAGCTGGAGAACATGAGGAGGTGAGCGGGAGCTGGAGAACATGAGGAGGTGAGGAGGAGGTGGAGAACATGAGGAGGTGAGGAGGAGCTGGAGAACATGAGGAGGTGAGGAGGAGCTGGAGAACATGAGGAGGTGAGCAGGAGCTGGAGAACATGAGGAGGTGAGAAGGAGGTGGAGAACATGAGGAGGTGAGCAGGAGCTGGAGAACATGAGGAGGTGAGGAGGAGCTGGAGAACATGAGGAGGTGAGGAGGAGCTGGAGAACATGAGGAGGTGAGCAGGAGCTGGAGAACATGAGGAGGTGAGGCGGAGGTGGAGAACATGAGGAGGTGAGGAGGAGCTGGAGAACATGAGGAGGTGAGGAGGAGCTGGAGAACATGAGGAGGTGAGCAGGAGCTGGAGAACATGAGGAGGTGAGGAGGAGGTGGAGAACATGAGGAGTTGAGGAGGAGCTGGAGAACATGAGGAGGTGAGGAGGAGCTGGAGAACATGAGGAGGTGAGGAGGAGCTGGAGAACATGAGGAGGTGAGGAGGAACCAGGCGTTTGAGAAGGTCAGGCAGGAGTTGGAGGACATGAGGAGGTGAGGAGGAGCTGGAGAACATGAGGAGGTGAGCAGGAGCTGGAGAACATGAGGAGGTGAGGAGGAGGTGGAGAACATGAGGAGGTGAGGAGGAGCTGGAGAACATGAGGAGGTGAGGAGGAGCTGGAGAACATGAGGAGGTGAGGAGGAGCTGGAGAACATGAGGAGGTGAGGAGGAACCAGGCGTTTGAGAAGGTCAGGCAGGAGTTGGAGGACATGAGGAGGTGAGGACATTCACACAGACGTACGCAGACAATGGGGGCGAGTCAGGTTAAGTGTCTTGCCCAAGGACACAAGGGCAGTATTCACATGATCCGACCGCTCTGCCACTGAGCTACTGCCGCCCAGAGCTCTGCTTGTCCCGGGTCGTGGGGGCAGCACCCAGACTTCCCTCTCCCCAGACACCTCCTCCAGCTCCTCCTCCTCCCGAGGCGTTCCCAGGCCAGAGAGACATAGTCCCTCCAGTGTGTCCTGGGTCTTCCCGGTGGGACACGCCCAAAACACCTCCCCAGGGAGGAGCCCAGGAGGAGCAGCGGCTCTACTCCAAGCTCCTCCCGTGTGGCCGAGCTCCTCCCCCCGTCTCTAAGTGAACGCCCACCCGGCGGAGGAAACTCATTTCGACCACTTGTATCTGCGATCTTGTCCTTTGGGTCACGAAAGCTCATGACCATAGGTGAGGTCAGAACGTAGAGTGACAGGTGAGGTCAGAACTGTCATGGAATCAGACAAACACCGATGCTATTCCGTAACACATCGAGAACACAATTCAACTAAGAACATGAAACGACACAGAAATATCAGACATTTGTGTGGCAAGCTTGGGAGAAAACGCCGGGACTGATCACGCAGGCTGTGGTACGCAGCCTGCGTGACCCTCCTGTGTCTCACACCGTTTTTTCCCATGCTGGTTGGTTTTATTAGATATTCTGGAATAGGCGGGTCACATTTCTCATTGGTCAGCCTCACATCAAGGCACTTGGTATTTTTCCTAGAGATCAAGCCTTGGGTAAACATTACCCAGACTCCTCTGGGCTGTCACCCCCCCTGGGGTAAATCTTGGCCTCTTTACGACCCCTTCACAAATGCAGTTTGTCACACACCCGTTATTCTCTTAAACTAATGATGCAGATAAAATATCACTATTATGCACATAAAATACATCACAGAAATATAATTATATATTCACATTTTATCACAAGAACGTACAGTGACAGGTGAGGTCAGAACGTAGAGTGACAGGTGAGGTGAGGACGTAGAGTGACAGGTCAGGTCAGAACGTAGAGTGACAGGTGAGGTCAGGACGTGGAGTGACAGGTGAGGTCAGGACGTAGAGTGACAGGTGAGGTCAGGACGTAGAGTGACAGGTGAGGTCAGAACGTAGAGTGACAGGTGAGGTCAGGACGTATAGTGACAGGTGAGGTCAGAACGTAGAGTGACAGGTGAGGTCAGAACGTAGAGTGACAGGTGAGGTCAGAACGTAGAGTGACAGGTGAGGTCAGAACGTAGAGTGACAGGTGAGGTCAGAACGTAGAGTGACAGGTGAGGTCAGAACGTGGAGTGACAGGTGAGGTCAGGACGTGGAGTGACAGGTGAGGTCAGGACGTAGAGTGACAGGTGAGGTCAGGACGTAGAGTGACAGGTGAGGTCAGAACGTAGAGTGACAGGTGAGGTCAGGACGTAGAGTGACAGGTGAGGTCAGAACGTAGAGTGACAGGTGAGGTCAGAACGTAGAGTGACAGGTGAGGTCAGAACGTGGAGTGACAGGTGAGGTCAGGACGTAGAGTGACAGGTGAGGTCAGAACGTAGAGTGACAGGTGAGGTCAGAACGTAGAGTGACAGGTGAGGTCAGAACGTAGAGTGACAGGTGAGGTCAGAACGTGGAGTGACAGGTGAGGTCAGAACGTAGAGTGACAGGTGAGGTCAGGACGTGGAGTGACAGGTGAGGTCAGGACGTAGAGTGACAGGTGAGGTCAGAACGTAGAGTGACAGGTGAGGTCAGAACGTAGAGTGACAGGTGAGGTCAGAACGTAGAGTGACAGGTGAGGTCAGAACGTAGAGTGACAGGTGAGGTCAGAACGTGGAGTGACAGGTGAGGTCAGGACGTAGAGTGACAGGTGAGGTCAGAACGTAGAGTGACAGGTGAGGTCAGGACGTAGAGTGACAGGTGAGGTCAGAACGTGGAGTGACAGGTGAGGTCAGAACGTAGAGTGACAGGTGAGGTCAGAACGTGGAGTGACAGGTGAGGTCAGGACGTAGAGTGACAGGTGAGGTCAGAACGTAGAGTGACAGGTGAGGTCAGAACGTAGAGTGACAGGTGAGGTCAGAACGTAGAGTGACAGGTGAGGTCAGAACGTAGAGTGACAGGTGAGGTCAGAACGTAGAGTGACAGGTGAGGTCAGAACGTGGAGTGACAGGTGAGGTCAGGACGTAGAGTGACAGGTGAGGTCAGAACGTAGAGTGACAGGTGAGGTCAGAACGTAGAGTGACAGGTGAGGTCAGAACGTGGAGTGACAGGTGAGGTCAGAACGTAGAGTGACAGGTGAGGTCAGGACGTGGAGTGACAGGTGAGGTCAGGACGTAGAGTGACAGGTGAGGTCAGAACGTAGAGTGACAGGTGAGGTCAGGACGTAGAGTGACAGGTGAGGTCAGAACGTAGAGTGACAGGTGAGGTCAGAACGTAGAGTGACAGGTGAGGTCAGAACGTGGAGTGACAGGTGAGGTCAGGACGTAGAGTGACAGGTGAGGTCAGAACGTAGAGTGACAGGTGAGGTCAGAACGTAGAGTGACAGGTGAGGTCAGAACGTAGAGTGACAGGTGAGGTCAGAACGTAGAGTGACAGGTGAGGTCAGAACGTAGAGTGACAGGTGAGGTCAGAACGTGGAGTGACAGGTGAGGTCAGGACGTAGAGTGACAGGTGAGGTCAGAACGTAGAGTGACAGGTGAGGTCAGAACGTAGAGTGACAGGTGAGGTCAGAACGTAGAGTGACAGGTGAGGTCAGAACGTAGAGTGACAGGTGAGGTCAGAACGTAGAGTGACAGGTGAGGTCAGAACGTAGAGTGACAGGTGAGGTCAGAACGTGGAGTGACAGGTGAGGTCAGGACGTAGAGTGACAGGTGAGGTCAGAACGTAGAGTGACAGGTGAGGTCAGAACGTAGAGTGACAGGTGAGGTCAGAACGTAGAGTGACAGGTGAGGTCAGAACGTAGAGTGACAGGTGAGGTCAGAACGTAGAGTTACAAGTGAGGTCAGGACGTAGAGTGACAGGTGAGGTCAGAACGTGGAGTGACAGGTGAGGTCAGAACGTAGAGTGACAGGTGAGGTCAGGACGTGGAGTGACAGGTGAGGTCAGAACGTAGAGTGACAGGTGAGGTCAGAACGTAGAGTGACAGGTGAGGTCAGAACGTGGAGTGACAGGTGAGGTCAGAACGTGGAGTGACAGGTGAGGTCAGAACGTAGAGTGACAGGTGAGGTCAGGACGTGGAGTGACAGGTGAGGTCAGGACGTAGAGTGACAGGTGAGGTCAGAACGTAGAGTGACAGGTGAGGTCAGAACGTAGAGTGACAGGTGAGGTCAGAACGTAGAGTGACAGGTGAGGTCAGAACGTAGAGTGACAGGTGAGGTCAGAACGTGGAGTGACAGGTGAGGTCAGGACGTAGAGTGACAGGTGAGGTCAGAACGTAGAGTGACAGGTGAGGTCAGAACGTAGAGTGACAGGTGAGGTCAGAACGTAGAGTGACAGGTGAGGTCAGAACGTGGAGTGACAGGTGAGGTCAGGACGTAGAGTGACAGGTGAGGTCAGAACGTGGAGTGACAGGTGAGGTCAGAACGTGGAGTGACAGGTGAGGTCAGGACGTAGAGTGACAGGTGAGGTCAGAACGTGGAGTGACAGGTGAGGTCAGGACGTAGAGTGACAGGTGAGGTCAGAACGTGGAGTGACAGGTGAGGTCAGAACGTAGAGTGACAGGTGAGGTCAGAACGTAGAGTGACAGGTGAGGTCAGAACGTAGAGTGACAGGTGAGGTCAGAACGTAGAGTGACAGGTGAGGTCAGAACGTAGAGTGACAGGTGAGGTCAGAACGTGGAGTGACAGGTGAGGTCAGGACGTAGAGTGACAGGTGAGGTCAGAACGTAGAGTGACAGGTGAGGTCAGAACGTAGAGTGACAGGTGAGGTCAGGACGTAGAGTGACAGGTGAGGTCAGAACGTGGAGTGACAGGTGAGGTCAGGACGTAGAGTGACAGGTGAGGTCAGAACGTGGAGTGACAGGTGAGGTCAGAACGTAGAGTGACAGGTGAGGTCAGAACGTAGAGTGACAGGTGAGGTCAGAACGTAGAGTGACAGGTGAGGTCAGAACGTAGAGTGACAGGTGAGGTCAGAACGTAGAGTGACAGGTGAGGTCAGAACGTGGAGTGACAGGTGAGGTCAGGACGTAGAGTGACAGGTGAGGTCAGAACGTAGAGTGACAGGTGAGGTCAGAACGTAGAGTGACAGGTGAGGTCAGGACGTGGAGTGACAGGTGAGGTCAGAACGTGGAGTGACAGGTGAGGTCAGAACGTAGAGTGACAGGTGAGGTCAGAACGTGGAGTGACAGGTGAGGTCAGGACGTAGAGTGACAGGTGAGGTCAGAACGTGGAGTGACAGGTGAGGTCAGGACGTAGAGTGACAGGTGAGGTCAGAACGTGGAGTGACAGGTGAGGTCAGAACGTAGAGTGACAGGTGAGGTCAGAACGTAGAGTGACAGGTGAGGTCAGAACGTAGAGTGACAGGTGAGGTCAGAACGTAGAGTGACAGGTGAGGTCAGAACGTAGAGTGACAGGTGAGGTCAGAACGTGGAGTGACAGGTGAGGTCAGGACGTAGAGTGACAGGTGAGGTCAGAACGTAGAGTGACAGGTGAGGTCAGAACGTAGAGTGACAGGTGAGGTCAGAACGTAGAGTGACAGGTGAGGTCAGAACGTAGAGTGACAGGTGAGGTCAGAACGTAGAGTGACAGGTGAGGTCAGAACGTGGAGTGACAGGTGAGGTCAGGACGTAGAGTGACAGGTGAGGTCAGAACGTAGAGTGACAGGTGAGGTCAGAACGTAGAGTTACAAGTGAGGTCAGAACGTGGAGTGACAGGTGAGGTCAGAACGTAGAGTGACAGGTGAGGTCAGAACGTGGAGTGACAGGTGAGGTCAGGACGTAGAGTGACAGGTGAGGTCAGAACGTAGAGTGACAGGTGAGGTCAGAGCTTTGTCTTTGGACTCAGCTCCTTCTTCACCACAACAGTCCAACATTCAATCACACGCTCCATCAAGACCCCGAGATACTTGAACTCCTCCACCTGGGACAAGGACCCCCCACCCACCTGGAGAGGACAAGGACCCCCCACCCACCTGGAGAGGACAAAGACCCCCCACCCACCTGGAGAGGGCAAGGACCCCCCACCCACCTGCAGAGGACAAGGACAAGGACCCCCCGACCCACCTGGAGAGGGCAAGGACAAGGACCCCCCACCCACCTGGAGAGGACAAGGACAAGGACCCCCCACCCACCTGGAGAGGGCAAGGACCCCCCACCTGGAGAGGACAAGGACCCCCCACCCACCTGGAGAGGGCAAGGACAAGGACCCCCCCACCCACCTGGAGAGGGCAAGGACCCCCCACCCACCTGGAGAGGACAAGGACCCCCCACCCACCTGGAGAGGGCAAGGACCCCCCTCCCACCTGGAGAGGACAAGGACAAGGACCACCCACCCACCTGGAGAGGACAAGGACAAGGACCCCCCACCCACCTGGAGAGGACAAGGACAAGGACCCCCCACCCACCTGGAGAGGGCAAGGACCCCCCACCCACCTGGAGAGGGCAAGGACCCCCCTCCCACCTGGAGAGGACAAGGACAAGGACCCCCCTCCCACCTGGAGAGGACAAGGACAAGGACCACCCACCCACCTGGAGAGGACAAGGACAAGGACCACCCACCCACCTGGAGAGGACAAGGACCCCCCACCCGGTTTTCTGGTGGAGAACCATGACCTCTGATTTGGAGCTGAGTCTCATCCCAGACGCTCCACACTCGGCTCAAACGTCCCATTGCAGCTGCAGGTTCGGGTTTGAGTCGAGGCCCCTGCCGTCGACTGGTGCCCAGATCTCTCTGCACCGGCCCCTTATGGATCCTCCTGCGGGTGGCGGTCCCACGTCGCTCTTTCGGGCTGTGCCCGGCCGGGGCCCGTGGGGAAAGACCCGGCCACCAGGCGCTCGCCGTCGAGCACCCGCCCCAGGCCTGGCTCCAGGATGGGGCCCCGGTGACGCCGATCCGGGCGACGTAACTGACCTTGTTTTTGTTGTCATCATAAGAGGCTTTTGAACCCGTCACTTAGGACCTGTTTGCCTGTGGAGACCCGACCAGGGGCCTAAAGCCCCGACAACATGGCTCCTGGGATCAAACCCTCCACCACGTGAAGGAGTCGGGGGGGAGGGGATATAAAAATAACCGTTTGACTAAAATAATCATGAGTTTCCCTAAAACGCTCAGACGTCTTAAAGGTGGCCACGCCCACTTTTTGTCTCGTTCCCTTGACCATCTCAAATGTTTCCTGTGCTTCTTCTGCTTCAGGTTCAGTCGTGTGTCGAGGCCGAGCGTGAGCGGCAGGAGGATGGTCGAGGTCCCCGTGACCTCCGCGGCGACGCAAACCGAGTGGTCGGACGACGAGACCACGGCCGGCTTCATCAGGAAAACTGTGCAAGAGGAAAACAGCTTCATGAACCGTCTGCGGCAGAAACGGACCAAACCCGTGTTGGACCGATTCCCGCCGGCGTTTGGCGAGTCGACCACGAGAAACACGTGGAATCCAGCGCCGCAAACGAGACCTTTGCACATCCGAGTCACGCCGGACGCAGGAAACAGACGCGCGACTTTAGAGATCACGAGTCCAAAAGCCGAAGAGTTCTTTTCCAGCGCCAACGTCGTCCACGCTCTGAGGAATCCCAAAATGACGATTGTTCCAAAACCTGCGACGGCGGGAATCAAAGTGAGGGACGTGAGAGCGCAGTCTCCGGTCATGATGGAAGTGAGGGACGTGAGAGCGCAGTCCCCGGTCATGATGGAAGTGAGGGACGTGAGAGCGCAGTCTCCGGTCATGATGGAAGTGAGGGACGTGAGAGCGCAGTCTCCGGTCACGATCAAAGTGAGGGACGTGAGAGCGCAGTCTCCGGTCATGATGGAAGTGAGGGACGTGAGAGCGCAGTCCCCGGTCATGATGGAAGTGAGGGACGTGAGAGCGCAGTCTCCGGTCATGATGGAAGTGAGGGACGTGAGAGCGCAGTCTCCGGTCACGATCAAAGTGAGGGACGTGAGAGCGCAGTCTCCGGTCATGATGGAAGTGAGGGACGTGAGAGCGCAGTCTCCGGTCATGATCACGGCCGTTTCAAAAGCCAGAAACGCCGGATGTTTTCAAACTCCAGTGTCGATCGTCACGGTCAGCACCACGCGGCTGAAGGAGGAGGCGGTCAGCACCACGCGGCTGAAGGAGGAGGCGGTCAGCACCACGCGGCTGAAGGAGGAGGCGGTCAGCACCACGCGGCTGAAGGAGGCGGGAACGGGCAAAACGGTGATCAAAATGTCCTCGGAATGTCCCAAAACAAACTTCAGCGCCAACGGAAATCTCATGAGGACAGAGGACAGTACCGTCCACATCCACCTGAGGGCGCCGCGCTCCAGAGGCTCCAGTCTGGACACAACAGAACGTCACAGTCCAGCAAAGAAGAGCAGCAGCGTCATGATCACTCCAACCAACAGCAACGTGAGGACGGCACGGAACACCACCTGAACACCACCTGAACACCACCTGTTGTTGTTGTTGTTTTATGGCGGTTGGCATCCAATTGTTGCATTACCGCCAGACTTTATTCCTCAGACTTTTTTCACCTGAGAACACCACCTGAACACCACCTGAGAACACCACCTGAGAACACCACCTGAACACCACCTGAACACCACCTGAGAACACCACCTGAGAACACCACCTGAGAACACCACCTGAACACCACCTGAACACCACCTGAGAACACCACCTGAGAACACCACCTGAGAACACCACCTGAGAACACCACCTGAACACCACCTGAACACCACCTGAACACCACCTGAGAACACCACCTGAGAACACCACCTGAGAACACCACCTGAGAACACCACCTGAACACCACCTGAACACCACCTGAACACCACCTGAGAACACCACCTGAGAACACCACCTGAGAACACCACCTGAGAACACCACCTGAACACCACCTGAGAACACCACCTGAGAACACCACCTGAGAACACCACCTGAGAACACCACCTGAGAACACCACCTGAACACCACCTGAACACCACCTGAGAACACCACCTGAGAACACCACCTGAACACCACCTGAACACCACCTGAGAACACCACCTGAGAACACCACCTGAACACCACCTGAACACCACCTGAGAACACCACCTGAGAACACCACCTGAGAACACCACCTGAGAACACCACCTGAACACCACCTGAACACCACCTGAGAACACCACCTGAGAACACCACCTGAGAACACCACCTGAGAACACCACCTGAACACCACCTGAACACCACCTGAGAACACCACCTGAGAACACCATCTGAGAACACCACCTGAGAACACCACCTGAGAACACCACCTGAGAACACCACCTGAGAACACCACCTGAACACCACCTGAGAACACCACCTGAGAACACCACCTGAGAACACCATCTGAACACCACCTGAACACCACCTGAACACCACCTGAGAACACCAACTGAGAACACCACCTGAGAACACCACCTGAGAACACCACCTGAACACCACCTGAGAACACCACCTGAGAACACCACCTGAGAACACCACCTGAGAACACCATCTGAGAACACCACCTGAGAACACCACCTGAGAACACCACCTGAGAACACCACCTGAACACCACCTGAACACCACCTGAGAACACCACCTGAGAACACCATCTGAGAACACCACCTGAGAACACCACCTGAGAACACCATCTGAGAACACCACCTGAGAACACCACCTGAGAACACCACCTGAGAACACCACCTGAACACCACCTGAACACCACCTGAGAACACCACCTGAGAACACCATCTGAGAACACCACCTGAGAACAACACCTGAGAACACCATCTGAACACCACCTGAACACCACCTGAACACCACCTGAGAACACCACCTGAGAACACCACCTGAGAACACCACCTGAGAACACCACCTGAACACCACCTGAGAACACCACCTGAGAACACCACCTGAGAACACCACCTGAGAACACCATCTGAGAACACCACCTGAGAACACCACCTGAGAACACCACCTGAGAACACCACCTGAACACCACCTGAACACCACCTGAGAACACCACCTGAGAACACCATCTGAGAACACCACCTGAGAACACCACCTGAGAACACCATCTGAGAACACCACCTGAGAACACCACCTGAGAACACCACCTGAACACCACCTGAGAACACCACCTGAGAACACCACCTGAACACCACCTGATAACACCACCTGAGAACACCACCTAAGAACACCACCTGAGATCACCACCTGAGAACACCATCTGAACACCACCTGAACACCACCTGAGAACACCACCTGAACACCACCTGAGAACACCATCTGAGAACACCACCTGAAAACACCACCTGAGAACACCATCTGAACACCACCTGAGAACACCACCTGAGAACACCACCTGAGAACACCACCTGAACACCACCTGAGAACACCACCTGAGAACACCATCTGAACACCACCTGAGAACACCACCTGAGAACACCACCTGAGAACACAACCTGAGAACACCATCTGAACACCACCTGAACACCACCTGAGAACACCACCTGAGAACACCATCTGAACACCACCTGAGAACACCATCTGAACACCACCTGAGAACACCACCTGAGAACACCTCCTGAGAACACCACCTGAGAACACCATCTGAACACCACCTGAGAACACCATCTGAGAACACCACCTGAGAACACCACCTGAGAACACCATCTGAACACCACCTGAGAACACCACCTGAGAACACCACCTGAGAACACCACCTGAGAACACCATCTGAACACCACCTGAACACCACCTGAGAACACCGCCTGAGAACACCACCTGAGAACACCACCTGAACACCACCTGAGAACACCACCTGAGAACACCATCTGAACACCACCTGAGAACACCACCTGAACACCACCTGAGAACACCACCTGAGAACACCTCCTGAGAACACCATCTGAGAACACCTCCTGAGAACACCACCTGAGAACACCATCTGAGAACACCACCTGAGATCACCACCTGAGAACGCTACCAGAGAACAGAACACCACCAGAGAACAGAACACCACCAGAGAATAGAACACCACCAGAGAACAGAACACCAACAGAAAACAGAACACCACCAGAAAACAGAACACCACCTGAGAACACAATCTGAACACCACCTGGGAACACCACCTGAGAACACCACCTGAGAACACCATCTGAACACCACCTGAGAACACCACCTGAGAACACCACCTGAGAACACAACCTGAGAACACCATCTGAACACCACCTGAACACCACCTGAGAACACCACCTGAGAACACCATCTGAACACCACCTGAGAACACCATCTGAACACCACCTGAGAACACCACCTGAGAACACCTCCTGAGAACACCACCTGAGAACACCATCTGAACACCACCTGAGAACACCATCTGAGAACACCACCTGAGAACACCACCTGAGAACACCATCTGAACACCACCTGAGAACACCACCTGAGAACACCACCTGAGAACACCACCTGAGAACACCATCTGAACACCACCTGAACACCACCTGAGAACACCGCCTGAGAACACCACCTGAGAACACCATCTGAACACCACCTGAACACCACCTGAGAACACCACCTGAGAACACCATCTGAACACCACCTGAGAACACCACCTGAACACCACCTGAGAACACCACCTGAGAACACCTCCTGAGAACACCATCTGAGAACACCTCCTGAGAACACCACCTGAGAACACCATCTGAGAACACCACCTGAGATCACCACCTGAGAACGCTACCAGAGAACAGAACACCACCAGAGAACAGAACACCACCAGAGAATAGAACACCACCAGAGAACAGAACACCACCAGAAAACAGAACACCACCAGAAAACAGAACACCACCTGAGAACACAATCTGAACACCACCTGGGAACACCACCTGAGAACACCACCTGAGAACACCATCTGAACACCACCTGAGAACACCATCTGAACACCACCTGAGAACACCACCTGAGAACACCTCCTGAGAACACCACCTGAGAACACCATCTGAACACCACCTGAGAACACCATCTGAGAACACCACCTGAGAACACCACCTGAGAACACCATCTGAACACCACCTGAGAACACCACCTGAGAACACCACCTGAGAACACCATCTGAACACCACCTGAACACCACCTGAGAACACCGCCTGAGAACACCACCTGAGAACACCATCTGAACACCACCTGAGAACACCACCTGAGAACACCACCTGAGAACACCACCTGAACACCACCTGAGAACACCAACTGAGAACACCTCCTGAGAACACCACCTGAACACCACCTGAACACCACCAGAGAACAGAACACCACCAGAGAACAGAACACCACCAGAGAACAGAACACCACCAGAGAACAGAACTCCACCAGAGAACACCACCAGAGAACACCACCAGAGAACACCACCAGAGAACAGAACACCACCAGAGAATAGAACACCACCAGAGAAGAGAACACCACCAGAGAACAGAACTCCACCAGAGAACACCACCAGAGAACACCACCAGAGAACACCACCAGAGAACAGAACACCACCAGAGAATAGAACACCACCAGAGAATAGAACACCACCAGAGAACAGAACTCCACCAGAGAACACCACCAGAGAACACCACCAGAGAACACCACCAGAGAACAGAACACCACCAGAGAATAGAACACCACCAGAGAATAGAACACCACCAGAGAAGAGAACACCACCAGAGAATAGAACACCACCAGAGAATAGAACACCACCAGAGAAGAGAACACCACCAGAGAATAGAACACCACCAGAGAATAGAACACCACCAGAGAAGAGAACACCACCAGAGAATAGAATACCACCAGAGAACAAAGATACAAATATAAATAGGGTTAGTTCACCCGGGTAGATATTTCTATGTGGGAGCAGACATATAATGGGCTGAAACGGGGATAGCCCTGCTACACCTAAGCTAGCTTGCTCCGCCCCCTCCTCCTCCCGCTCACTGTTTCCCCCTCCACCCTCTGATCTCGTTTTGGATCAGTCTGTGGGCTCTTTTCCCCACATTTTGTTTGTTCTGGTGTTGTGGTTCTTGTGGTTGTCTTTGTGTGTTTGTGTGGTTGTGTGTGTTTTTTGTGTGGTTGTGTGTTTGTGTGTGTGTGTGGTTGTGTGTGTGTGGTTGTGTGTGTGAGGTTGTGTGTTTGTGTGGTTGTGTGTTTGTTTGTGTGGTTGTGTGGTTGTGTTTTTGTGTGTGTGTGTGTGGTTGTGTGTGTGTGGTTGTGTGTGTGTGTGAGGTTGTGTGTTTGTGTGGTTGTGTGTTTGTTTGTGTGGTTGTGTGGTTGTGTTTTTGTTTGTGTGTGTGGTTGTGTGTTTGTGTGGTTGTGTGTTTGTTTCTGTGTGTGGTTGTGTGGTTGTGTGTTTGTTTGTGTGGTTGTGTGTTTGTGTGTTTGTTTGTGTGTTTGTGTGTTTGTGTGGTTGTTTGTGTGTTTGTGTGTTTGTGTGGTTGTGTGTTTGTTTGTGTGTCTGTGTGTTTGTGTGGTTGTGTGTTTGTGTGTTTGTGTGTTTGTGTGTGTGGTTGTGTGGTTGTGTGTTTGTGTGGTTGTGTGTTTGTGTGTTTGTTTGTTTGTGTGGTTGTGTGTTTGTGTGTGTGTGTGGCTGTGTGGTTGTGTGTTTGAGTGGTTGTGTGTTTGTGTGTGTTTGTGTGGTTGTGTGTTTGTGTAGTTGTGTGGTTGTGTGTTTGTTTGCGTGGTTGTGTGTTTGCGTGTGTGGTTGTGTGTGTGTGGTTGTGTGTTTGTGTGGTTGTGTGTTTGTTTGTTTGTTTGTGTGTGTGTTTGTGTGGTTGTGTGTTTGTGTGGTTGTGTGTTTGCGTGTGTGTGGTTGTGTGTGTGTGGTTGTGTGTTTGTGTGGTTGTGTGTTTGTTTGTTTGTTTGTTTGTGTGTTTGTGTGGTTGTGTATTTGTGTGTGTGTGTGTGGTTGTGTGTTTGCGTGTGTGGTTGTGTGTGTGTGGTTGTGTGTTTGTGTGGTTGTGTGTTTGTTTGTTTGTTTGTGTGTGTGTTTGTGTGGTTGTGTGTTTGTGTGGTTGTGTGTTTGCGTGTGTGTGGTTGTGTGTGTGTGGTTGTGTGTTTGTGTGGTTGTGTGTTTGTTTGTTTGTTTGTTTGTGTGTTTGTGTGGTTGTGTATTTGTGTGTGTGTGTGTGGTTGTGTGTTTGTGTGGTTGTGTGTTTGTTTGTTTGTGTGTTTGTGTGTGTGTGTGTGTTTGTGTGGTTGTGTGTTTGTTTGGTTGTGTGTTTGTGTGTGTTTGTGTGTTTGTGTGGTTGTGTGTGTGTGGTTGTGTGTGTTTGTGGTTGTGTGTGTGTGTTTGTGTGGTTGTGTGGTTGTGTGTGTTTGTGGTTGTGTGTGTGTGTGTGTTTGTGTGTGTGTGGTTGTGTGTGTGTGGTTGTGTGTGTGTGGTTGTGTGTGTGTGTGTGAGTTTGTGTGTCTGTGGTTGTGTGTGTGTGTGGTTGTGTGTGTGTGTTTGTGTGTGTGTGTTTGTGTGTGTGTGGTTGTGTGTGTGTGTGGTTGTGTGTGTGTGTGTGTTTGTGTGTGTGTGTTTGTGTGTGTGTGTGTGTGTGTGTGGTTGTGTGTGTGTGTGTGTGTGTGTGTGTGTGTGTGTGTGGTTGTGTGTGTGTGTGTTTGTGTGTGTGTGTGTGTGTGTGTGGTTGTGTGTGTGTGTGTGTGTGTGTGTGTGTGTGTGTGTTTGTGTGTGTGTGTTTGTGTGTGTGTGGTTGTGTGTGTGTGTGGTTGTGTGTGTGTGTGTGTGTGTGTTTGTGTGTGTGTGTTTGTGTGTGTGTGTGTGTGTGTGTGGTTGTGTGTGTGTGTGTGTGTGTGTGTGTGTGTGTGTGGTTGTGTGTGTGTGTGTTTGTGTGTGTGTGTGTGTGTGTGTGGTTGTGTGTGTGTGTGTGTGTGTGTGTGTGTGTGTGGTTGTGTGTGTGTGTGTGTGTGTGTGTGTGGTTGTGTGTTACAAAAGAAGAAAATGTTTAATCATCTGAAAAAATAAAGAATAAAAAACATCCAAAGAAACAAAATCTCGTCTCATTTGAATTAAAGTCAAATAAAGGTCCAAAGTTGGTCAACTTTGTCCATTTGTCCAAACTAAGTCTGAATGTCATTATTTCCATTTGCCTGATGTCTGTCCCTCTGTCAGTCCAGACTGTGATGGTTGACACACATGAGCTCCGCCTCCGAGCTCCTCCCACTCTTCATCTGTCAAAACAACACAGCACCACATGACTCTCAGTATAAGACCTGTACAGGAACCTCAGGCACCACATAACTCTCAGTATAAGAACTGTACAGGAACCTCAGGCACCACATAACTCTCAGTATAAGAACTGTACAGGAACCTCAGGCACCACATAACTCTCAGTATAAGAACTGTACAGGAACCTCCGGCACCACATGACTCTCAGTATAAGACCTGTACAGGAACCTCCGGCACCACATGACTCTCAGTATAAGACCTGTACAGGAACCCCCGGCACCACATTACTCTCGGTATAAGACCTGTACAGGAACCCCCGGCACCACATGACTCTCAGTATAAGACCTGTACAGGAACCCCCGGCACCACATGACTCTCAGTATAAGACCTGTACAGGAACCCCCAGCACCACATGACTCTCAGTATAAGACCTGTACAGGAACCTCAGGCACCACATAACTCTCAGTATAAGAACTGTACAGGAACCTCAGGCACCACATGACTCTCAGTATAAGATCTGTACAGGAACCTCAGGCACCACATGACTCTCAGGCACCACATGACTCTCAGTATAAGAACTGTACAGGAACCTCAGGCACCACATAACTCTCAGTATAAGAACTGTACAGGAACCTCAGGCACCACATAACTCTCAGTATAAGACCTGTACAGGAACCTCCGGCACCACATGACTCTCAGTATAAGACCTGTACAGGAACCTCAGGCACCACATAACTCTCAGTATAAGAACTGTACAGGAACCTCAGGCACCACATGACTCTCAGTATAAGACCTGTACAGGAACCTCAGGCACCACATGACTCTCAGTATAAGACCTGTACAGGAACCTCCGGCACCACATGACTCTCAGTATAAGACCTGTACAGGAACCCCCGGCACCACATGACTCTCGGTATAAGACCTGTACAGGAACCCCCGGCACCACATGACTCTCAGTATAAGACCTGTACAGGAACCCCCGGCACCACATGACTCTCAGTATAAGACCTGTACAGGAACCCCCAGCACCACATGACTCTCAGTATAAGACCTGTACAGGAACCCCCAGCACCACATGACTCTCAGTATAAGATCTGTACAGGAACCTCAGGCACCACATAACTCTCAGTATAAGAACTGTACAGGAACCTCAGGCACCACATGACTCTCAGTATAAGATCTGTACAGGAACCTCAGGCACCACATAACTCTCAGTATAAGAACTGTACAGGAACCTCAGGCACCACATGACTCTCAGGCACCACATGACTCTCAGTATAAGAACTGTACAGGAACCTCAGGCACCACATAACTCTCAGTATAAGAACTGTACAGGAACCTCAGGCACCACATGACTCTCAGTATAAGACCTGTACAGGAACCTCAGGCACCACATAACTCTCAGTATAAGAACTGTACAGGAACCTCAGGCACCACATAACTCTCAGTATAAGAACTGTACAGGAACCTCCGGCACCACATGACTCTCAGTATAAGAACTGTACAGGAACCTCAGGCACCACATGACTCTCAGTATAAGACCTGTACAGGAACCTCAGGCACCACATGACTCTCAGTATAAGACCTGTACAGGAACCTCCGGCACCACATGACTCTCAGTATAAGACCTGTACAGGAACCCCCGGCACCACATGACTCTCGGTATAAGACCTGTATAGGAACCCCCGGCACCACATGACTCTCAGTATAAGACCTGTACAGGAACCTCCGGCACCACATGACTCTCAGTATAAGACCTGTACAGGAACCCCCGGCACCACATGACTCTCAGTATAAGACCTGTACAGGAACCCCCGGCACCACATGACTCTCAGTATAAGACCTGTACAGGAACCGCCGGCACCACATGACTCTCAGTATAAGGCCTGTACAGGAACCCCCGGCACCACATGACTCTCAGTATAAGACCTGTACAGGAACCTCCGGCACCACATGACTCTCAGTATAAGGCCTGTACAGGAACCCCCGGCACCACATGACTCTCAGTATAAGACCTGTACAGGAACCTCCGGCACCACATGACTCTCAGTATAAGGCCTGTATAGGAACCTCCGGCACCACATGACTCTCAGTAAAAGACCTGTACAGGAACCCCTGGCACCACATGACTCTCAGTATAAGACCTGTACAGGAACCTCCGGCACCACATGACTCTCAGTATAAGACCTGTACAGGAACCTCCGGCACCACATGACTCTCAGTATAAGACCTGTACAGGAACCCCCGGCACCACATGACTCTCAGTATAAGACCTGTACAGGAACCCCCGGCACCACATGACTCTCAGTATAAGACCTGTACAGGAACCCCCGGCACCACATGACTCTCAGTATAAGGCCTGTACAGGAACCTCCGGCACCACATGACTCTCAGTATAAGACCTGTACAGGAACCTCAGGCACCACATGACTCTCAGTATAAGACCTGTACAGGAACCTCCGGCACCACATGACTCTCAGTATAAGACCTGTACAGGAACCTCCGGCACCACATGACTCTCAGTATAAGACCTGTACAGGAACCTCCGGCACCACATGACTCTCAGTATAAGACCTGTACAGGAACCTCAGGCACCACATGACTCTCAGTATAAGACCTTTACAGGAACCTCAGGCACCACATGACTCTCAGTATAAGACCTGTACAGGAACCCCCGGCACCACATGACTCTCAGTATAAGACCTGTACAGGAACCTCCGGCACCACATGACTCTCAGTATAAGACCTGTACAGGAACCTCAGGAACCACATGACTCTCAGTATAAGACCTGTACAGGAACCCCCGGCACCACATGACTCTCAGTATAAGACCTGTACAGGAACCCTCGGCACCACATGACTCTCAGTATAAGACCTGTACAGGAACCTCCGGCACCACATGACTCTCAGTATAAGACCTGTACAGGAACCTCCGGCACCACATGACTCTCAGTATAAGACCTGTACAGGAACCTCAGGCACCACATGACTCTCAGTATAAGACCTGTACAGGAACCCCCGGCACAACATGACTCTCAGTATAAGACCTGTACAGGAACCCCGGCACCACATTACTCTCAGTATAAGACCTGTACAGGAACCTCAGGCACCACATGACTCTCAGTATAAGACCTGTACAGGAACCTCCAGCACCACATGACTCTCAGTATAAGAACTGTACAGGAACCTCCGGCACCACATGACTCTCAGTATAAGACCTGTACAGGAACCTCCAGCACCACATGACTCTCAGTATAAGACCTGTACAGGAACCTCCGGCACCACATGACTCTCAGTATAAGGCCTGTACAGGAACCTCCGGCACCACATGACTCTCAGTAAAAGACCTGTACAGGAACCTATGGCACCACATGACTCTCAGTATAAGACCTGTACAGGAACCCCCGGCACCACATGACTCTCAGTATAAGACCTGTACAGGAACCTCCGGCACCACATGACTCTCAGTATAAGACCTGTACAGGAACCCCCGGCACCACATGACTCTCAGTATAAGACCTGTACAGGAACCTCCGGCACCACATGACTCTCAGTATAAGACCTGTACAGGAACCTCCGGCACCACATGACTCTCAGTATAAGACCTGTACAGGAACCCCCGGCACCACATGACTCTCAGTATAAAACCTGTACAGGAACCCCCGGCACCACATGACTCTCAGTATAAGACCTGTACAGGAACCTCCGGTACCACATGACTCTCAGTATAAGACCTGTACAGGAACCTCAGGCACCACATGACTCTCAGTATAAGACCTGTACAGGAACCCCCGGCACCACATGACTCTCAGTATAAGACCTGTACAGGAACCTCAGGCACCACATGACTCTCAGTATAAGACCTGCACAGGAACCTCAGGCACCACATAACTCTCAGTATAAGAACTGTACAGGAACCTCAGGCACCACATGACTCTCAGTATAAGACCTGTACAGGAACCCCCGGCACCACATGACTCTCAGTATAAGACCTGTACAGGAACCTCAGGCACCACATGACTCTCAGTATAAGACCTGTACAGGAACCTCAGGCACCACATTACTCTCAGTATAAGACCTGTACAGGAACCTCAGGCACCACATAACTCTCAGTATAAGAACTGTACAGGAACCTCAGGCACCACATGACTCTCAGTATAAGACCTGTACAGGAACCCCCGGCACCACATGACTCTCAGTATAAGACCTGTACAGGAACCTCAGGAACCACATGACTCTCAGTATAAGACCTGTACAGGAACCTCAGGCACCACATGACTCTCAGTATAAGACCTGTACAGGAACCATTCTGGATCACACCAGCAACGTTCTCATTTCACCTGAAATAAAGTCATTTTCACACAAGGGAAACTCGGCCTTGATAGTTACAGTTTCAGATCGGAGGATTTTTTCCCTGGTATAGTTTCTTCCATTGTCAGAGTCTGGACCAGAGAGAGAAATGTGGACGAAACATTCTATAGTTTCATCTTTGACTTAAGTGTGGATCAGTCACTTTTCTAGATCTTTCTCTATAGTGGAGGCAAGAGGAGTAGAGTTTATCTCTAAGATTGTTGATAGGTCTTTATAGAGGACACGCCTACATAAGTATATGGGAGGAGCCAGTGAGAGAGTCATTTTTTGTACATTCAGTTTCTGGACCAGTTTCACATTAAGTCTGGACATTTCGTTTGGTCAAATATAGAACATGATCTGCAGCTGGACATTTGATGTTCTGTCCAATCGACTGAGACTCTAAAACCATCGTCCAAACAACAGAGGGGACCAAGCACAGCCCTGACTCACTCCTCTCTTTAAAGTCTAAGTCTGTCATGTGACCTTTCATGTGTGTCATTGTGTGTAAAGATGGTCTTATGTCGTCTTGTGTGTGTCTCATTGTGTGTAAAGATGGTCTTATGTCGTCTTGTGTGTGTCTCATTGTGTGTAAAGATGCTCTTATGTCCTCTTGTGTGTGTCATTGTGTGTAAAGATGGTCTTATGTCGTCTTGTGTGTGTCTCATTGTGTGTAAAGATGGTCTTATGTCGTCTTGTGTGTGTCTCATTGTGTGTAAAGATGGTCTTATGTCGTCTTGTGTGTGTCTCATTGTGTGTAAAGATGGTCTTATGTCGTCTTGTGTGTGTCATTGTGTGTAAAGATGGTCTTATGTCGTCTTGTGTGTGTCATTGTGTGTAAAGATGGTCTTATGTCGTCTTGTGTGTGTCTCATTGTGTGTAAAGATGGTCTTATGTCGTCTTGTGTGTGTCATTGTGTGTAAAGATGGTCTTATGTCGTCTTGTGTGTGTCATTGTGTGTAAAGATGCTCTTATGTCGTCTTGTGTGTGTCATTGTGTGTAAAGATGGTCTTATGTCCTCTTGTGTGTGTCATTGTGTGTAAAGATGGTCTTATGTCGTCTTGTGTGTGTCTCATTGTGTGTAAAGATGGTCTTATGTCCTCTTGTGTGTGTCTCATTGTGTGTAAAGATGGTCTTATGTCGTCTTGTGTGTGTCATTGTGTGTAAAGATGGTCTTATGTCGTCTTGTGTGTGTCTCATTGTGTGTAAAGATGGTCTTATGTCGTCTTGTGTGTGTCTCATTGTGTGTAAAGATGGTCTTATGTCGTCTTGTGTGTGTCTCATTGTGTGTAAAGATGGTCTTATGTCGTCTTGTGTGTGTCTCATTGTGTGTAAAGATGGTCTTATGTCGTCTTGTGTGTGTCATTGTGTGTAAAGATGGTCTTATGTCGTCTTGTGTGTGTCATTGTGTGTAAAGATGGTCTTATGTCGTCTTGTGTGTGTCATTGTGTGTAAAGATGGTCTTATGTCGTCTTGTGTGTGTCTCATTCTGTGTAAAGATGGTCTTATGTCGTCTTGTGTGTGTCATTGTGTGTAAAGATGCTCTTATGTCGTCTTGTGTGTGTCATTGTGTGTAAAGATGGTCTTATGTCGTCTTGTGTGTGTCATTGTGTGTAAAGATGGTCTTATGTCGTCTTGTGTGTGTCATTGTGTGTAAAGATGGTCTTATGTCCTCTTGTGTGTGTCATTGTGTGTAAAGATGGTCTTATGTCCTCTTGTGTGTGTCTCATTGTGTGTAAAGATGGTCTTATGTCGTCTTGTGTGTGTCTCATTGTGTGTAAAGATGGTCTTATTTCGTCTTGTGTGTGTCTCATTGTGTGTAAAGATGGTCTTATGTCGTCTTGTGTGTGTCTCATTGTGTGTAAAGATGGTCTTATGTCGTCTTGTGTGTGTCTCATTGTGTGTAAAGATGGTCTTATGTCCTCTTGTGTGTGTCTCATTGTGTGTGTGTCTCATTGTGTGTGTCTCTTTCATCATCTTCGTTTAATAACGTGTGAAACTCTCACTTCCTGTTCATTTGAGGATCTTTGTTTCCTTCATGTTTCGCTTCAAAACCTTTAGTTTGTTCTGTTCTCTAAAAATAAGAAAAACCTTTATTTGTTCCATTATGGGGAAATTCCAATGTTGCAACACAACTAGATACAGAAGTAAAAGAACAGAGAAGTTTAAAAAACACTCTTGATAGAAAAGCTCTTGTTCTTAACAAGAAGTAAAAAATAATAAAAAATAATAATAGTAACAAAAGTAACACAATTATTTACAGCAGTTTTATGAACCAAGATCTAAGTTTAGATCTAAGTTTAGATCAAAGTTTAGATCCAAGTTTAGATCTGAGTTTAGATCTGAGTTTAGATCTGTGCTGCGCCAGTTCCTCATGATCTTCTGTTTACATCAGAAGTTTATATCTACAGGAGGTGGAGCAGGTGGAGCAGGTGGAGCAGGTGGAGCAGGTGGAGCACTGACTCCGAGTCAGTGCTCCACCTGCTCCAGGAGGTGGTGTTGATCCTGGTGTAGGTTCCCGGAGTCCAGGTGCTGCAGGTCATTACAGGTGATTTTCAATGTGCATGTTGATAATATTTGTGACAGAAACGCTAAAGAGCTTGATGCTGTTCACCCACAGCAGGGTGGACCCACCCACAGCAGGGTGGACCCACCCACAGCAGGGTGGCCCCACCCACAGCAGAATGGCCCCACCCACAGCAGGGTGGCCCCACCCACAGCAGGGTGGCCCCACCCACAGCAGAATGGCCCCACCCACAGCAGGGTGGCCCCACCCACAGCAGAGAGGCCACACCCACAGCAGAGGGCAGACTCTAGATCTCATAATTACAAAGGGGGTAAATATTTCAAATGTCAGATGCTGCTCTGTCTGATCATTTCTGTGTCTTTGACCGTCTGTTTCTCCCAAACCACCGGCTGCTCCTGCAGCTGTTCAGAGGCTGGTCCTGCAGCTGTTCAGAGGCTGCTCCTGCAGCTGTTCAGAGGCTGGTCCTGCAGCTGTTCAGAGGCTGGTCCTGCAGCTGTTCAGAGGCTGGTCCTGCAGCTGTTCAGAGGCTGGTCCTGCAGCTGTTCAGAGGCTGGTCCTGCAGCTGTTCAGAAGAGACACACTGTTTATGGAAATGATAAACTTATAAAATGTCTCATGTTCTAATGTAAATGATTTGTTGAACTCTGTTACATCGAGTGTTTTGAATGTTCTGGACACCATCGCCCCTATGAAGGCTCAAATGGGTAAAAATAAGCAGACGTTGCCATGGAGACATGATGATTGGCTCAGGGCACAGAAAAGGAAATGGAGCAAGTCAAAGCTCCAGGTTCAAAAAGAGATTTACAAAGAGAAGCTGAACATGGACAACCTCATTTTATGTAGAACTAGAAAGATATTTGTCTGAAATACTTGAAGCTGCAGTAACAAGGGGCGTGTCCTGTTGCCACAGTAACAGATGAACACACCCTCCAGCTCAGCTGCTGTTAGAACTCATTTCCACATCAAGTGTAATGAGTTTAATTATTCTTTAATGACAAAGTTCAGGGCATTAAACATGATATAAATCCCACAATGTAATAAATGACCTAAAACCACCTGGACACTTAGAGCGGACTCACTT
Source organism: Eucyclogobius newberryi (assembly GCF_026437365.1). Classification (NCBI taxonomy): domain Eukaryota; kingdom Metazoa; phylum Chordata; class Actinopteri; order Gobiiformes; family Gobiidae; genus Eucyclogobius; species Eucyclogobius newberryi. Next base: position 160,088 of record NW_027316312.1, on the reverse strand, counting down.
TGCACCTGTAACTGACAAAACTGTCCATGAGATCATCACAGTCTGAGTTCATCTACAGCTGCTCCATGTGTGAGCCTCCAGATTTCTAAAGTCTGTGCTGAACAGTTTGTTAGCACCATTCACTCACATAGTCAACATGTCGCTTCAATCTGGAACGTTCCCAATGTCTTTGAAAACTGTGGTCATAAAGTCTCTCCTAAAGAAGAGCAGTCTTGATGCTGCAGTCCTGAGTCAGGACAGGTCCATCTCTAATCTGACATTTTGGGGCAAAGTCCTTTAAAAGGTCGTTTACAACAGTCACAGATTTCCTCTTAATAAACAACTCATTTGATGTTTTTCAGTCAGATTTTAGACCTCATCACAGCACTGAGACTGCTGTTGTCATGGTGACTGAGACTGCTGTTGTCATGGAGACTGAGACTGCTGTTGTCATGGTGACTGAGGCTGCTGTTGTCATGGAGACTGAGACTGCTGTTGTCATGGTGACTGAGACTGCTGTTGTCATGGTGACTGAGACTGCTCTTATCAAGGTGACTGAGACTGCTGTTGTCATGGTGACTGAGGCTGCTGTTGTCATGGAGACTGAGACTGCTGTTGTCATGGTGACTGAGACTGCTGTTGTCATGGTGACTGAGACTGCTGTTGTCATGGCGACTGAGACTGCTCTTATCAAGGTGACTGAGACTGCTGTTGTCATGGTGACTGAGACTGCTGTTGTCATGGTGACTGAGACTGCTGTTGTCATGGAGACTGAGACTGCTGTTGTCATGGTGACTGAGACTGCTGTTGTCATGGTGACTGAGGCTGCTGTTGTCATGGTGACTGAGACTGCTGTTGTCATGGTGACTGAGACTGCTGTTGTCATGGTGACTGAGACTGCTCTTATCAAGGTGACTGAGACTGCTGTTGTCATGGTGACTGAGACTGCTGTTGTCATGGTGACTGAGACTGCTGTTGTCATGGCGACTGAGACTGCTGTTGTCATGGTGACTGAGACTGCTCTTATCAAGGTGACTGAGACTGCTGTTGTCATGGCGACTGAGACTGCTCTTATCAAGGTGACTGAGACTGCTGTTGTCATGGCGACTGAGACTGCTGTTGTCATGGTGACTGAGACTGCTGTTGTCATGGTGACTGAGACTGCTGTTGTCATGGTGACTGAGACTGCTCTTATCAAGGTGACTGAGACTGCTGTTGTCATGGCGACTGAGACTGCTCTTATCAAGGTGACTGAGACTGCTGTTGTCATGGTGACTGAGACTGCTGTTGTCATGGAGACTGAGACTGTTTTCATGGTGACTGAGACTGCTGTTGTCATGGTGACTGAGACTGCTGTTGTCATGGTGACTGAGACTGCTGTTGTCATGGTGACTGAGGGTGCTGTTGTCATGGTGACTGAGACTGTTGTCATGGTGACTGAGACTGCTGTTGTCATGGCGACTGAGACTGCTGTTGTCATGGTGACTGAGACTGCTGTTGTCATGGTGACTGAGACTGCTGTTGTCATGGTGACTGAGACTGCTGTTGTCATAGAGACTGAGACTGTTGTCATGGTGACTGAGACTGCTGTTGTCATGGTGACTGAGACTGCTGTTGTCATGGCGACTGAGACTGCTGTTGTCATGGTGACTAACACTGCTGTTGTCATGGAGACTGAGACTGCTGTTGTCATGGTGACTGAGACTGCTCTTGTCATGGTGACTGAACCTGCTGTTGTCATGGTGACTGAGACTGCTGTTGTCATGGTGACTGAGACTGCTGTTGTCATGGAGACTGAGACTGCTGTTGTCATAGAGACTGAGACTGTTGTCATGGTGACTGAGACTGTTGTCATGGTGACTGAGACTGCTGTTGTCATGGAGACTGAGACTGCTGTTGTCATAGAGACTGAGACTGTTGTCATGGTGACTGAAACTGTTGTCATGGTGACTGAGACTGCTGTTGTCATGGCGACTGAGACTGCTGTTGTCATGGTGACTGAGACTGCTGTTGTCATGGTGACTGAGACTGCTCTTATCAAGGTGACTGAGACTGCTGTTGTCATGGTGACTGAGACGGCTGTTGTCATGGTGACTGTAACTGCTGTTGTCATGGTGACTGAGACTGGTGTTGTCATGACGACTGAGACTGCTGTTGTCATGGTGACTGAGGTTGCTGTTGTCATGGTGACTGAAACTGTTGTCATGGTGACTGAGACTGCTGTTGTCATGGTGACTAAGACTGCTGTTGTCATGGAGACTGAGACTGCTGTTGTCATGGTGACTGAGACTGTTGTTGTCATGGTGACTGAGACTGCTGTTGTCATGGAGACTGAGACTGTTGTCATGGTGACTGAGACTGCTGTTGTCATGGTGACTGAGACTGCTGTTGTCATGGTGACTGAGACTGCTCTTATCAAGGTGACTGAGACTGCTGTTGTCATGGTGACTGAGACTGCTGTTGTCATGGTGACTGAGACTGCTGTTGTCATGGTGACTGTAACTGCTGTTGTCATGGTGACTGAGACTGCTCTTATCAAGGTGACTGAGACTGCTGTTGTCATGGTGACTGAGACTGCTGTTGTCATGGTGACTGAGACTGCTCTTATCAAGGTGACTGAGACTGCTGTTGTCATGGCGACTGAGACTGTTGTCATGGCGACTGAGACTGTTGTCATGGTGACTGAGACTGCTGTTGTCATGGTGACTGAGACTGCTGTTGTCATGGAGACTGAGACTGCTGTTGTCATAGAGACTGAGACTGTTGTCATGGTGACTGAGACTGTTGTCATGGTGACTGAGACTGCTGTTGTCATGGCGACTGAGACTGCTGTTGTCATGGTGACTGAGGTTGCTGTTGTCATGGTGACTGAAACTGTTGTCATGGTGACTGAGACTGCTGTTGTCATGGTGACTAAGACTGCTGTTGTCATGGAGACTGAGACTGCTGTTGTCATGGTGACTGAGACTGTTGTTGTCATGGTGACTGAGACTGCTGTTGTCATGGAGACTGAGACTGTTGTCATGGTGACTGAGACTGCTGTTGTCATGGTGACTGAGACTGCTGTTGTCATGGTGACTGAGACTGCTGTTGTCATAGAGGCTGAGACTGTTGTCATGGTGACTGAGACTGTTGTCATGGTGACTGAGACTGCTGTTGTCATGGTGACTGAGACTGCTCTTATCAAGGTGACTGAGACTGAGACTGTTGTCATGGTGACTGAGACTGCTGTTGTCATGGCGACTGAGACTGCTGTTGTCATGGTGACTGAGGTTGCTGTTGTCATGGTGACTGAGACTGTTGTCATGGTGACTGAGACTGCTGTTGTCATGGTGACTGAGACTTCTGTTGTCATGGTGACTGAGACTGCTCTTATCAAGGTGACTGAGACTGCTGTTGTCATGGTGACTGAGACTGCTGTTGTCATGGTGACTGAGACTGCTGTTGTCATGGTGACTGTAACTGCTGTTGTCATGGTGACTGAGACTGCTGTTGTCATGGCGACTGAGACTGCTGTTGTCATGGTGACTGAGGTTGCTGTTGTCATGGTGACTGAGACTGCTGTTGTCATGGTGACTGAGACTGCTGTTGTCATGGTGATTGTAACTGCTGTTGTCATGGTGACTGAGACTGCTGTTGTCATGGCGACTGAGACTGCTGTTGTCATGGTGACTGAGGTTGCTGTTGTCATGGTGACTGAAACTGTTGTCATGGTGACTGAGACTGCTGTTGTCATGGAGACTGAGACTGCTGTTGTCATGGTGACTGAGGTTGCTGTTGTCATGGTGACTGAAACTGTTGTCATGGTGACTGAGACTGCTGTTGTCATGGTGACTGAGACTGCTGTTGTCATGGAGACTGAGACTGTTGTCATGGAGACTGAGACTGTTGTCATGGTGACTGAGACTGCTGTTGTCATGGAGACTGAGACTGTTGTCATGGTGACTGAGACTGCTGTTGTCATGGTGACTGAGACTGCTGTTGTCATGGCGACTGAGACTGCTGTTGTCATGGCGACTGAGACTGCTGTTGTCATGGTGACTGAGACTGCTCTTATCAAGGTGACTGAGACTGCTGTTGTCATGGTGACTGAGGCTGCTGTTGTCATGGAGACTGAGACTGCTGTTGTCATGGTGACTGAGACTGCTGTTGTCATGGTGACTGAGACTGCTGTTGTCATGGTGACTGAGACTGCTCTTATCAAGGTGACTGAGACTGCTGTTGTCATTGTGACTGAGACTGCTGTTGTCATGGTGACTGAGACTGCTGTTGTCATGGTGACTGAGACTGCTGTTGTCATGGCGACTGAGACTGCTGTTGTCATGGTGACTGAGACTGCTCTTATCAAGGTGACTGAGATTGCTGTTGTCATGGCGACTGAGACTGCTGTTGTCATGGTGACTGAGACTGCTGTTGTCATGGTGACTGAGACTGCTGTTGTCATGGTGACTGAGACTGCTCTTATCAAGGTGACTGAGACTGCTGTTGTCATGGCGACTGAGACTGCTCTTATCAAGGTGACTGAGACTGCTGTTGTCATGGTGACTGAGACTGCTGTTGTCATGGTGACTGTAACTGCTGTTGTCATGGTGACTGAGACTGCTGTTGTCATGGCGACTGAGACTGCTGTTGTCATGGTGACTGAGGTTGCTGTTGTCATGGTGACTGAGACTGCTGTTGTCATGGTGACTGAGACTGCTGTTGTCATGGCGACTGAGACTGCTGTTGTCATGGTGACTGAGACTGCTGTTGTCATGGTGACTGAGACTGCTGTTGTCATGGAGACTGAGACTGTTGTCATGGTGACTGAGACTGCTGTTGTCATGGTGACTGAGACTGCTGTTGTCATGGCGAATGAGACTGCTGTTGTCATGGTGACTGAGGGTGCTGTTGTCATGGTGACTGAGACTGTTGTCATGGTGACTGAGACTGCTGTTGTCATGGCGACTGAGACTGCTGTTGTCATGGTGACTGAGACTGCTGTTGTCATGGTGACTGAGACTGCTGTTGTCATAGAGACTGAGACTGTTGTCATGGTGACTGAGACTGTTGTCATGGTGACTGAGACTGCTGTTGTCATGGTGACTGAGACTGCTGTTGTCATGGCGACTGAGACTGCTGTTGTCATGGTGACTAACACTGCTGTTGTCATGGAGACTGAGACTGCTGTTGTCATGGTGACTGAGACTGCTCTTGTCATGGTGACTGAGACTGCTGTTGTCATGGTGACTGAGACTGCTGTTGTCATGGTGACTGAGACTGCTGTTGTCATGGCGACTGAGACTGCTGTTGTCATGGTGACTGAGGTTGCTGTTGTCATGGTGACTGAAACTGTTGTCATGGTGACTGAGACTGCTGTTGTCATGGTGACTAAGACTGCTGTTGTCATGGAGACTGAGACTGCTGTTGTCATGGTGACTGAGACTGTTGTTGTCATGGTGACTGAGACTGCTGTTGTCATGGAGACTGAGACTGTTGTCATGGTGACTGAGACTGCTGTTGTCATGGTGACTGAGACTGCTGTTGTCATGGTGACTGAGACTGCTGTTGTCATGGAGACTGAGACTGTTGTCATGGTGACTGAGACTGCTGTTGTCATGGTGACTGAGACTGCTGTTGTCATGGTGACTGAGACTGCTGTTGTCATGGCGACTGAGACTGCTGTTGTCATGGTGACTGAGGTTGCTGTTGTCATGGTGACTGAAACTGTTGTCATGGTGACTGAGACTGCTGTTGTCATGGTGACTAAGACTGCTGTTGTCATGGAGACTGAGACTGCTGTTGTCATGGTGACTGAGACTGTTGTTGTCATGGTGACTGAGACTGCTGTTGTCATGGAGACTGAGACTGTTGTCATGGTGACTGAGACTGCTGTTGTCATGGTGACTGAGACTGCTGTTGTCATGGTGACTGAGACTGCTGTTGTCATGGAGACTGAGACTGTTGTCATGGTGACTGAGACTGCTGTTGTCATGGTGACTGAGACTGCTGTTGTCATGGCGACTGAGACTGCTGTTGTCATGGTGACTGAGACTGCTGTTGTCATGGTGACTGAGACTGCTGCTGTCATGGAGACTGAGACTGTTGTCTTGGTGACTGAGACTGCTGTTGTCATGGTGACTGAGACTGCTGTTGTCATGGCGACTGAGACTGCTGTTGCCATGGTGACTGAGACTGCTGTTGTCATGGTGACTGAGACTGCTGTTGTCATGGTGACAAATGACATCCTCCTGAACACTGACACGGGCAAAGCCTCAGTCTTAATTCTGTTGGATCTGATGCTGCTTTTGACACTGTCCATCATGGGACCCTCTTACAGAGACTAGAGGACAGGGTGGGACCCTCTTACAGAGACTAGAGGACAGGGTGGGACCCTCTTACAGAGACTAGAGGACAGGGTGGGACCCTCTTACAGAGACTAGAGGACAGGGTGGGACCCTCTTACAGAGACTAGGGTTAGGGTGGGACCCTCTTACAGAGACTAGAGGACAGGGTGGGACCCTCTTACAGAGACTAGAGGACAGGGTGGGACCCTCTTACAGAGACTAGAGGACAGGGTGGGCATCACTGGCCCCGCCCTAAACTGGTGAAGGTCCCATCTGGAAGACAAAAAGTACTTTGTGTCTCAGACCACATGACCCTGACCTGTGGAGCGCCCCAAGGGTCAGTCCTGGGTCCCCTTCTGTTCCACCTCTACATGCTGCTGTTAGGTCACATGACACACAGTGAACATGTGTCCAATCACAATGATGCAGACGAGTCAGATCTATGTTTCACTGTCACAGGTGAATCTGGACCATTCACTCTGTCACTGCATCAACAGATCAGTGTGTGGACCGGCCTCCTGCTGGTGCCAGAGTCAGGACTAAACATGGACCGGCCTCCTGCTGGTGCCAGAGTCAGGACTAAACATGGAGCGGCCTCCTGCTGGTGCCAGAGTCAGGACTAAACATGGAGCGGCCTCCTGCTGGTGCCAGAGTCAGGACTAAACATGGAGCGGCCTCCTGCTGGTGCCAGAGTCAGGACTAAACATGGAGCGGCCTCCTGCTGGTGCCAGAGTCAGGACTAAACATGGACCGGCCTCCTGCTGGTGTCAGAGGGCCTCCTGCTGGTGTCAGAGGGCCTCCTGCTGGTGTCAGAGGGCCTCCTGCTGGTGTCAGAGGGCCTCCTGCTGGTGTCAGAGGGCCTCCTGCTGGTTGGACAATGTTCAAATCAAAGCTAAAAACAGTTTTGTTTCGCTGTGTTTGACTGAAAGGATTTTTTCTTCTCTTTTATGTGATTTCATTAGTTTAGACAATCAGTTGGACTGATTTAAAAAGGAGTTTAACTCTGAAAACACGTTACGCTTTGCGGCTCGGTGTTTTTTTAATAATTTTTTTATTTAGTTAATTTTATCGTTTTTCTGTTTCTGTCATTTCTTTGTGATTTTAATGCATTTTTCCTGCTGTGAAGCTTTGAATTGTGGATGAAATGTGCCTCACAAATAAACTTGCCTTCCAGGTGAAGTGGAGAGCCAGGGGTCCATCAGGGGTCCATCAGGGTTCATCAGGGTTCATCAGGGGGTCCATCAGGGGGTCCATCAAGGGTCCATCAGAGGGTCCATCAGGGGGTCCATCAAGGGTCCATCAGGGGTCCATCAGGGGTCCATCAGGGTTCATCAGAGGGTCCATCAGGGGGTCCATCAGGGGTCCATCAGGGGGTCCATCAGGGGGTCCATCAAGGGTCCATCAGGGGTCCATCAGGGTTCATCAGAGGGTCCATCAGGGGGTCCATCAGGGGTCCATCAGGGGTCCATCAGGGGGTCCATCAGAGGGTCCATCAGGGGTCCATCAGGGCACCATCAGAGGGTCCATCAGGGGGTCCATCAGGGGTCCATCAGGGGTCAATCAGGGGTCCATCAGAGGGTCCATCAGGGGTCCATCAGGGGTCCATCAGGGCACCATCAGAGGGTCCATCAGGGGGTCCATCAGGGGGTCCATCAGGGGTCCATCAGGGTTCATCAGGGGTCCATCAGGGGTCCATCAGGGGTCCATCAGGGGTCCATCAGGGGTCCATCAGGGGGTCCATCAGGGGTCCATCAGAGGGTCCATCAGGGGGTCCATCAAGGGTCCATCAGGGGTCCATCAGGGGTCTGTCAGGGGTCCATCAGAGGGTCCATCAGGGGGTCCATCAGGGGTCCATCAGGGGTCCATCAGGGGGTCCATCAGGGGGTCCATCAGAGGGTCCATCAGGGGTCCATCAGGGGTCCATCAGGGCACCATCAGAGGGTCCATCAGGGGGTCCATCAGGGGTCCATCAGGGGGTCCATCAGGGGTCCATCAGGGGTCCATCAGAGGGTCCATCAGGGGTCCATCAGGGGTCCATCAGGGCACAATCAGAGGGTCCATCAGGGGGTCCATCAGGGGGTCCATCAGGGGTCCATCAGTGGTCCATCAGGGGTCCATCAGAGGGTCCATCAGGGGTCCATCAGGGGGTCCATTAGGGGTCCATCAGGGGTCCATCAGGGGTCCATCAGGGGGTCCATCCATCAGATGGTCCATCAGGGGGTCCATCAGGGGGTCCATCAGGGGTCCATCAGGGGGTCCATCAGGGGGTCCATCAGGGCACCATCAGAGGGTCCATCAGGGGGTCCATCAGGGGTCCATCAGGGGTCCATCAGGGGGTCCATCAGGGGTCCATCAGGGGGTCCATCAGGGGTCCATCAGAGGGTCCATCAGGGGGTCCATCAAGGGTCCATCAGGGGTCCATCAGGGATCCATCACAGGGTCCATCAGGGGGTCCATCAGGGGTCCATCAGGAGTCCATCAGGGGTCCATCAGGGGTCCATCAGGGGTCCATCAGGGGGTCCATCAGGGGTCCATCAGAGGGTCCATCAGGGGGTCCATCAAGGGTCCATCAGAGGTCCATCAGGGGTCCATCAGGGGTCCATAACAGGGTCCATCAGGGGGTCCATCAGGGGTCCATCAGGGGTCCATCAGGGGTCCATCAGGGGGTCCATCAGGGGTCCATCAGGGGGTCCATCAGAGGTCCATCAGGGGGTCCATCAGGGGTCCATCAGAGGGTCCATCAGGGGGTCCATCAGGGGGTCCATCGGGGTTCCAGCAGGGGTCCATCAGGGGTCCAGAAGGGGTCCATCAGAGGGTCCAGCAGGGTTCCATCAGGGGTCCATCAGGGGTCCAGCAGGGGTCCAGCAGGGGTCCATCAGAGGGTCCATCAGGGGTCCATCAGAGGGTCCATCAGGGGTCCATCAGGGGTCCATCAGGGGTCCATCAGGGGTCCATCAGAGGGTCCATCAGGGGTCCAGAAGTGGTCCATCAGGGTTCCATCAGGGGTCCATCAGGGGTCCATAAGGGGTCCATCAGGGGTCCATCAGAGGGTCCATCAGGGGTCCATCAGGGGGTCCATTAGGGGTCCATCAGGGGTCCATCAGGGGTCCATCAGAGGGTCCATCAGGGGTCCATCAGGGGTCCATCAGGGGTCCATCAGGGTTCCATCAGGGGTCCATCAGGGGTCCATCAGGGTTCCATCAGGGGGTCCATCAGGGGGTCCATCAGGGGTCCATCAGGGGTCCATCAGGGGTCCATCAGGGGGTCCATCAGGGGTCCATTAAGTGGTCCATCAGAGGGTCCATCAGGGGGTCCATCAGGGGTCCATCAGGGGGTCCATCGGGGTTCCAGCAGGGGTCCATCAGAGGTCCATCAGGGGTCCAGCAGGGGTCCAGCAGGGGTCTATTAGGGGGTCCATCAGGGGGTCCATCAGGGGTCCATCAGAGGGTCCATCAGGGGTCCATAAGGGGTCTATTAGGGGGTCCATCAGAGGGTCCATCAGGGGTCCATCAGGGGTCCATCAGGGGTCCATCAGGGGTCCATTAGGGGTCCATCAGGGGTCCATCAGAAGGTCCATCAGGGGTCCATCAGGGGTCCATCAGGGGTCCATCAGGGGTTCCATCAGGGGTCCATCAGAGGGTCCATCAGGGGTCCATCAGGGGGTCCATTAGGGGTCCATCAGGGGTCCATCAGGGGTCCATCAGAGGGTCCATCAGGGGTCCATCAGGGGTCCATCAGGGGTCCATCAGGGGTCCATCAGAGGGTCCATCAGGGTTCCATCAGGGGTCCATCAGGGGTCCATCAGGGTTCCATCAGGGGGTCCATCAGGGGGTCCATCAGGGGTCCATCAGGGGTCCATCAGGGGGTCCATCAGGGGTCCATTAAGTGGTCCATCAGAGGGTCCATCAGGGGGTCCATCAGGGGTCCATCAGAGGGTCCATCAGGGGGTCCATCAGGGGGTCCATCGGGGTTCCAGCAGGGGTCCATCAGAGGTCCATCAGGGGTCCAGCAGGGGTCCAGCAGGGGTCCATTAGGGGGTCCATCAGGGGGTCCATCAGGGGTCCATCAGGGGTCCATCAGAGGATCCATCAGGGGTCCATAAGGGGTCCATCAGGGGTCCATCAGAGGGTCCATCAGGGGTCCATCAGAGGTCCATCAGGGGTCCATCAGGGGTCCATTAGGGGTCCATCAGGGGTCCATCAGGGGTCCATCAGGGGTCCATCAGGGGTCCATCAGGGGTCCATCAGAGGGTCCATCAGGGGTCCAGAAGTGGTCCATCAGGGTTCCATCAGGGGTCCATCAGGGGTCCATAAGGGGTCCATCAGGGGTCCATCAGAGGGTCCATCAGGGGTCCATCAGGGGGTCCATTAGGGGTCCATCAGGGGTCCATCAGGGGTCCATCAGAGGGTCCATCAGGGGTCCATCAGGGGTCCATCAGGGGTCCATCAGGGTTCCATCAGGGGTCCATCAGGGGTCCATCAGGGTTCCATCAGGGGGTCCATCAGGGGGTCCATCAGGGGTCCATCAGGGGTCCATCAGGGGTCCATCAGGGGTCCATCAGGGGGTCCATCAGGGGTCCATTAAGTGGTCCATCAGAGGGTCCATCAGGGGGTCCATCAGGGGTCCATCAGGGGGTCCATCGGGGTTCCAGCAGGGGTCCATCAGGGGTCCAGCAGGGGTCCAGCAGGGGTCTATTAGGGGGTCCATCAGGGGGTCCATCAGGGGTCCATCAGAGGGTCCATCAGGGGTCCATAAGGGGTCCATCAGGGGGTCCATCAGGGGTCCAGCAGGGGTCCAGCAGGGGTCTATTAGGGGGTCCATCAGGGGGTCCATCAGGGGTCCATCAGAGGGTCCATCAGGGGTCCATAAGGGGTCTATTAGGGGGTCCATCAGAGGGTCCATCAGGGGTCCATCAGGGGTCCATCAGGGGTCCATCAGGGGTCCATTAGGGGTCCATCAGGGGTCCATCAGAAGGTCCATCAGGGGTCCATCAGGGGTCCATCAGGGGTCCATCAGGGGTTCCATCAGGGGTCCATCAGAGGGTCCATCAGGGGTCCATCAGGGGGTCCATTAGGGGTCCATCAGGGGTCCATCAGGGGTCCATCAGAGGGTCCATCAGGGGTCCATCAGGGGTCCATCAGGGGTCCATCAGAGGGTCCATCAGGGTTCCATCAGGGGTCCATCAGGGTTCCATCAGGGGGTCCATCAGGGGGTCCATCAGGGGTCCATCAGGGGTCCATCAGGGGTCCATCAGGGGGTCCATCAGGGGTCCATTAAGTGGTCCATCAGAGGGTCCATCAGGGGGTCCATCAGGGGTCCATCAGAGGGTCCATCAGGGGGTCCATCAGGGGGTCCATCGGGGTTCCAGCAGGGGTCCATCAGAGGTCCATCAGGGGTCCAGCAGGGGTCCAGCAGGGGTCCATTAGGGGGTCCATCAGGGGGTCCATCAGGGGTCCATCAGGGGTCCATCAGAGGGTCCATCAGGGGTCCATAAGGGGTCCATCAGGGGTCCATCAGAGGGTCCATCAGGGGTCCATCAGGGGTCCATCAGGGGTCCATCAGGGGTCCATTAGGGGTCCATCAGGGGTCCATCAGGGGTCCATCAGGGGTCCATCAGAAGGTCCATCAGGGGTCCATCAGGGGTCCATCAGGGGTCCATCAGGGGTCCATCAGGGGTCCATCAGATCAAATCAAATCAATTTATTTTTGTAAGGCCCAAAATCACAACAACAGTTTCCTCTGAGGGCCACAGGGAGAAATGAATCAACAATGTCTGTGGGGACGAGGGACGATGTCCCAGGTCCTCTGTCCTTAGACTCTCCTTCTGCAGGAAAAACTACAAAAAAAACCTCTTTGGGAAAAAAGCGTAGAAACCTGGAGGAGTTCCAGTGAAGGAGAGATCCCACTCTCACAGACGGACACAAGGAGACTGGAGCTGGACCCACTCTTCAGGCAGAAGAGGGACCGTCCACACAGGGCAGGGACACTTCACCAGGGGAGGGACATCTGGGTCCACAGGTCCTCAGGAGTGAGACAAAGAAGGCGGTGAACAGTTTGCAAGTGGAATCAAAAAATAAATATTGTTTGATAGCATAAGTAGTCAGAAGAAGAAGAGGATAGTGCTCAAGCTGTCATACTTCCCCCAGCACAGTTACTCCTAGGGCAGCGTAGCTGAAGCTGTGGGTTTATCTTTCTGTTCCTAACTAGTCTGACCATAAGCGATTTCAAAGAGGAACGTTTTAAGCCTGGACTTAAATGAAGAGACTGTGTCAGAATATTTAACATGGGTCGGGAGCTGATTCCATAACACAGGAGCTTGGTAGCTAAACGCTCTACCTCCTACAGTACTTTTAGAGACTCTTGGCACCACCAGAAGGCCGGCATTCTGAGAGCGAAGAGCTCTGTTTGGATGATATGGTTCTATAGCATCTTTGAGGTAGGATGGGGCCATGTCATTTATGGCTTTGTAGGTCAAGAATAGAATTTTGAATTTGATTCTGGACTCGACGGGAGCCAGTGAAGAGACTTCAGCACCGGCGTAATGTGCTCTCTTCTTTTTGTTCCTGTTTGTAATCTTGCTGCTGCATTTTGAACCAGTTGAAAGCTTTTTATGGAGCTTTTAGGACACGCTGCAAGCAGGGAGTTACAGTAGTCTAATCTAGTCGTTACAAATGCATGGATAAGTTTTTCAGCTTCACTTTTAGGCAGGATTCTTCTGATTTTGGCTCTTGTTGCGCAAATGGAAATAAGCTGTTTTACAAGCTTGATTTATATGAGCTTTAAATGAGAGCTCCTGGTCAAATAAGACTCTGAGGTTTCTTACAGTAGAACTGGAGGCTACACTGACATTGTCCAGTGTGACTATCTGCTCAGATAGAGCGTCTCGTAGATGCTTAGGACCAGCACAATGACCTCGGTTTTTTCAGGGTTAAGAAGCAGGTAGTTTAGTGTCATCCAGGTTTTTATCTCCTTCACACAAGCACTAAGTCTGTCTACTTGATCGCTCTGATCAGGTTTCATTGATAAATACAGCTGAGTGTCGTCTGCAGAGCAGTGGAAGTTAATGTCATGCTTTCTGATAATGTTGCCTAATGGCAGCATATAAAGAGTAAACAGAATTGGACCGAGTACTGAACCCTGTGGCACACCGTAAATTACTTTAGAGCTTGGTGAGGAGCTCTGGTTTACATGAACAAATTGGAACCTATCAGATAGATAGGATTTAAACCAGCTGAGGGCTGTTCCTCCAACACCTACATCACATTCTAACCTCTGCAGTAGAATGTTGTGGTCGATGGTCAAACGCTGAGGTCAGAACCAGGACTGAGACCAGTCCATCATCAGCGGCTAATGACAAATCATTTGTGACTTTAACTAGTGCAGTTTCAGTGCTGTGGTGGGCTCTGAACCCTGCTGTGGTGGGCTCTGAACCCTGCTGTGGTGGGCTCTGGACCCTGCTGTGGTGGGCTCTGAACCCTGCTGTGGTGGGCTCTGGACCCTGCTGTGGTGGGCTCTGAACCCTGCTGTGGTGGGCTCTGAACCCTGACTGGAAAACTTCAAATAAGTTATTGTCCTGCAGGTGGCGACAAAGCTGTTTTACTACAACTTTTTCAAGGATTTTAGAGACGAAGGGAAGATTTGAAATAGGTCTGTAGTTTACCAATAGGTCGGGATCTAGATGAGTCTTTTTCAGAAGAGGTTTAATGACGTCATGTTTGAAGGACTGTGGAACATAAGCACTTTGGAGTGAAGTATTTATTATATTAAGAATAGGGTCTATAATTAGGGGGAGAATGTCTTTGAGGAGTCTGCTTGGAATGGGGTCTAGGACACAAGTGGAGCTTTTAGAGGACATAATGGCTGAAGTTATCTCTGCTTGATCAACAGCTGTGAACCTTTCTAAGTTTACAGGTGGATTTATATGGGACGTTAGATTTACAGCTTGGGCTAGTTCAGGGCGAATAGCGGGGGTAATTTCATCTAATTTATCTCTGATTGTTTTTATTTTATTATTAAAAAATAGGAGGAAATCATCAGAGCTGAGTGTAGCTGGGATTGAGGGCTCTACTGCACTGTGACAGTTTGTTAGCCTAGCTACAGCGCTGAAAAGGAATTTAGTGTTACTTTTGTTGACTTCTATTAGATGTGAATAATATCTGGTTTGGGCCTTACGCAGAGCCTGCTGACAGGACAGCAGGCAACTTTTCCTGCTTTTAGGGATTCTTCGGTGTGAGAGCGACGAAATAATCCCTCTAACTTTCTAACTCTTTGTTTATGTGAACGCAGTTCTTGGTTGTACCATGGGGAGGCGCGCTTTGGCCTAATGACCTTCTGTTTTAACGGCGCGACAACGTCAAGAGCAGACTTCAGAGAATTCACATGACATGATCACATGACATGATCACATGACATGATCACATGACATGATCACATGACATGATCACATGACATGATCACATGACTTGAGCACATGACATGATCACATGACATGATCACATGACATGATCACATGACATGATCACATGACATGTCACTGAATATTGGCTCTATAATTTCTTTGAATTTTGAGATAGATTTTTCAGATTTTGTCCTTTTCATTATAACTTTATTCTGTGGGACTGGATGATCTTTAAGAATAAACTGAAATGTAATTATGAAATGATCTGACAATATAGAGTTTTGAGGGAGGACAATGAGGTCATTAATCTCTGTTCCATACGTTAGGACAAGATCCAGAGTGTGAGTCGCTTTATTTACATTCTGAGTGAAACCAATGCTGTCTAACAAGGCGCTGAAGGCATTACTGAGAGAGTCATCACTCACCTTCACCTGGATATTAAAGTCTCCAACTATAACTATTTTATCCCAGGCTAACACTAAGTTTGATATAAAGTCAGAAAACTCTGTTAAAAACTCTGAATAGGGACCAGGGGGTCGGTAGATAACTATGAACAAAACTCCTTTTTGGTTTTTCATATTTGGACATGTGATTGACAGCATGAGGCTTTAAATGAGTGACATGCATTGTTAGTTTTAGGGCTCATGAGTCGCTTGAGTGGGAGATCACTGCCACACCACCACCTCGGCCTGTGCTCCTGGCAGTCTGAAAGTTAACATGGGTGGGTGGGGCTAACATGGGTGGGTGGGGTTAACATGGGTGGGTGGGGTTTACATGGGTGGGTGGGGTTAACATGGGTGGGTGGGGTTAACATGGGTGGGTGGGGTTAACATGGGTGGGTGGGGTTTACATGGGTGGGTGGGGTTAACATGGGTGGGTGGGGTTAATATAGGTGGGTGGGGTTTACATGGGTGGGTGGGGCGGACTCATTTAGTCTGACGTAGTCGTCTTGTTGAAGCCACGTTTCAGTTAGAGCTAGAAGATCTATGTTATAGTCACTAATTAATTCATTAACTAAGAGCGATTTGGAGGAAATTGCTCTAATGTTTAGCAGTCCACATTTTACGTGTTTATTCATTTGTGTATTTGTGTCATTTGTGATTGTTATTTTCCTTAAGTTATTTGGTCTGACGCCTGAAATATTTTTTCTGAGATGTGACTTTTTGGCATTATTTGTACGAGGGACACGAGGGACACGAGGGACACACACAGTCTCTATCTGTCTTGAATCTGAACACTTCACATGTAACAGAACGGGCGAGAGTTCAGCGACAGAGGAGCGTCTTAAACTGCTGCTCTGCACCTGGGGCTAGATGGTCACTTAACACGACTAAGACTATCGGTCAAATTCCGAACTAATAGGGATGTACCCTCCGAAACCCGGGCTCAAACCCGGGCTCAAACCCGAGCTCAAACCTGAGACCAAACCCGAGACCAGGGGTCCATCAGAGGGTCCATCAGGGGTCCATTAGGGGTCCATCAGGGGTCCATCAGGGGTCCATCAGAGGGTCCATCAGGGGTCCATAAGGGGTCCATCAGGGGTCCATCAGAGGGTCCATCAGGGGTCCATCAGGGGGTCCATCAGGGGTCCATCAGGGGTCCATCAGGGGTCCATCAGGGGGTCCATTAGGGGTCCATCAGGGGTCCATCAGGGGTCCATCAGGGGTCCATCAGAGGGTCCATCAGGGGTCCATCAGGGGTCCATCAGGGGTCCATCAGAGGGTCCATCAGGGGTCCATAAGGGGTCCATCAGGGATCCATCAGAGGGTCCATCAGGGGTCCATCAGGGGGTCCATCAGGGGTCCATCAGGGGTCCATCAGGGGTCCATCAGGGGTCCATCAGGGGTCCATCAGAAGGTCCATCAGGGGTCCATCAGGGGTCCATCAGGGGTCCATCAGAGGGTCCATCAGGGGTCCATCAGGGGTCCATCAGGGGTCCATCAGGGGTCCATCAGAAGGTCCATCAGGGGTCCATCAGGGGTCCATCAGGGGTCCATCAGGGGTCCATCAGAGGGTCCATCAGGGGTCCATCAGGGGTCCATCAGGGGTCCATCAGGGGTCCATCAGGGGGTCTGTGGTCAGTAAGTCCAGGACTTCCTGCTTCATGTTGTTTCCTCTGGTTTAAACTCAGGGATTTTTTTTTCATTCAATATATTTAATTTGTATTATTTTTCAAAAATATCAGTTGTTTTTGTTATTTAAAATATCTACCTTTAGTCATAGTTTTAATTAACAAAACTGTACGGATTCAGAATAAGCTGTTTTGCAAAATGCGACGCAATTTCTTTCTTTGGACATGACACATGTAGGACGCTGTGTGGACATGACACATGTAGAACGCTGTGTGGACATGAAACATGTAGGACGCTGTGTGGACCTGACACATGTAGGACGTTGTGTGGACATGACACATGTAGGACGCTGTGTGGACATGAGACATGTAGGACGCTGTGTTGACATGACACATGTAGGACGCTGTGTGGACATGAGACATGTAGGACGCTGTGTGGACATGAGACATGTAGGACGCTGTGTGGACATGACACATGTAGGACGCTGTGTGGACATGACACATGTAGGACGCTGTGTGGACATGACACATGTAGGACACTGTGTGGACATGACACATGTAGGACGCTGTGTGGACATGAGACATGTAGGATGCTGTGTGGACATGAGACATGTAGGATGCTGTGTGGACATGAGACATGTAGGACGCTGTGTGGACATGACACATGTAGGACACTGTGTGGACATGACACATGTAGGACACTGTGTTGACATGAGACATGTAGGACGCTGTGTGGACATGACACATGTAGGACGCTGTGTGGACATGAGACATGTAGGACACTGTGTGGACATGACACATGTAGGACGCTGTGTGGACATGACACATGTGGACGCTGTGGACATGACAAATGTAGGACGCTGTGTGGACATGAGACATGTAGGACGCTGTGTGGATGTGACACATGTAGGACACTGTGTGGACATGACACATGTAGGACACTGTGTGGACATGACACATGTAGGACGCTGTGTGGACATGAGACATGTAGGACACTGTGTGGACATGACACATGTAGGATGCTGTGTAGACATGACACAAGTAGGTCGCTGTGTGGACATGACACATGTGGACGCTGTGGACATGACAAATGTAGGACGCTGTGTGGACATGAGACATGTAGGACGCTGCTGTCTCAGATGGAGTCTGAAAGTGGGAGGAGTCACAGGTCAATAACTCTAAACACTAAAGTCTTTTCAGATCATTTACATAAATATTCATATTTACAGTGTCACGTGACATGACCTCGTTTTAACAATCAGATGTATATTTCGTCTCCTTGAACCGACACCTTAACGTGGTGGAGGGGTTTGAGTGCCCGAATGATCCCGGGAGCTATGTTGTCGGGGGCTTCATGCCCCTGGTCGGGTCTCCCAAGGCAAACAGGTCCTAGGTGACGGGTCAGACAAAGATCGGTTCAGAAGCCTCTTATGACGACGACACGAACAAGGCCGTTTACGTCGCCCGGATCGGCGTCACCGGGGCCCCATCCTGGAGCCAGGCCTGGGATGGGTGCTCCATGGCGAGCGCCTGGTGGCCGGGTCTTACCCCACGGGGCCCGGCCGGGCACAGCCCGAAAGAGCGACGTGGGGCCGCCCTCCCGTGGGCCCACCACCCGCAGGAGGATCCATAAGGGGCCGGTGCAGAGAGATCTGGGCGGCAGTCGACGGCAGGGGCCTCGGCGACCAGATCTCCAGACACAGAGACTAACTCTGGGGACATGGAATGCCACCTCGCTGGGGGGGAAAGAGCCTGAGCTTGTGCGGGAGGTTGAGCGATACCGACTAGATATAGTCGGCCTCACCTCCACGCACAGTTTGGGCTCTGGAACCCATCTCCTCGAGAGGGGCTGGACGCTCCACTTCTCTGGTGTTGCCCGCGGGGAGAGGCGGCGGGCTGGTGTGGGCTTGCTGATAGCCCCTCAGCTCAGCCGCCACGTGTTGGAGTTTACCCCGGTGAACGAGAGGGTCGCGTCCCTCCGCCTTCGGGTGGGGGACAGGTCTCTCACTGTTGTGGCGGCCTACGGGCCGAACAGCAGTGCAGAGTACCCGGCCTTCTTGGAGTCCTTGGGAGGGGTACTGGACAGTGCACCGACCGGGGACTCCGTTGTTCTACTGGGGGACTTCAACGCCCACGTGGGCAATGACAGTGACACCTGGAGAGGGGTGATCGGGAAGAACGGCTTCCCCGATCTGAACCCGAGCGGTGTTCAGTTATTGGACTTCTGTGCTAGCCACGGATTGTCCATAACGAACACCATGTTCAAGCACAAGGGTGTTCATCAGTGCACATGGCACCAGGACACCCTAGGCCGGAGGTCAATGATCGACTTTGTTGTCATGTCATCTGACCTCCGGTCACGTGTCTTGGACACTCGGGTGAAGAGAGGGGCAGAGTTGTCAACCGATCACCACCTGGTGGTGAGTTGGATCCGCTGGCGGAGGAGGAAGCCGGACAGACTTGGCAGATCCAAGCGCATTGTGAGGGTCTGTTGGGAACGTCTTGTGGAGCCCTCTGTCAGTAGAGTATTCAACTCGCACCCCCGGGAGAGCTTCTCCCATGTCCCGGGGGAGGTTGGGGACATTGAGTCCGAGTGGACCATGTTCTCCGCCTCCATTGTTGATGCGGCTGCTCGGAGCTGTGGTCGCAAGGTCTCCGGTGCCTGTCGTGGCGGCAACCCCCGAACCCGGTGGTGGACACCGGAAGTAAGGGATGCCGTCAGACTGAAGAAGGAGGCCTATCAGGCCACTCTGGCTTGTAGGTCTCCGGAGGTCATCGACGGGTATCGGCAGGCCAAGCGAGCCGCGGCTCGTGCTGTCGCAGAGGCAAAAACCCGGGCCTTGGAGGAGTTCGGGGAGGCCATGGAGGAGGACTATCGGTCGGCACCAAAGAAATTCTGGCAAACCGTCCGGCGCCTCAGGAGGGGGAAGCAGTGTCTCACCAACACCGTTTGCGGTGCGGGTGGAGGCCTGCTGACCTCAACTGGGGATGTCGTCGGACGGTGGAAGGAATACTTTGAGGATCTCCTTAATCCCTCAGTCACATCTTCCGAAGAGGAAGTAGAGACCGGGGACTCGGAGGCTGGCTCATCCATCACCCAAGCTGAAGTCACTGAGGTTGTTCGCAAACTCCTCGGTGGCAGGGCTCCGGGGGTGGATGAGATCCGCCCTGAGTACCTAAAGTATCTGGATGTTGTAGGACTGTCTTGGTTGACACGTCTCTGCAACATCGCGTGGCGTTCGGGGACCGTGCCTCTGGACTGGCAGACCGGGGTGGTGGTCCCTCTGTTCAAGAAGGGGGACCGGAGGGTGTGTTCCAACTACAGAGGGATCACACTCCTCAGCCTCCCAGGTAAGGTCTTTTCCAAAGGTACTGGAGAGGAGAATCCGACCGATAGTCGAACCTCGGATTCAGGAGGAGCAGAGTGGTTTTCGTCCCGGTCGTGGAACACTGGACCAGCTCTATACCCTCCATCGGGTGCTCGAGGGCTCATGGGAGTTTGCCCAACCAGTCCACATGTGCTTTGTGGATCTGGAGAAGGCTTTCGACCGTGTCCCTCGGGGTGTCCTTTGGGGGGTGCTCCGGGAGTACGGGGTCCGGGGCCCTTTGCTCAGGGCTGTCCGGTCCCAGGAGCTGTGTTCGCATTGCCGGCAGTAAGTCAGACCTGTTCCCAGTGCATGTTGGACTCCGCCAGGGCTGCCCTTTGTCACCGGTTCTGTTCATAATTTTTATGGACAGAATTTCTAGGCGCAGTCAGGGGTTGGAGGGTGTCCGGTTTGGGGACCACAGGATCTCATCTCTGCTGTTTGCAGACGATGTTGTCCTGATGGCTCCATCAAACCCGGACCTGCAACATGCACTGGGACGGTTTGCAGCCGAGTGTGAAGCGCCTGGGATGAGAATCAGCTCCAAATCCGAGGCTGTGGTTCTCGACCGGAAAAAGGTGGCTTGCCCTCTCCAGGTGGGTGGGGTGTCCTTGCCCCAAGTGGAGGAGTTCAAGTATCTCGGGGTCTTGTTCACGAGTGAGGGAAGGATGGAGCGTGAGCTCGACAGGCGGATCGGTGCAGCGGCTGCAGTGATGCAGTCGCTGCATCGGACCGTTGTGGTAAAGAGGGAGCTGAGCCGAAAGGCAAAGCTCTCTATTTACCGGTCGGTCTACGTTCTGACCTCACCTATGGTCATGAGCTTTGGGTCGTGACCGAAAGAACAAGATCGCGGATACAAGCGGTCGAAATGAGTTTCCTCCGCCGTGTGGCTGGGCGCTCCCTTAGAGATAAGGTGAGGAGCTCGGCCACACGGGGGGAGCTCGGAGTAGAGCCGCTGCTCCTCCACGTCGAGAGGAGCAAGTTGAGGTGGCTCGGGCATCTGTTTCGGATGCCTCCTGGGCGCCTCCCTCGGGAGGTGTTTCAGGCATGTCCCACCGGGAAGAGGCCCCGGGGAAGACCCAGGACACGCTGGAGAGACTATGTCTCTCGGCTGGCCTGGGAACGCCTCGGGATCCCCCCGGAGGAGTTAGAGGAAGTGTCTGGGGAGAAGGAAGACTGGGAGTCCCTGCTCAGACTGCTGCCCCCGCGACCCGGCCCCGGATAAAGCGGCAGAAGATGGATGGATGGATGGATGTATATTTCGGGCTCAGCCAATCACACGCTCCGAATGTGCTGCTTAGGGACCGTCATCAAATAACAAAACGAAAAATGGAAAAGTTTGATAGCTGGAATTGAAGGTGAAATAGAGCGGTACAATAAGACAATAAATACACAATGATGGTCGCCACAGCAACCGTTATGTTTCCATCAGAAGCTTCACATCAATGTTTTGTGAGTGTAAAGATAATTCATATGTAAATGAGACTCATGCAAATAGTCGTCTGATGATGTGGAAGAACGTTGTAAATAAGTTAATCTGACTTTGTGTTGATTCATTTGTTCAACTCATTTGATTTGAAAGTTGTTTTTAATGTTTAAAAAGTGTTTAAAACTTTATTTGTTAGTTTTTAGGAGCTTTTTAGGAGTTTTTTTTTAATAGAATGTTTAAAAATACATTTAAAATTAATAATCTTGTTAAATCAATGGAAAATATTGATTGTTTGTCACTTTTGTGTTTTGCTCTGTAATTATCAAATTACTTTATAAATTTGAAAAAATGAACGGATTGTTTAAGCAGCTTCTGCACAAGAGAAACTCTTTCATCTGAACCCTTTACATGTACTTTAGAACGTACTTTAGAATGTACTTTAGAACGTACTTTAGAAGTACTTTAGAACATACTTTAGAACGTACTTTAGAATGTACTTTAGAATGTACTTTAGAACGTACTTTAGAACGTACTTAGAATGTACATTAGACTGTACTTTAGAATGTACTTTAGACTGTACTTTAGAATGTACTTTAGAACGTACTTTAGAACGTACTTTAGAACGTACTTTAGAATGTACTTTAGAATGTACTTTAGAACGTACTTTAGAACGTACTTTAGAACGTACTTTAGAACGTACTTTAGAATGTACTTTAGAATGTACTTTAGAACGTACTTTGAAATGTACTTTAGAACGTACTTTAGAAGTACTTTAGAACGTACTTTAGAACGTACTTTAGAATGTACTTTAGAATGTACTTTAGAACGTACTTTAGAACGTACTTAGAATGTACATTAG
Organism: Eucyclogobius newberryi; assembly: GCF_026437365.1. Taxonomy (NCBI): domain Eukaryota; kingdom Metazoa; phylum Chordata; class Actinopteri; order Gobiiformes; family Gobiidae; genus Eucyclogobius; species Eucyclogobius newberryi. The sequence goes on along the minus strand of NW_027316312.1, from coordinate 137,661 downwards.
ACTGTACTTTAGAATGTACTTTAGACTGTACTTTAGAATGTACTTTAGAACGTACTTTAGAACGTACTTTAGAACGTACTTTAGAATGTACTTTAGAATGTACTTTAGAACGTACTTTAGAACGTACTTTAGAACGTACTTTAGAACGTACTTTAGAATGTACTTTAGAATGTACTTTAGAACGTACTTTAGAACGTACTTTAGAACGTACTTTAGAACGTACTTTAGAATGTACTTTAGAATGTACTTTAGAACGTACTTTAGAACGTACTTTAGACTGTACTTTAGAATGTACTTTAGAACATACTTTAGAATGTACTTTAGAACGTACTTTAGAACGTACTTTAGAACGTACTTTAGAACGTACTTTAGACTGTACTTTAGAACGTACTTTAGAACGTACTTAAAATTTACTTTAGACTGTACTTTAGAATGTACTTTAGAACGTACTTTAGAACGTACTTTAGAACGTACTTTAGAATGTACTTTAGAATGTACTTTAGAACGTACTTTAGAACGTACTTAGAATGTACTTTAGACTGTACTTTAGAATGTACTTTAGAACGTACTTTAGAACGTACTTTAGAGTGTACTTTAGACTGTACTTTAGAATTTACTTTGGAATGTACTTTAGAATGTACTTGAGAATGTACTTTAGACTGTACTTTAAAATGTACTTTAGAATGTACTTTAGAACGTACTTTAGAACGTACTTTAGAACGTACTTTAGAACATACTTTAGACTGTACTTTAGAATGTACTTTAGAATGTACTTTAGAATGTACTTTAGACTGTACTTTAGACTGTACTTTAGAACATACTTTAGAATGTACTTTAGACTGTACTTTAGACTGTACTTTAGACTGTACTTTAGACTGAATACTTTAGAATGTACTTTAGAATGTACTTTAAAGAATGCACTTAAGAATGCACTTTAGACTGTACTTTAGAACGTACTTTAGAACGTTCTTTAGAACGTACTTTAGAATGTACTTTAGACTGTACTTTAGAATGTACTTTGGAATGTACTTTTGAATGTACTTCAGAATGTACTTTAGACTGTACTTTAGAATGTACTTTAGACTGTACTTTAGAATGTACTTTAGAATGTAATTTAGACTGTACTTTAGAATGTACTTTAGAATGTACTTTAGAATGTACTTTAGAACGTACTTTAGAACGTACTTTAGAACGTTCTTTAGAATGTACTTTAGACTGTACTTTAGAATGTACTTTGGAATGTACTTTAGAACGTACTTTAGACTGTACTTTAGAATGTACTTAAGACTGTACTTTAGAATGTTCTTTAGAACGTACTTTGGACTGTACTTAAGAATGTACTTTAGACTGTACTTTAGAATGTACTTTAGAATGTACTTTAGAATGTACTTTAGAATGTACTTTAGAACGTACTTTAGAACGTACTTTAGAACGTTCTTTAGAATGTACTTTAGACTGTACTTTAGAATGTACTTTGGAATGTACTTTAGAACGTACTTTAGACTGTACTTTAGAATGTACTTTAGACTGTACTTTAGAACGTACTTTAGAATGTACTTTAGAACGTACTTTAGACTGTACTTTAGAATGTACTTTAGACTGTACTTTAGAATGTACTTTAGAACGTACTTTGGACTGTACTTTAGAATGTACTTTAGAATGTACTTCAGAATGTACTTCAGACTGTACTTTAGAACGTACTTTAGAATGTACTTTAGAACGTGCTTTAGACAGTACTTTAGACTGTACTTTAGAACGTACTTTAGACTGTACTTTAGAATGTACTTTGGAATGTACTTTAGAACGTACTTTAGACTGTACTTTAGAATGTACTTTAGACTGTACTTTAGAATGTACTTTAGACTGTACTTTAGAATGTACTTTAGAATGTACTTCAGAATGTACTTCAGACTGTACTTTAGAACGTACTTTAGAATGTACTTTAGAACGTGCTTTAGACTGTACTTTAGAATGTACTTTAGACTGTACTTTAGAATGTATATTAGAACGTACTTTAGACTGTACTTTAGAATGTACTTTAAAGAATGCACTTAAGAATGCACTTTAGACTGTACTTTAGACTGTACTTTAGATCGTAATTTAGAACGTACTTTAGAACGTACTTTAGAATGTACTTTAGACTGTACTTTAGAATGTACTTTAAAGAATGCACTTAAGAATGCACTTTAGACTGTACTTTAGACTGTACTTTAGATCGTACTTTAGAACGTACTTTAGAACGTACTTTAGAATGTACTTTAGACTGTATACTTTATAATGTACTTTAGAATGTACTTTAGAATGTACTTCGGACTGTACTTTAGAACGTACTTTAGAATGTACTTTAGAACGTACTTTAGACTGTACTTTAGAACGTACTTTAGAATGTACTTTAGACTGTAATTTAGAACGTACTTTAGAATGTACTTTAGAATGTACTTTGGAATGTACTTTAGAACGTACTTTAGAACGTACTTTAGAATGTACTTTAGACTCTACTTTAGAATGTACTTTAGAATGTACTTTAGACTGTAATTTAGAATGTACTTTAGAATGTACTTTAGACTGTACTTTAGAACGTACTTTAGACTGTACTTTAGAATGTACTTTAGAATGTACTTTAGAACGTACTTCAGACTGTACTTTAGAATGTACTTTAGACTGTACTTTATAACGTACTTTAGACTGTACTTTAGAATGTACTTTAGAATGTACTTTAGAACGTACTTTAGACTGTACTTTAGAATGTACTTTAGACTGTACTTTAGAATGTACTTTAGACTGTATACTTTATAATGTACTTTAGACTGTACTTTAGAATGTACTTTAGAATGTACTTTAGACTGTACTTTAGAATGTACTTTAGAATGACTTTAGAATGTACTTTAAAATGTACTTTAGACTCTACTTTAGAATGTACTTTAGACTGTATACTTTATAATGTACTTTAGAATGTACTTTAGAACGTACTTTAGAATGTACTTTAGAATGTACTTTAGAATGTACTTTAAAATGTACTTTAGACTCTACTTTAGAATGTACTTTAGACTGTATACTTTATAATGTACTTTAGAATGTACTTTAGAATGTACTTTAGAACGTACTTTAGAACGTACTTTAGAACGTACTTTAGAACGTACTTTAGAATGTACTTTAGAACGTACTTTAGAACGTACTTTAGAATGTACTTTAGAACGTACTTTAGAACGTACTTTAGAACGTACTTTAGAACGTACTTTAGAATGTACTTTAGAACGTACTTTAGAACGTACTTTAGAACGTACTTAGAATGTACTTTAGAACGTACTTTAGAACGTACTTTAGATCGTAATTTAGAACGTACTTTAGAACGTACTTTAGAATGTACTTTAGACTGTACTTTAGAATGTACTTTAAAGAATGCACTTAAGAATGCACTTTAGACTGTACTTTAGACTGTACTTTAGATCGTACTTTAGAACGTACTTTAGAACGTACTTTAGAATGTACTTTAGACTGTATACTTTATAATGTACTTTAGAATGTACTTTAGAATGTACTTCAGACTGTACTTTAGAACGTACTTTAGAATGTACTTTAGAACGTACTTTAGACTGTACTTTAGAACGTACTTTAGAATGTACTTTAGACTGTAATTTAGAACGTACTTTAGAATGTACTTTAGAATGTACTTTGGAATGTACTTTAGAACGTACTTTAGAACGTACTTTAGAATGTACTTTAGACTGTACTTTAGAATGTACTTTAGAATGTACTTTAGACTGTAATTTAGAATGTACTTTAGAATGTACTTTAGACTGTACTTTAGAACGTACTTTAGACTGTACTTTAGAATGTACTTTAGAATGTACTTTAGAACGTACTTCAGACTGTACTTTAGAATGTACTTTAGACTGTACTTTATAACGTACTTTAGACTGTACTTTAGAATGTACTTTAGAATGTACTTTAGAACGTACTTTAGACTGTACTTTAGAATGTACTTTAGACTGTACTTTAGAATGTACTTTAGACTGTATACTTTATAATGTACTTTAGACTGTACTTTAGAATGTACTTTAGAATGTACTTTAGACTGTACTTTAGAATGTACTTTAGAATGACTTTAGAATGTACTTTAAAATGTACTTTAGACTCTACTTTATAATGTACTTTAGAATGTACTTTAGAACGTACTTTAGAATGTACTTTAGAATGTACTTTAGAATGTACTTTAAAATGTACTTTAGACTCTACTTTAGAATGTACTTTAGACTGTATACTTTATAATGTACTTTAGAATGTACTTTAGAATGTACTTTAGAACGTACTTTAGAACGTACTTTAGAACGTACTTTAGAATGTACTTTAGAACGCACTTTAGAACGTACTTTAGAACGTACTTTAGAACGTACTTTAGAATGTACTTTAGAACGTACTTTAGAACGTACTTTAGAACGTACTTTAGAACGTACTTTAGAATGTACTTTAGAACGTACTTTAGAACGTACTTTAGAACGTACTTAGAATGTACTTTAGAACGTACTTTAGAACGTACTTTAGAACGTACTTTAGAACGTACTTTAGAATGTACTTTAGAATGTACTTTAGACTGTACTTTAGAATGTACTTTGGAATGTACTTTAGAATGTACTTGAGAATGTACTTTAGACTGTACTTTAGAATGTACTTTAGAATGTACTTTAGAACATACTTTAGAACGTACTTTAGAACATACTTTAGAACGTACTTTAGACTGTACTTTAGAATGTACTTTAGAATGTACTTTAGAATGTACTTTAGACTGTACTTTAGACTGTACTTTAGAACGTACTTTAGAATGTACTTTAGACTGTACTTTAGACTGTACTTTAGACTGTACTTTAGAATGTACTTTAGACTGTACTTTAGACTGTACTTTAGAACGTACTTTAGAATGTACTTTAGACTGTACTTTAGACTGTACTTTAGACTGTACTTTAGACTGAATACTTTAGAATGTACTTTAGAATGTACTTTAAAGAATGCACTTAAGAATGCACTTTAGACTGTACTTTAGAACGTACTTTAGAATGTACTTTAGAACGTACTTTAGAACGTACTTTAGAATGTACTTTAGACTGTACTTTAGAATGTACTTTGGAATGTACTTTAGAATGTACTTCAGAATGTACTTTAGACTGTACTTTAGACTGTACTTTAGAATGTAATTTAGACTGTACTTTAGAATGTACTTTAGAATGTACCTTAGAATGTACTTTAGACTGTACTTTAGAATGTACTTTGGAATGTACTTTAGAACGTACTTTAGACTGTACTTTAGAATGTACTTAAGACTGTACTTTAGAATGTTCTTTAGAACGTACTTTGGACTGTACTTTAGAATGTACTTTAGACTGTACTTTAGAACGTACTTTAGAATGTACTTTAGAACGTACTTTAGACTGTACTTTAGAATGTACTTTAGACTGTACTTTAGAATGTACTTTAGAACGTACTTTGGACTGTACTTTAGAATGTACTTTAGAATGTACTTCAGAATGTACTTCAGACTGTACTTTAGAACGTACTTTAGAATGTACTTTAGACTGTACTTTAGACTGTACTTTAGACTGTACTTTAGACTGAATACTTTAGAATGTACTTTAGAATGTACTTTAAAGAATGCACTTAAGAATGCACTTTAGACTGTACTTTAGAACGTACTTTAGAATGTACTTTAGAACGTACTTTAGAACGTACTTTAGAATGTACTTTAGACTGTACTTTAGAATGTACTTTGGAATGTACTTTAGAATGTACTTCAGAATGTACTTTAGACTGTACTTTAGACTGTACTTTAGAATGTACTTTAGACTGTACTTTAGAATGTACTTTAGAATGTAATTTAGACTGTACTTTAGAATGTACTTTAGAATGTACTTTAGAATGTACTTTAGAACGTACTTTAGACTGTACTTTAGAATGTACTTTAGAATGTAATTTAGACTGTACTTTAGAATGTACTTTAGAATGTACTTTAGAATGTACTTTAGAACGTACTTTAGACTGTACTTTAGAATGTACTTTAGACTGTACTTTAGAATGTACTTTAGAACGTACTTTGGACTGTACTTTAGAATGTACTTTAGAATGTACTTTAGAACGTACTTTAGAATGTACTTTAGAATGTACTTCAGAATGTACTTTAGACTGTACTTTAGAATGTACTTTAGAATGTACTTTAGAATGTACTTTAGAACGTACTTTAGAACGTACTTTAGAACGTTCTTTAGAATGTACTTTAGACTGTACTTTAGAATGTACTTTGGAATGTACTTTAGAACGTACTTTAGACTGTACTTTAGAATGTACTTAAGACTACTTTAGAACGTACTTTAGAATGTACTTTAGAACGTACTTTAGACTGTACTTTAGAATGTACTTTAGACTGTACTTTAGAATGTACTTTAGAACGTACTTTGGACTGTACTTTAGAATGTACTTTAGAATGTACTTCAGAATGTACTTCAGACTGTACTTTAGAACGTACTTTAGAATGTACTTTAGAACGTGCTTTAGACTGTACTTTAGACTGTACTTTAGAACGTACTTTAGACTGTACTTTAGAATGTACTTTGGAATGTACTTTAGAACGTACTTTAGACTGTACTTTAGAATGTACTTTAGACTGTACTTTAGAATGTTCTTTAGAACGTACTTTGGACTGTACTTTAGAATGTACTTTAGAATGTACTTCAGAATGTACTTCAGACTGTACTTTAGAATGTTCTTTAGAACGTACTTTGGACTGTACTTAAGAATGTACTTTAGACTGTACTTTAGAACGTACTTTAGAATGTACTTTAGACTGTACTTTAGAATGTACTTTAGACTGTACTTTAGAATGTACTTTAGACTGTACTTTAGAACGTACTTTAGAATGTACTTTAGACTGTACTTTAGAATGTACTTCAGAATGTTCTTTAGAACGTACTTTGGACTGTACTTTAGAATGTACTTTAGAATGTACTTCAGAATGTACTTCAGACTGTACTTTAGAACGTACTTTAGAATGTACTTTAGAACGTGCTTTAGACTGTACTTTAGAATGTATATTAGAACGTACTTTAGACTGTACTTTAGAATGTACTTTAGAATGTACTTCAGAATGTACTTCAGACTGTACTTTAGAACGTACTTTAGAATGTACTTTAGAACGTACTTTAGACTGAACTTTAGAATGTATATTAGAACGTACTTTAGACTGTACTTTAGAATGTACTTTAAAGAATGCACTTAAGAATGCACTTTAGACTGTACTTAAGACTGTACTTTAGATCGTACTTTAGAACGTACTTTAGAACGTACTTTAGAATGTACTTTAGACTGTACTTTAGAATGTACTTTAAAGAATGCACTCAAGAATGCACTTTAGACTGTACTTTAGACTGTACTTTAGATCGTACTTTAGAACGTACTTTAGAACGTACATTAGAATGTTCTTTAGACTGTATACTTTATAATGTACTTTAGAATGTACTTTAGAATGTACTTCAGACTGTACTTTAGAACGTACTTTAGAATGTACTTTAGAACGTACTTTAGAATGTACTTTAGAACGTACTTTAGACTGTACTTTAGAATGTACTTTAGAACGTACTTTAGAATGTACTTTAGAACGTACTTTAGACTGTACTTTAGAATGTATATTAGAACGTACTTTAGACTGTACTTTAGAATGTACTTTAAAGAATGCACTTAAGAATGCACTTTAGACTGTACTTAAGACTGTACTTTAGATCGTACTTTAGAACGTACTTTAGAACGTACTTTAGAATGTACTTTAGACTGTACTTTAGAATGTACTTTAAAGAATGCACTCAAGAATGCACTTTAGACTGTACTTTAGACTGTACTTTAGATCGTACTTTAGAACGTACTTTAGAACGTACATTAGAATGTACTTTAGACTGTATACTTTATAATGTACTTTAGACTGTACTTTAGAATGTACTTTAAAGAATGCACTTAAGAATGCACTTTAGACTGTACTTTAGAATGTACTTTAGATCGTACTTTAGAACGTACTTTAGAACGTACTTTAGAATGTACTTTAGACTGTATACTTTATAATGTACTTTAGAATGTACTTTAGACTGTACTTTAGAATGTACTTTGGAATGTACTTTAGACTGTACTTTAGAACGTACTTTAGAACGTACTTTAGACTGTACTTTATAATGTACTTTAGAATGTACTTTAGAATGTACTTCAGACTGTACTTTAGAACGTACTTTAGAATGTACTTTATAACGTACTTTAGACTGTACTTTAGAATGTACTTTAGAATGTACTTTAGAACGTACTTTAGACTGTACTTTAGAATGTACTTTAAAGAATGCACTTAAGAATGCACTTTAGACTGTACTTTAGACTGTACTTTAGATCGTACTTTAGAACGTACTTTAGAACGTACTTTAGAATGTACTTTAGACTCTACTTTAGAATGTACTTTAGACTGTATACTTTATAATGTACTTTAGAATGTACTTTAGAATATACTTCAGACTGTACTTTAGAACGTACTTTAGAATGTACTTTAGAACGTACTTTAGACTGTACTTTAGAATGTACTTTAGAATGTACTTTAGAACGTACTTTAGACTGTACTTTAGAATGTACTTTAGAACGTACTTTAGACTGTACTTTAGAATGTACTTTAGAATGTACTTTAGAACGTACTTTAAACTATACTTTAGAATTGTACTTTAGAATGTACTTTAGACTCTACTTTAGAATGTACTTTAGACTGTATACTTTATAATGTACTTTAGACTGTACTTTAGAACGTACTTTAGACTGTACTTTAGAATGTACTTTAGAATGTACTTCAGAATGTACTTTAGACTGTACTTTGAAATGTACTTTAGAACGTACTTTAGAATGTACTTTAGAATGTACTTTAGAACGTACTTTAGACTGCACTTTAGAACGTACTTCAGAACGTACTTTAGAATGTACTTTAGAATGTACTTTAGAATGTACTTTAGAATATACTTTAGAATGTACTTTAGAATGTACTTTAAAATGTACTTTAGACTGTACTTTAGACTCTACTTTAGAATGTACTTTAGACTGTACTTTAGAACGATCTTTAGACTGTACTTTAGAACGTACTTTAGAACGTACTTTAAATGTACTTTAGAATGTACTTTAGAATGTACTTTAGAATGTACTTTAGAATGAACTTTAGAATGTACTTTAGACTGTACTTTAGAACGTACTTTAGACATTACTTTAGACTGTACTTTAGAACGTACTTTAGACTGTACTTTAGACTGTACTTTAGACTGTACTTTAGATCGTACTTTAGAATGTACTTTAGACTGTATACTTTATAATGTACTTTAGAATGTACTTTAGACTGTACTTTAGAACATACTTTAGACTACTTTAGAATGTACTTTAGAACGTACTTTAGACTGTACTTTAAATGTACTTTGGAATGTACTTTAGAATGTACTTTAGAATGTACTTTGAAATGTACTTTAGAACGTACTTTAGAACGTACTGTAGAATGTACTTTAGAATGTACTTTAGAACGTACTTTGAAATGTACTTTAGAACGTACTTTAGAATATACTTTTGAATGTACTTTAGAATGTACTTTAGAACGTACTTTAGAATGTACTTTAGAATGTATTTTAGAATGTACTTTAGAATGTACTTTAGACTGTACTTTAGAATGTACTTTAGACTGTACTTTAGAATGTACTTTAGAATGTACTTTAGACTGTATTTTAGACTGTACCTTAGAATGTACTTTAGAATGTACTTTAGAATGTACTTTAGAATGTACTTTAGAACGTACTTTAGACTGTACTTTAGAATGTACTTTAGACTGTACTTTAGAATGTACTTTAGAATGTACTTTAGAATGTACTTTAGACTGTACTTTAGACTGTACTTTAGAATGTACTTTAGACTGTACTTTAGAATGTACTTTAGAATGTACTTTAGAATGTACTTTAGACTGTACTTTAGAATGTACTTTAGAACGTACTTTAGAACGTACTTTAGAACGTACTTTAGAATGTACTTTAGACTGTATACTTTATAATGTACTTTAGAATGTACTTTAGAATGTACTTCAGACTGTACTTTAGAACGTACTTTAGAATGTACTTTAGAACGTACTTTAGACTGTACTTTAGAATGTACTTTGGAATGTACTTTAGACTGTACTTTAGAATGTACTTTAGAACATACTTTAGACTGTACTTTATAATGTACTTTAGAATGTACTTTAGAATGTACTTCAGACTGTACTTTAGAATGTACTTTAGAATGTACTTTAGAACGTACTTTAGACTGTACTTTAGAATGTACTTAAGACTGTACTTTAGAATGTTCTTTAGAACGTACTTTGGACTGTACTTTAGAATGTACTTTAGACTGTACTTTAGAACGTACTTTAGAATGTACTTAGAACGTACTTTAGACTGTACTTTAGAATGTACTTTAGAATGTACTTTGGACTGTACTTTAGAATGTACTTTAGAATGTACTTCAGAATGTACTTCAGACTCTACTTTAGAACGTACTTTAGAATGTACTTTAGACTGTACTTTAGACTGTACTTTAGACTGTACTTTAGACTGAATACTTTAGAATGTACTTTAGAATGTACTTTAAAGAATGCACTTAAGAATGCACTTTAGACTGTACTTTAGAACGTACTTTAGAATGTACTTTAGAACGTACTTTAGAACGTACTTTAGAATGTACTTTAGACTGTACTTTAGAATGTACTTTGGAATGTACTTTAGAATGTACTTCAGAATGTACTTTAGACTGTACTTTAGACTGTACTTTAGAATGTACTTTAGAATGTACTTTAGACTGTACTTTAGAATGTACTTTAGAACGTACTTTAGAACGTACTTTAGAACGTACTTTAGAATGTACTTTAGACTGTATACTTTATAATGTACTTTAGAATGTACTTTAGAATGTACTTCAGACTGTACTTTAGAACGTACTTTAGAATGTACTTTAGAACGTACTTTAGACTGTACTTTAGAATGTACTTTGGAATGTACTTTAGACTGTACTTTAGAATGTACTTTAGAACATACTTTAGACTGTACTTTATAATGTACTTTAGAATGTACTTTAGAATGTACTTCAGACTGTACTTTAGAATGTACTTTAGAATGTACTTTAGAACGTACTTTAGACTGTACTTTAGAATGTACTTAAGACTGTACTTTAGAATGTTCTTTAGAACGTACTTTGGACTGTACTTTAGAATGTACTTTAGACTGTACTTTAGAACGTACTTTAGAATGTACTTAGAACGTACTTTAGACTGTACTTTAGAATGTACTTTAGAATGTACTTTGGACTGTACTTTAGAATGTACTTTAGAATGTACTTCAGAATGTACTTCAGACTCTACTTTAGAACGTACTTTAGAATGTACTTTAGACTGTACTTTAGACTGTACTTTAGACTGTACTTTAGACTGAATACTTTAGAATGTACTTTAGAATGTACTTTAAAGAATGCACTTAAGAATGCACTTTAGACTGTACTTTAGAACGTACTTTAGAATGTACTTTAGAACGTACTTTAGAACGTACTTTAGAATGTACTTTAGACTGTACTTTAGAATGTACTTTGGAATGTACTTTAGAATGTACTTCAGAATGTACTTTAGACTGTACTTTAGACTGTACTTTAGAATGTACTTTAGACTGTACTTTAGAATGTACTTTAGACTGTACTTTAGAATGTACTTTAGACTGTACTTTAGAACGTACTTTAGAATGTACTTTAGACTGTACTTTAGAATGTACTTCAGAATGTTCTTTAGAACGTACTTTGGACTGTACTTTAGAATGTACTTTAGAATGTACTTCAGAATGTACTTCAGACTGTACTTTAGAACGTACTTTAGAATGTACTTTAGACTGTACTTAAGACTGTACTTTAGATCGTACTTTAGAACGTACTTTAGAACGTACTTTAGAATGTACTTTAGACTGTACTTTAGAATGTACTTTAAAGAATGCACTCAAGAATGCACTTTAGACTGTACTTTAGACTGTACTTTAGATCGTACTTTAGAACGTACTTTAGAACGTACTTTAGAATGTACTTTAGACTGTATACTTTAGAATGTACTTTAGAACGTACTTTGGACTGTACTTTAGAATGTACTTTAGAATGTACTTCAGAATGTACTTCAGACTGTACTTTAGAACGTACTTTAGAATGTACTTTAGACTGTACTTTTGACTGTACTTTAGACTGTACTTTAGACTGAATACTTTAGAATGTACTTTAGAATGTACTTTAAAGAATGCACTTAAGAATGCACTTTAGACTGTACTTTAGAACGTACTTTAGAATGTACTTTAGAACGTACTTTAGAACGTACTTTAGAATGTACTTTAGACTGTACTTTAGAATGTACTTTGGAATGTACTTTAGAATGTACTTCAGAATGTACTTTAGACTGTACTTTAGAATGTACTTTAGAATATACTTTAGAATGTACTTTAGAACGTACTTTAGAACGTACTTTAGAACGTTCTTTAGAATGTACTTTAGACTGTACTTTAGAATGTACTTTGGAATGTACTTTAGAACGTACTTTAGACTGTACTTTAGAATGTACTTAAGACTGTACTTTAGAACGTACTTTAGAATGTACTTTAGAACGTACTTTAGACTGTACTTTAGAATGTACTTTAGACTGTACTTTAGAATGTACTTTAGAACGTACTTTGGACTGTACTTTAGAATGTACTTTAGAATGTACTTCAGAATGTACTTCAGACTGTACTTTAGAACGTACTTTAGAATGTACTTTAGAACGTGCTTTAGACTGTACTTTAGACTGTACTTTAGAACGTACTTTAGACTGTACTTTAGAATGTACTTTGGAATGTACTTTAGAACGTACTTTAGACTGTACTTTAGAATGTACTTTAGACTGTACTTTAGAATGTTCTTTAGAACGTACTTTGGACTGTACTTTATAATGTACTTTAGAATGTACTTTAGAATGTACTTCAGACTGTACTTTAGAACGTACTTTAGAATGTACTTTATAACGTACTTTAGATTGTACTTTAGAATGTACTTTAGAATGTACTTTAGAACGTACTTTAGACTGTACTTTAGAATGTACTTTAGACTGTACTTTAGATCGTACTTTAGAACGTACTTTAGAACGTACTTTAGAATGTACTTTAGACTGTATACTTTATAATGTACTTTAGAATGTACTTTAGAAGTACTTTAGAACGTACTTTAGAACGTACTTTAGAATGTACTTTAGAATGTACTTTAGAACGTACTTTAGAACGTACTTAGAATGTACATTAGACTGTACTTTAGAATGTACTTTAGACTGTACTTTAGAATGTACTTTAGAACGTACTTTAGAACGTACTTTAGAACGTACTTTAGAATGTACTTTAGAATGTACTTTAGAACGTACTTTAGAACGTACTTTAGAACGTACTTTAGAACGTACTTTAGAATGTACTTTAGAATGTACTTTAGAACGTACTTTAGAACGTACTTTAGAACGTACTTTAGAACGTACTTTAGAATGTACTTTAGAATGTACTTTAGAACGTACTTTAGAACGTACTTTAGACTGTACTTTAGAATGTACTTTAGAACATACTTTAGAATGTACTTTAGAACGTACTTTAGAACGTACTTTAGAACGTACTTTAGAACGTACTTTAGACTGTACTTTAGAACGTACTTTAGAACGTACTTAAAATTTACTTTAGACTGTACTTTAGAATGTACTTTAGAACGTACTTTAGAACGTACTTTAGAACGTACTTTAGAATGTACTTTAGAATGTACTTTAGAACGTACTTTAGAACGTACTTAGAATGTACTTTAGACTGTACTTTAGAATGTACTTTAGAACGTACTTTAGAACGTACTTTAGAGTGTACTTTAGACTGTACTTTAGAATTTACTTTGGAATGTACTTTAGAATGTACTTGAGAATGTACTTTAGACTGTACTTTAAAATGTACTTTAGAATGTACTTTAGAACGTACTTTAGAACGTACTTTAGAACGTACTTTAGAACATACTTTAGACTGTACTTTAGAATGTACTTTAGAATGTACTTTAGAATGTACTTTAGACTGTACTTTAGACTGTACTTTAGAACATACTTTAGAATGTACTTTAGACTGTACTTTAGACTGTACTTTAGACTGTACTTTAGACTGAATACTTTAGAATGTACTTTAGAATGTACTTTAAAGAATGCACTTAAGAATGCACTTTAGACTGTACTTTAGAACGTACTTTAGAACGTTCTTTAGAACGTACTTTAGAATGTACTTTAGACTGTACTTTAGAATGTACTTTGGAATGTACTTTTGAATGTACTTCAGAATGTACTTTAGACTGTACTTTAGAATGTACTTTAGACTGTACTTTAGAATGTACTTTAGAATGTAATTTAGACTGTACTTTAGAATGTACTTTAGAATGTACTTTAGAATGTACTTTAGAACGTACTTTAGAACGTACTTTAGAACGTTCTTTAGAATGTACTTTAGACTGTACTTTAGAATGTACTTTGGAATGTACTTTAGAACGTACTTTAGACTGTACTTTAGAATGTACTTAAGACTGTACTTTAGAATGTTCTTTAGAACGTACTTTGGACTGTACTTAAGAATGTACTTTAGACTGTACTTTAGAATGTACTTTAGAATGTACTTTAGAATGTACTTTAGAATGTACTTTAGAACGTACTTTAGAACGTTCTTTAGAATGTACTTTAGACTGTACTTTAGAATGTACTTTGGAATGTACTTTAGAACGTACTTTAGACTGTACTTTAGAATGTACTTTAGACTGTACTTTAGAACGTACTTTAGAATGTACTTTAGAACGTACTTTAGACTGTACTTTAGAATGTACTTTAGACTGTACTTTAGAATGTACTTTAGAACGTACTTTGGACTGTACTTTAGAATGTACTTTAGAATGTACTTCAGAATGTACTTCAGACTGTACTTTAGAACGTACTTTAGAATGTACTTTAGAACGTGCTTTAGACAGTACTTTAGACTGTACTTTAGAACGTACTTTAGACTGTACTTTAGAATGTACTTTGGAATGTACTTTAGAACGTACTTTAGACTGTACTTTAGAATGTACTTTAGACTGTACTTTAGAATGTACTTTAGACTGTACTTTAGAATGTACTTTAGAATGTACTTCAGAATGTACTTCAGACTGTACTTTAGAACGTACTTTAGAATGTACTTTAGAACGTGCTTTAGACTGTACTTTAGAATGTACTTTAGACTGTACTTTAGAATGTATATTAGAACGTACTTTAGACTGTACTTTAGAATGTACTTTAAAGAATGCACTTAAGAATGCACTTTAGACTGTACTTTAGACTGTACTTTAGATCGTAATTTAGAACGTACTTTAGAACGTACTTTAGAATGTACTTTAGACTGTACTTTAGAATGTACTTTAAAGAATGCACTTAAGAATGCACTTTAGACTGTACTTTAGACTGTACTTTAGATCGTACTTTAGAACGTACTTTAGAACGTACTTTAGAATGTACTTTAGACTGTATACTTTATAATGTACTTTAGAATGTACTTTAGAATGTACTTCGGACTGTACTTTAGAACGTACTTTAGAATGTACTTTAGAACGTACTTTAGACTGTACTTTAGAACGTACTTTAGAATGTACTTTAGACTGTAATTTAGAACGTACTTTAGAATGTACTTTAGAATGTACTTTGGAATGTACTTTAGAACGTACTTTAGAACGTACTTTAGAATGTACTTTAGACTGTACTTTAGAATGTACTTTAGAATGTACTTTAGACTGTAATTTAGAATGTACTTTAGAATGTACTTTAGACTGTACTTTAGAACGTACTTTAGACTGTACTTTAGAATGTACTTTAGAATGTACTTTAGAACGTACTTCAGACTGTACTTTAGAATGTACTTTAGACTGTACTTTATAACGTACTTTAGACTGTACTTTAGAATGTACTTTAGAATGTACTTTAGAACGTACTTTAGACTGTACTTTAGAATGTACTTTAGACTGTACTTTAGAATGTACTTTAGACTGTATACTTTATAATGTACTTTAGACTGTACTTTAGAATGTACTTTAGAATGTACTTTAGACTGTACTTTAGAATGTACTTTAGAATGACTTTAGAATGTACTTTAAAATGTACTTTAGACTCTACTTTAGAATGTACTTTAGACTGTATACTTTATAATGTACTTTAGAATGTACTTTAGAACGTACTTTAGAATGTACTTTAGAATGTACTTTAGAATGTACTTTAAAATGTACTTTAGACTCTACTTTAGAATGTACTTTAGACTGTATACTTTATAATGTACTTTAGAATGTACTTTAGAATGTACTTTAGAACGTACTTTAGAACGTACTTTAGAACGTACTTTAGAACGTACTTTAGAATGTACTTTAGAACGTACTTTAGAACGTACTTTAGAACGTACTTTAGAACGTACTTTAGAATGTACTTTAGAACGTACTTTAGAACGTACTTTAGAACGTACTTTAGAACGTACTTTAGAATGTACTTTAGAACGTACTTTAGAACGTACTTTAGAACGTACTTAGAATGTACTTTAGAACGTACTTTAGAACGTACTTTAGATCGTAATTTAGAACGTACTTTAGAACGTACTTTAGAATGTACTTTAGACTGTACTTTAGAATGTACTTTAAAGAATGCACTTAAGAATGCACTTTAGACTGTACTTTAGACTGTACTTTAGATCGTACTTTAGAACGTACTTTAGAACGTACTTTAGAATGTACTTTAGACTGTATACTTTATAATGTACTTTAGAATGTACTTTAGAATGTACTTCAGACTGTACTTTAGAACGTACTTTAGAATGTACTTTAGAACGTACTTTAGACTGTACTTTAGAACGTACTTTAGAATGTACTTTAGACTGTAATTTAGAACGTACTTTAGAATGTACTTTAGAATGTACTTTGGAATGTACTTTAGAACGTACTTTAGAACGTACTTTAGAATGTACTTTAGACTGTACTTTAGAATGTACTTTAGAATGTACTTTAGACTGTAATTTAGAATGTACTTTAGAATGTACTTTAGACTGTACTTTAGAACGTACTTTAGACTGTACTTTAGAATGTACTTTAGAATGTACTTTAGAACGTACTTCAGACTGTACTTTAGAATGTACTTTAGACTGTACTTTATAACGTACTTTAGACTGTACTTTAGAATGTACTTTAGAATGTACTTTAGAACGTACTTTAGACTGTACTTTAGAATGTACTTTAGACTGTACTTTAGAATGTACTTTAGACTGTATACTTTATAATGTACTTTAGACTGTACTTTAGAATGTACTTTAGAATGTACTTTAGACTGTACTTTAGAATGTACTTTAGAATGACTTTAGAATGTACTTTAAAATGTACTTTAGACTCTACTTTATAATGTACTTTAGAATGTACTTTAGAACGTACTTTAGAATGTACTTTAGAATGTACTTTAGAATGTACTTTAAAATGTACTTTAGACTCTACTTTAGAATGTACTTTAGACTGTATACTTTATAATGTACTTTAGAATGTACTTTAGAATGTACTTTAGAACGTACTTTAGAACGTACTTTAGAACGTACTTTAGAATGTACTTTAGAACGTACTTTAGAACGTACTTTAGAACGTACTTTAGAACGTACTTTAGAATGTACTTTAGAACGTACTTTAGAACGTACTTTAGAACGTACTTTAGAACGTACTTTAGAATGTACTTTAGAACGTACTTTAGAACGTACTTTAGAACGTACTTAGAATGTACTTTAGAACGTACTTTAGAACGTACTTTAGAACGTACTTTAGAACGTACTTTAGAATGTACTTTAGAATGTACTTTAGACTGTACTTTAGAATGTACTTTGGAATGTACTTTAGAATGTACTTGAGAATGTACTTTAGACTGTACTTTAGAATGTACTTTAGAATGTACTTTAGAACATACTTTAGAACGTACTTTAGAACATACTTTAGAACGTACTTTAGACTGTACTTTAGAATGTACTTTAGAATGTACTTTAGAATGTACTTTAGACTGTACTTTAGACTGTACTTTAGAACGTACTTTAGAATGTACTTTAGACTGTACTTTAGACTGTACTTTAGACTGTACTTTAGAATGTACTTTAGACTGTACTTTAGACTGTACTTTAGAACGTACTTTAGAATGTACTTTAGACTGTACTTTAGACTGTACTTTAGACTGTACTTTAGACTGAATACTTTAGAATGTACTTTAGAATGTACTTTAAAGAATGCACTTAAGAATGCACTTTAGACTGTACTTTAGAACGTACTTTAGAATGTACTTTAGAACGTACTTTAGAACGTACTTTAGAATGTACTTTAGACTGTACTTTAGAATGTACTTTGGAATGTACTTTAGAATGTACTTCAGAATGTACTTTAGACTGTACTTTAGACTGTACTTTAGAATGTAATTTAGACTGTACTTTAGAATGTACTTTAGAATGTACCTTAGAATGTACTTTAGACTGTACTTTAGAATGTACTTTGGAATGTACTTTAGAACGTACTTTAGACTGTACTTTAGAATGTACTTAAGACTGTACTTTAGAATGTTCTTTAGAACGTACTTTGGACTGTACTTTAGAATGTACTTTAGACTGTACTTTAGAACGTACTTTAGAATGTACTTTAGAACGTACTTTAGACTGTACTTTAGAATGTACTTTAGACTGTACTTTAGAATGTACTTTAGAACGTACTTTGGACTGTACTTTAGAATGTACTTTAGAATGTACTTCAGAATGTACTTCAGACTGTACTTTAGAACGTACTTTAGAATGTACTTTAGACTGTACTTTAGACTGTACTTTAGACTGTACTTTAGACTGAATACTTTAGAATGTACTTTAGAATGTACTTTAAAGAATGCACTTAAGAATGCACTTTAGACTGTACTTTAGAACGTACTTTAGAATGTACTTTAGAACGTACTTTAGAACGTACTTTAGAATGTACTTTAGACTGTACTTTAGAATGTACTTTGGAATGTACTTTAGAATGTACTTCAGAATGTACTTTAGACTGTACTTTAGACTGTACTTTAGAATGTACTTTAGACTGTACTTTAGAATGTACTTTAGAATGTAATTTAGACTGTACTTTAGAATGTACTTTAGAATGTACTTTAGAATGTACTTTAGAACGTACTTTAGACTGTACTTTAGAATGTACTTTAGACTGTACTTTAGAATGTACTTTAGAACGTACTTTGGACTGTACTTTAGAATGTACTTTAGAATGTACTTTAGAACGTACTTTAGAATGTACTTTAGAATGTACTTCAGAATGTACTTTAGACTGTACTTTAGAATGTACTTTAGAATGTACTTTAGAATGTACTTTAGAACGTACTTTAGAACGTACTTTAGAACGTTCTTTAGAATGTACTTTAGACTGTACTTTAGAATGTACTTTGGAATGTACTTTAGAACGTACTTTAGACTGTACTTTAGAATGTACTTAAGACTACTTTAGAACGTACTTTAGAATGTACTTTAGAACGTACTTTAGACTGTACTTTAGAATGTACTTTAGACTGTACTTTAGAATGTACTTTAGAACGTACTTTGGACTGTACTTTAGAATGTACTTTAGAATGTACTTCAGAATGTACTTCAGACTGTACTTTAGAACGTACTTTAGAATGTACTTTAGAACGTGCTTTAGACTGTACTTTAGACTGTACTTTAGAACGTACTTTAGACTGTACTTTAGAATGTACTTTGGAATGTACTTTAGAACGTACTTTAGACTGTACTTTAGAATGTACTTTAGACTGTACTTTAGAATGTTCTTTAGAACGTACTTTGGACTGTACTTTAGAATGTACTTTAGAATGTACTTCAGAATGTACTTCAGACTGTACTTTAGAATGTTCTTTAGAACGTACTTTGGACTGTACTTAAGAATGTACTTTAGACTGTACTTTAGAACGTACTTTAGAATGTACTTTAGAATGTACTTTAGACTGTACTTTAGAATGTACTTTAGACTGTACTTTAGAACGTACTTTAGAATGTACTTTAGACTGTACTTTAGAATGTACTTCAGAATGTTCTTTAGAACGTACTTTGGACTGTACTTTAGAATGTACTTTAGAATGTACTTCAGAATGTACTTCAGACTGTACTTTAGAACGTACTTTAGAATGTACTTTAGAACGTGCTTTAGACTGTACTTTAGAATGTATATTAGAACGTACTTTAGACTGTACTTTAGAATGTACTTTAGAATGTACTTCAGAATGTACTTCAGACTGTACTTTAGAACGTACTTTAGAATGTACTTTAGAACGTACTTTAGACTGAACTTTAGAATGTATATTAGAACGTACTTTAGACTGTACTTTAGAATGTACTTTAAAGAATGCACTTAAGAATGCACTTTAGACTGTACTTAAGACTGTACTTTAGATCGTACTTTAGAACGTACTTTAGAACGTACTTTAGAATGTACTTTAGACTGTACTTTAGAATGTACTTTAAAGAATGCACTCAAGAATGCACTTTAGACTGTACTTTAGACTGTACTTTAGATCGTACTTTAGAACGTACTTTAGAACGTACATTAGAATGTTCTTTAGACTGTATACTTTATAATGTACTTTAGAATGTACTTTAGAATGTACTTCAGACTGTACTTTAGAACGTACTTTAGAATGTACTTTAGAACGTACTTTAGAATGTACTTTAGAACGTACTTTAGACTGTACTTTAGAATGTACTTTAGAACGTACTTTAGAATGTACTTTAGAACGTACTTTAGACTGTACTTTAGAATGTATATTAGAACGTACTTTAGACTGTACTTTAGAATGTACTTTAAAGAATGCACTTAAGAATGCACTTTAGACTGTACTTAAGACTGTACTTTAGATCGTACTTTAGAACGTACTTTAGAACGTACTTTAGAATGTACTTTAGACTGTACTTTAGAATGTACTTTAAAGAATGCACTCAAGAATGCACTTTAGACTGTACTTTAGACTGTACTTTAGATCGTACTTTAGAACGTACTTTAGAACGTACATTAGAATGTACTTTAGACTGTATACTTTATAATGTACTTTAGAATGTACTTTAGAATGTACTTCAGACTGTACTTTAGAACGTACTTTAGAATGTACTTTAGAACGTACTTTAGAATGTACTTTAGAACGTACTTTAGACTGTACTTTAGAATGTACTTTAGAACGTACTTTAGAATGTACTTTAGAACGTACTTTAGACTGTACTTTAGAATGTATATTAGAACGTACTTTAGACTGTACTTTAGAATGTACTTTAAAGAATGCACTTAAGAATGCACTTTAGACTGTACTTTAGAATGTACTTTAGATCGTACTTTAGAACGTACTTTAGAACGTACTTTAGAATGTACTTTAGACTGTATACTTTATAATGTACTTTAGAATGTACTTTAGACTGTACTTTAGAATGTACTTTGGAATGTACTTTAGACTGTACTTTAGAACGTACTTTAGAACGTACTTTAGACTGTACTTTATAATGTACTTTAGAATGTACTTTAGAATGTACTTCAGACTGTACTTTAGAACGTACTTTAGAATGTACTTTATAACGTACTTTAGACTGTACTTTAGAATGTACTTTAGAATGTACTTTAGAACGTACTTTAGACTGTACTTTAGAATGTACTTTAAAGAATGCACTTAAGAATGCACTTTAGACTGTACTTTAGACTGTACTTTAGATCGTACTTTAGAACGTACTTTAGAACGTACTTTAGAATGTACTTTAGACTCTACTTTAGAATGTACTTTAGACTGTATACTTTATAATGTACTTTAGAATGTACTTTAGAATATACTTCAGACTGTACTTTAGAACGTACTTTAGAATGTACTTTAGAACGTACTTTAGACTGTACTTTAGAATGTACTTTAGAATGTACTTTAGAACGTACTTTAGACTGTACTTTAGAATGTACTTTAGAACGTACTTTAGACTGTACTTTAGAATGTACTTTAGAATGTACTTTAGAACGTACTTTAAACTATACTTTAGAATTGTACTTTAGAATGTACTTTAGACTCTACTTTAGAATGTACTTTAGACTGTATACTTTATAATGTACTTTAGACTGTACTTTAGAACGTACTTTAGACTGTACTTTAGAATGTACTTTAGAATGTACTTCAGAATGTACTTTAGACTGTACTTTGAAATGTACTTTAGAACGTACTTTAGAATGTACTTTAGAATGTACTTTAGAACGTACTTTAGACTGCACTTTAGAACGTACTTCAGAACGTACTTTAGAATGTACTTTAGAATGTACTTTAGAATGTACTTTAGAATATACTTTAGAATGTACTTTAGAATGTACTTTAAAATGTACTTTAGACTGTACTTTAGACTCTACTTTAGAATGTACTTTAGACTGTACTTTAGAACGATCTTTAGACTGTACTTTAGAACGTACTTTAGAACGTACTTTAAATGTACTTTAGAATGTACTTTAGAATGTACTTTAGAATGTACTTTAGAATGAACTTTAGAATGTACTTTAGACTGTACTTTAGAACGTACTTTAGACATTACTTTAGACTGTACTTTAGAACGTACTTTAGACTGTACTTTAGACTGTACTTTAGACTGTGCTTTAGATCGTACTTTAGAATGTACTTTAGACTGTATACTTTATAATGTACTTTAGAATGTACTTTAGACTGTACTTTAGAACATACTTTAGACTACTTTAGAATGTACTTTAGAACGTACTTTAGACTGTACTTTAAATGTACTTTGGAATGTACTTTAGAATGTACTTTAGAATGTACTTTGAAATGTACTTTAGAACGTACTTTAGAACGTACTGTAGAATGTACTTTAGAATGTACTTTAGAACGTACTTTGAAATGTACTTTAGAACGTACTTTAGAATATACTTTTGAATGTACTTTAGAATGTACTTTAGAACGTACTTTAGAATGTACTTTAGAATGTATTTTAGAATGTACTTTAGAATGTACTTTAGACTGTACTTTAGAATGTACTTTAGACTGTACTTTAGAATGTACTTTAGAATGTACTTTAGACTGTATTTTAGACTGTACCTTAGAATGTACTTTAGAATGTACTTTAGAATGTACTTTAGAATGTACTTTAGAACGTACTTTAGACTGTACTTTAGAATGTACTTTAGACTGTACTTTAGAATGTACTTTAGAATGTACTTTAGAATGTACTTTAGACTGTACTTTAGACTGTACTTTAGAATGTACTTTAGACTGTACTTTAGAATGTACTTTAGAATGTACTTTAGAATGTACTTTAGACTGTACTTTAGAATGTACTTTAGAACGTACTTTAGAACGTACTTTAGAACGTACTTTAGAATGTACTTTAGACTGTATACTTTATAATGTACTTTAGAATGTACTTTAGAATGTACTTCAGACTGTACTTTAGAACGTACTTTAGAATGTACTTTAGAACGTACTTTAGACTGTACTTTAGAATGTACTTTGGAATGTACTTTAGACTGTACTTTAGAATGTACTTTAGAACATACTTTAGACTGTACTTTATAATGTACTTTAGAATGTACTTTAGAATGTACTTCAGACTGTACTTTAGAATGTACTTTAGAATGTACTTTAGAACGTACTTTAGACTGTACTTTAGAATGTACTTAAGACTGTACTTTAGAATGTTCTTTAGAACGTACTTTGGACTGTACTTTAGAATGTACTTTAGACTGTACTTTAGAACGTACTTTAGAATGTACTTAGAACGTACTTTAGACTGTACTTTAGAATGTACTTTAGAATGTACTTTGGACTGTACTTTAGAATGTACTTTAGAATGTACTTCAGAATGTACTTCAGACTCTACTTTAGAACGTACTTTAGAATGTACTTTAGACTGTACTTTAGACTGTACTTTAGACTGTACTTTAGACTGAATACTTTAGAATGTACTTTAGAATGTACTTTAAAGAATGCACTTAAGAATGCACTTTAGACTGTACTTTAGAACGTACTTTAGAATGTACTTTAGAACGTACTTTAGAACGTACTTTAGAATGTACTTTAGACTGTACTTTAGAATGTACTTTGGAATGTACTTTAGAATGTACTTCAGAATGTACTTTAGACTGTACTTTAGACTGTACTTTAGAATGTACTTTAGAATGTACTTTAGACTGTACTTTAGAATGTACTTTAGAACGTACTTTAGAACGTACTTTAGAACGTACTTTAGAATGTACTTTAGACTGTATACTTTATAATGTACTTTAGAATGTACTTTAGAATGTACTTCAGACTGTACTTTAGAACGTACTTTAGAATGTACTTTAGAACGTACTTTAGACTGTACTTTAGAATGTACTTTGGAATGTACTTTAGACTGTACTTTAGAATGTACTTTAGAACATACTTTAGACTGTACTTTATAATGTACTTTAGAATGTACTTTAGAATGTACTTCAGACTGTACTTTAGAATGTACTTTAGAATGTACTTTAGAACGTACTTTAGACTGTACTTTAGAATGTACTTAAGACTGTACTTTAGAATGTTCTTTAGAACGTACTTTGGACTGTACTTTAGAATGTACTTTAGACTGTACTTTAGAACGTACTTTAGAATGTACTTAGAACGTACTTTAGACTGTACTTTAGAATGTACTTTAGAATGTACTTTGGACTGTACTTTAGAATGTACTTTAGAATGTACTTCAGAATGTACTTCAGACTCTACTTTAGAACGTACTTTAGAATGTACTTTAGACTGTACTTTAGACTGTACTTTAGACTGTACTTTAGACTGAATACTTTAGAATGTACTTTAGAATGTACTTTAAAGAATGCACTTAAGAATGCACTTTAGACTGTACTTTAGAACGTACTTTAGAATGTACTTTAGAACGTACTTTAGAACGTACTTTAGAATGTACTTTAGACTGTACTTTAGAATGTACTTTGGAATGTACTTTAGAATGTACTTCAGAATGTACTTTAGACTGTACTTTAGACTGTACTTTAGAATGTACTTTAGACTGTACTTTAGAATGTACTTTAGACTGTACTTTAGAATGTACTTTAGACTGTACTTTAGAACGTACTTTAGAATGTACTTTAGACTGTACTTTAGAATGTACTTCAGAATGTTCTTTAGAACGTACTTTGGACTGTACTTTAGAATGTACTTTAGAATGTACTTCAGAATGTACTTCAGACTGTACTTTAGAACGTACTTTAGAATGTACTTTAGACTGTACTTAAGACTGTACTTTAGATCGTACTTTAGAACGTACTTTAGAACGTACTTTAGAATGTACTTTAGACTGTACTTTAGAATGTACTTTAAAGAATGCACTCAAGAATGCACTTTAGACTGTACTTTAGACTGTACTTTAGATCGTACTTTAGAACGTACTTTAGAACGTACTTTAGAATGTACTTTAGACTGTATACTTTAGAATGTACTTTAGAACGTACTTTGGACTGTACTTTAGAATGTACTTTAGAATGTACTTCAGAATGTACTTCAGACTGTACTTTAGAACGTACTTTAGAATGTACTTTAGACTGTACTTTTGACTGTACTTTAGACTGTACTTTAGACTGAATACTTTAGAATGTACTTTAGAATGTACTTTAAAGAATGCACTTAAGAATGCACTTTAGACTGTACTTTAGAACGTACTTTAGAATGTACTTTAGAACGTACTTTAGAACGTACTTTAGAATGTACTTTAGACTGTACTTTAGAATGTACTTTGGAATGTACTTTAGAATGTACTTCAGAATGTACTTTAGACTGTACTTTAGAATGTACTTTAGAATGTACTTTAGAATGTACTTTAGAACGTACTTTAGAACGTACTTTAGAACGTTCTTTAGAATGTACTTTAGACTGTACTTTAGAATGTACTTTGGAATGTACTTTAGAACGTACTTTAGACTGTACTTTAGAATGTACTTAAGACTGTACTTTAGAACGTACTTTAGAATGTACTTTAGAACGTACTTTAGACTGTACTTTAGAATGTACTTTAGACTGTACTTTAGAATGTACTTTAGAACGTACTTTGGACTGTACTTTAGAATGTACTTTAGAATGTACTTCAGAATGTACTTCAGACTGTACTTTAGAACGTACTTTAGAATGTACTTTAGAACGTGCTTTAGACTGTACTTTAGACTGTACTTTAGAACGTACTTTAGACTGTACTTTAGAATGTACTTTGGAATGTACTTTAGAACGTACTTTAGACTGTACTTTAGAATGTACTTTAGACTGTACTTTAGAATGTTCTTTAGAACGTACTTTGGACTGTACTTTATAATGTACTTTAGAATGTACTTTAGAATGTACTTCAGACTGTACTTTAGAACGTACTTTAGAATGTACTTTATAACGTACTTTAGATTGTACTTTAGAATGTACTTTAGAATGTACTTTAGAACGTACTTTAGACTGTACTTTAGAATGTACTTTAGACTGTACTTTAGATCGTACTTTAGAACGTACTTTAGAACGTACTTTAGAATGTACTTTAGACTGTATACTTTATAATGTACTTTAGAATGTACTTTAGAATGTACTTCAGACTGTACTTTAGAACGTACTTTAGAATGTACTTTAGAACGTACTTTAGACTGTACTTTAGAATGTACTTTGGAATGTACTTTAGAACGTACTTTAGAACGTACTTTAGAATGTACTTTAGACTGTACTTTAGAATGTACTTTAGAATGTACTTTAGAATGTACTTTAGACTGTACTTTAGAACGTACTTTAGACTGTACTTTAGAATGTACTTTAGAATGTACTTTAGAACGTACTTTAGACTGTACTTTAGAATGTACTTTAGACTGTACTTTAGATCGTACTTTAGAACGTACTTTAGAACGTACTTTAGAATGTACTTTAGACTGTATACTTTATAATGTACTTTAGAATGTACTTTAGAATGTACTTCAGACTGTACTTTAGAACGTACTTTAGAATGTACTTTAGAACGTACTTTAGACTGTACTTTAGAATGTACTTTGGAATGTACTTTAGAACGTACTTTAGAACGTACTTTAGAATGTACTTTAGACTGTACTTTAGAATGTACTTTAGAATGTACTTTAGAATGTACTTTAGAATGTACTTTAGACTGTACTTTAGAACGTACTTTAGACTGTACTTTAGAATGTACTTTAGAATGTACTTTAGAACGTACTTTAGACTGTACTTTAGAATGTACTTTAGACTGTACTTTATAACGTACTTTAGACTGTACTTTAGAATGTACGTTAGAATGTACTTTAGAACGTACTTTAGACTGTACTTTAGAATGTACTTTAGAATGTACTTTAAAATGTACTTTAGACTCTACTTTAGAATGTACTTTAGACTGTATACTTTATAATGTACTTTAGACTGTACTTTAGAATGTACTTTAGAATGTACTTTAGACTGTACTTTAGAATGTACTTTAGAATGTACTTTAGAATGTACTTTAGAATATACTTCAGACTGTACTTTAGAACGTACTTTAGACTGTACTTTAGAATGTACTTTAGACTGTACTTTAGAATGTACTTTAGACTGTACTTTAGAATGTACTTTAGACTGTACTTTAGAATGTACTTTAGAATGTACTTTAGACTGTATTTTAGACTGTACCTTAGAATGTACTTTAGAATGTACTTTAGAATGTACTTTAGAATGTACTTTAGAACGTACTTTAGACTGTACTTTAGAATGTACTTTAGACTGTACTTTAGAATGTACTTTAGAATGTACTTTAGAATGTACTTTAGACTGTACTTTAGACTGTACTTTAGAATGTACTTTAGACTGTACTTTAGAATGTACTTTAGAATGTACTTTAGAATGTACTTTAGACTGTACTTTAGAATGTACTTTAGAACGTACTTTAGAACGTACTTTAGAACGTACTTTAGAATGTACTTTAGACTGTATACTTTATAATGTACTTTAGAATGTACTTTAGAATGTACTTCAGACTGTACTTTAGAACGTACTTTAGAATGTACTTTAGAACGTACTTTAGACTGTACTTTAGAATGTACTTTGGAATGTACTTTAGACTGTACTTTAGAATGTACTTTAGAACATACTTTAGACTGTACTTTATAATGTACTTTAGAATGTACTTTAGAATGTACTTCAGACTGTACTTTAGAATGTACTTTAGAATGTACTTTAGAACGTACTTTAGACTGTACTTTAGAATGTACTTAAGACTGTACTTTAGAATGTTCTTTAGAACGTACTTTGGACTGTACTTTAGAATGTACTTTAGACTGTACTTTAGAACGTACTTTAGAATGTACTTAGAACGTACTTTAGACTGTACTTTAGAATGTACTTTAGAATGTACTTTGGACTGTACTTTAGAATGTACTTTAGAATGTACTTCAGAATGTACTTCAGACTCTACTTTAGAACGTACTTTAGAATGTACTTTAGACTGTACTTTAGACTGTACTTTAGACTGTACTTTAGACTGAATACTTTAGAATGTACTTTAGAATGTACTTTAAAGAATGCACTTAAGAATGCACTTTAGACTGTACTTTAGAACGTACTTTAGAATGTACTTTAGAACGTACTTTAGAACGTACTTTAGAATGTACTTTAGACTGTACTTTAGAATGTACTTTGGAATGTACTTTAGAATGTACTTCAGAATGTACTTTAGACTGTACTTTAGACTGTACTTTAGAATGTACTTTAGAATGTACTTTAGACTGTACTTTAGAATGTACTTTAGAACGTACTTTAGAACGTACTTTAGAACGTACTTTAGAATGTACTTTAGACTGTATACTTTATAATGTACTTTAGAATGTACTTTAGAATGTACTTCAGACTGTACTTTAGAACGTACTTTAGAAT
Organism: Eucyclogobius newberryi; assembly: GCF_026437365.1. NCBI lineage: Eukaryota > Metazoa > Chordata > Actinopteri > Gobiiformes > Gobiidae > Eucyclogobius > Eucyclogobius newberryi. The sequence continues at coordinate 108,623 of NW_027316312.1, read as the reverse complement.
GTACTTTAGAACGTACTTTAGACTGTACTTTAGAATGTACTTTGGAATGTACTTTAGACTGTACTTTAGAATGTACTTTAGAACATACTTTAGACTGTACTTTATAATGTACTTTAGAATGTACTTTAGAATGTACTTCAGACTGTACTTTAGAATGTACTTTAGAATGTACTTTAGAACGTACTTTAGACTGTACTTTAGAATGTACTTAAGACTGTACTTTAGAATGTTCTTTAGAACGTACTTTGGACTGTACTTTAGAATGTACTTTAGACTGTACTTTAGAACGTACTTTAGAATGTACTTAGAACGTACTTTAGACTGTACTTTAGAATGTACTTTAGAATGTACTTCAGAATGTACTTCAGACTCTACTTTAGAACGTACTTTAGAATGTACTTTAGACTGTACTTTAGACTGTACTTTAGACTGTACTTTAGACTGAATACTTTAGAATGTACTTTAGAATGTACTTTAAAGAATGCACTTAAGAATGCACTTTAGACTGTACTTTAGAACGTACTTTAGAATGTACTTTAGAACGTACTTTAGAACGTACTTTAGAATGTACTTTAGACTGTACTTTAGAATGTACTTTGGAATGTACTTTAGAATGTACTTCAGAATGTACTTTAGACTGTACTTTAGACTGTACTTTAGAATGTACTTTAGACTGTACTTTAGAATGTACTTTAGACTGTACTTTAGAATGTACTTTAGACTGTACTTTAGAACGTACTTTAGAATGTACTTTAGACTGTACTTTAGAATGTACTTCAGAATGTTCTTTAGAACGTACTTTGGACTGTACTTTAGAATGTACTTTAGAATGTACTTCAGAATGTACTTCAGACTGTACTTTAGAACGTACTTTAGAATGTACTTTAGACTGTACTTAAGACTGTACTTTAGATCGTACTTTAGAACGTACTTTAGAACGTACTTTAGAATGTACTTTAGACTGTACTTTAGAATGTACTTTAAAGAATGCACTCAAGAATGCACTTTAGACTGTACTTTAGACTGTACTTTAGATCGTACTTTAGAACGTACTTTAGAACGTACTTTAGAATGTACTTTAGACTGTATACTTTAGAATGTACTTTAGAACGTACTTTGGACTGTACTTTAGAATGTACTTTAGAATGTACTTCAGAATGTACTTCAGACTGTACTTTAGAACGTACTTTAGAATGTACTTTAGACTGTACTTTTGACTGTACTTTAGACTGTACTTTAGACTGAATACTTTAGAATGTACTTTAGAATGTACTTTAAAGAATGCACTTAAGAATGCACTTTAGACTGTACTTTAGAACGTACTTTAGAATGTACTTTAGAACGTACTTTAGAACGTACTTTAGAATGTACTTTAGACTGTACTTTAGAATGTACTTTGGAATGTACTTTAGAATGTACTTCAGAATGTACTTTAGACTGTACTTTAGAATGTACTTTAGAATGTACTTTAGAATGTACTTTAGAACGTACTTTAGAACGTACTTTAGAACGTTCTTTAGAATGTACTTTAGACTGTACTTTAGAATGTACTTTGGAATGTACTTTAGAACGTACTTTAGACTGTACTTTAGAATGTACTTAAGACTGTACTTTAGAACGTACTTTAGAATGTACTTTAGAACGTACTTTAGACTGTACTTTAGAATGTACTTTAGACTGTACTTTAGAATGTACTTTAGAACGTACTTTGGACTGTACTTTAGAATGTACTTTAGAATGTACTTCAGAATGTACTTCAGACTGTACTTTAGAACGTACTTTAGAATGTACTTTAGAACGTGCTTTAGACTGTACTTTAGACTGTACTTTAGAACGTACTTTAGACTGTACTTTAGAATGTACTTTGGAATGTACTTTAGAACGTACTTTAGACTGTACTTTAGAATGTACTTTAGACTGTACTTTAGAATGTTCTTTAGAACGTACTTTGGACTGTACTTTATAATGTACTTTAGAATGTACTTTAGAATGTACTTCAGACTGTACTTTAGAACGTACTTTAGAATGTACTTTATAACGTACTTTAGATTGTACTTTAGAATGTACTTTAGAATGTACTTTAGAACGTACTTTAGACTGTACTTTAGAATGTACTTTAGACTGTACTTTAGATCGTACTTTAGAACGTACTTTAGAACGTACTTTAGAATGTACTTTAGACTGTATACTTTATAATGTACTTTAGAATGTACTTTAGAATGTACTTCAGACTGTACTTTAGAACGTACTTTAGAATGTACTTTAGAACGTACTTTAGACTGTACTTTAGAATGTACTTTGGAATGTACTTTAGAACGTACTTTAGAACGTACTTTAGAATGTACTTTAGACTGTACTTTAGAATGTACTTTAGAATGTACTTTAGAATGTACTTTAGACTGTACTTTAGAACGTACTTTAGACTGTACTTTAGAATGTACTTTAGAATGTACTTTAGAACGTACTTTAGACTGTACTTTAGAATGTACTTTAGACTGTACTTTAGATCGTACTTTAGAACGTACTTTAGAACGTACTTTAGAATGTACTTTAGACTGTATACTTTATAATGTACTTTAGAATGTACTTTAGAATGTACTTCAGACTGTACTTTAGAACGTACTTTAGAATGTACTTTAGAACGTACTTTAGACTGTACTTTAGAATGTACTTTGGAATGTACTTTAGAACGTACTTTAGAACGTACTTTAGAATGTACTTTAGACTGTACTTTAGAATGTACTTTAGAATGTACTTTAGAATGTACTTTAGAATGTACTTTAGACTGTACTTTAGAACGTACTTTAGACTGTACTTTAGAATGTACTTTAGAATGTACTTTAGAACGTACTTTAGACTGTACTTTAGAATGTACTTTAGACTGTACTTTATAACGTACTTTAGACTGTACTTTAGAATGTACGTTAGAATGTACTTTAGAACGTACTTTAGACTGTACTTTAGAATGTACTTTAGAATGTACTTTAAAATGTACTTTAGACTCTACTTTAGAATGTACTTTAGACTGTATACTTTATAATGTACTTTAGACTGTACTTTAGAATGTACTTTAGAATGTACTTTAGACTGTACTTTAGAATGTACTTTAGAATGTACTTTAGAATGTACTTTAAAATGTACTTTAGACTCTACTTTAGAATGTACTTTAGACTGTATACTTTATAATGTACTTTAGAATGTACTTTAGAACGTACTTTAGAATGTACTTTAGAATGTACTATAGAATGTATACTTTATAATGTACTTTAGAATGTACTTTAGAATATACTTCAGACTGTACTTTAGAACGTACTTTAGACTGTACTTTAGAATGTACTTTAGACTGTACTTTAGAATGTACTTTAGACTGTACTTTAGAATGTACTTTAGACTGTACTTTAGAACGTACTTTAGAATGTACTTTAGACTGTACTTTAGAATGTACTTCAGAATGTTCTTTAGAACGTACTTTGGACTGTACTTTAGAATGTACTTTAGAATGTACTTCAGAATGTACTTCAGACTGTACTTTAGAACGTACTTTAGAATGTACTTTAGACTGTACTTAAGACTGTACTTTAGATCGTACTTTAGAACGTACTTTAGAACGTACTTTAGAATGTACTTTAGACTGTACTTTAGAATGTACTTTAAAGAATGCACTCAAGAATGCACTTTAGACTGTACTTTAGACTGTACTTTAGATCGTACTTTAGAACGTACTTTAGAACGTACTTTAGAATGTACTTTAGACTGTATACTTTAGAATGTACTTTAGAACGTACTTTGGACTGTACTTTAGAATGTACTTTAGAATGTACTTCAGAATGTACTTCAGACTGTACTTTAGAACGTACTTTAGAATGTACTTTAGACTGTACTTTTGACTGTACTTTAGACTGTACTTTAGACTGAATACTTTAGAATGTACTTTAGAATGTACTTTAAAGAATGCACTTAAGAATGCACTTTAGACTGTACTTTAGAACGTACTTTAGAATGTACTTTAGAACGTACTTTAGAACGTACTTTAGAATGTACTTTAGACTGTACTTTAGAATGTACTTTGGAATGTACTTTAGAATGTACTTCAGAATGTACTTTAGACTGTACTTTAGAATGTACTTTAGAATGTACTTTAGAATGTACTTTAGAACGTACTTTAGAACGTACTTTAGAACGTTCTTTAGAATGTACTTTAGACTGTACTTTAGAATGTACTTTGGAATGTACTTTAGAACGTACTTTAGACTGTACTTTAGAATGTACTTAAGACTGTACTTTAGAACGTACTTTAGAATGTACTTTAGAACGTACTTTAGACTGTACTTTAGAATGTACTTTAGACTGTACTTTAGAATGTACTTTAGAACGTACTTTGGACTGTACTTTAGAATGTACTTTAGAATGTACTTCAGAATGTACTTCAGACTGTACTTTAGAACGTACTTTAGAATGTACTTTAGAACGTGCTTTAGACTGTACTTTAGACTGTACTTTAGAACGTACTTTAGACTGTACTTTAGAATGTACTTTGGAATGTACTTTAGAACGTACTTTAGACTGTACTTTAGAATGTACTTTAGACTGTACTTTAGAATGTTCTTTAGAACGTACTTTGGACTGTACTTTATAATGTACTTTAGAATGTACTTTAGAATGTACTTCAGACTGTACTTTAGAACGTACTTTAGAATGTACTTTATAACGTACTTTAGATTGTACTTTAGAATGTACTTTAGAATGTACTTTAGAACGTACTTTAGACTGTACTTTAGAATGTACTTTAGACTGTACTTTAGATCGTACTTTAGAACGTACTTTAGAACGTACTTTAGAATGTACTTTAGACTGTATACTTTATAATGTACTTTAGAATGTACTTTAGAATGTACTTCAGACTGTACTTTAGAACGTACTTTAGAATGTACTTTAGAACGTACTTTAGACTGTACTTTAGAATGTACTTTGGAATGTACTTTAGAACGTACTTTAGAACGTACTTTAGAATGTACTTTAGACTGTACTTTAGAATGTACTTTAGAATGTACTTTAGAATGTACTTTAGACTGTACTTTAGAACGTACTTTAGACTGTACTTTAGAATGTACTTTAGAATGTACTTTAGAACGTACTTTAGACTGTACTTTAGAATGTACTTTAGACTGTACTTTAGATCGTACTTTAGAACGTACTTTAGAACGTACTTTAGAATGTACTTTAGACTGTATACTTTATAATGTACTTTAGAATGTACTTTAGAATGTACTTCAGACTGTACTTTAGAACGTACTTTAGAATGTACTTTAGAACGTACTTTAGACTGTACTTTAGAATGTACTTTGGAATGTACTTTAGAACGTACTTTAGAACGTACTTTAGAATGTACTTTAGACTGTACTTTAGAATGTACTTTAGAATGTACTTTAGAATGTACTTTAGAATGTACTTTAGACTGTACTTTAGAACGTACTTTAGACTGTACTTTAGAATGTACTTTAGAATGTACTTTAGAACGTACTTTAGACTGTACTTTAGAATGTACTTTAGACTGTACTTTATAACGTACTTTAGACTGTACTTTAGAATGTACGTTAGAATGTACTTTAGAACGTACTTTAGACTGTACTTTAGAATGTACTTTAGAATGTACTTTAAAATGTACTTTAGACTCTACTTTAGAATGTACTTTAGACTGTATACTTTATAATGTACTTTAGACTGTACTTTAGAATGTACTTTAGAATGTACTTTAGACTGTACTTTAGAATGTACTTTAGAATGTACTTTAGAATGTACTTTAAAATGTACTTTAGACTCTACTTTAGAATGTACTTTAGACTGTATACTTTATAATGTACTTTAGAATGTACTTTAGAACGTACTTTAGAATGTACTTTAGAATGTACTATAGAATGTATACTTTATAATGTACTTTAGAATGTACTTTAGAATATACTTCAGACTGTACTTTAGAACGTACTTTAGAATGTACTTTAGAACGTACTTTAGACTGTACTTTAGAATGTACTTTAGAATGTACTTTAGAACGTACTTTAGACTGTACTTTAGAATGTACTTTAGAACGTACTTTAGACTGTACTTTAGAATGTACTTTAGAATGTACTTTAGAACGTACTTTAAACTATACTTTAGAATTGTACTTTAGAATGTACTTTAGACTCTACTTTAGAATGTACTTTAGACTGTATACTTTATAATGTACTTTAGACTGTACTTTAGAACGTACTTTAGACTGTACTTTAGAATGTACTTCAGAATGTACTTTAGACTGTACTTTGAAATGTACTTTAGAACGTACTTTAGAATGTACTTTAGAATGTACTTTAGAACGTACTTTAGACTGCACTTTAGAACGTACTTCAGAACGTACTTTAGAATGTACTTTAGAATGTACTTTAGAATGTACTTTAGAATATACTTTAGAATGTACTTTAGAATGTACTTTAAAATGTACTTTAGACTGTACTTTAGACTCTACTTTAGAATGTACTTTAGACTGTACTTTAGAACGATCTTTAGACTGTACTTTAGAATGTACTTTAGAACGTACTTTAGAACGTACTTTAAATGTACTTTAGAATGTACTTTAGAATGTACTTTAGAATGTACTTTGAAATGTACTTTAGAACGTACTTTAGAACGTACTTTAGAACGTACTTTAGAATGAACTTTAGAATGTACTTTAGACTGTACTTTAGAACGTACTTTAGACATTACTTTAGACTGTACTTTAGAACGTACTTTAGACTGTACTTTAGACTGTACTTTAGACTGTACTTTAGATCGTACTTTAGAATGTACTTTAGACTGTATACTTTATAATGTACTTTAGAATGTACTTTAGACTGTACTTTAGAACATACTTTAGACTACTTTAGAATGTACTTTAGAACGTACTTTAGACTGTACTTTAAATGTACTTTGGAATGTACTTTAGAATGTACTTTAGAATGTACTTTGAAATGTACTTTAGAACGTACTTTAGAACGTACTGTAGAATGTACTTTAGAATGTACTTTAGAACGTACTTTGAAATGTACTTTAGAACGTACTTTAGAATATACTTTTGAATGTACTTTAGAATGTACTTTAGAACGTACTTTAGAATGTACTTTAGAATGTATTTTAGAATGTACTTTAGAATGTACTTTAGACTGTACTTTAGAATGTATTTTAGACTGTACTTTAGAATGTACTTTAGAATGTACTTTAGACTGTATTTTAGACTGTACCTTAGAATGTACTTTAGAATGTACTTTAGAATGTACTTTAGAATGTACTTTAGAACGTACTTTAGACTGTACTTTAGAATGTACTTTAGACTGTACTTTAGAATGTACTTTAGAATGTACTTTAGAATGTACTTTAGACTGTACTTTAGACTGTACTTTAGAATGTACTTTAGACTGTACTTTAGAATGTACTTTAGAATGTACTTTAGAATGTACTTTAGACTGTACTTTAGAATGTACTTTAGAACGTACTTTAGAACGTACTTTAGAACGTACTTTAGAATGTACTTTAGACTGTATACTTTATAATGTACTTTAGAATGTACTTTAGAATGTACTTCAGACTGTACTTTAGAACGTACTTTAGAATGTACTTTAGAACGTACTTTAGACTGTACTTTAGAATGTACTTTGGAATGTACTTTAGACTGTACTTTAGAATGTACTTTAGAACGTACTTTAGACTGTACTTTATAATGTACTTTAGAATGTACTTTAGAATGTACTTCAGACTGTACTTTAGAATGTACTTTAGAATGTACTTTAGAACGTACTTTAGACTGTACTTTAGAATGTACTTAAGACTGTACTTTAGAATGTTCTTTAGAACGTACTTTGGACTGTACTTTAGAATGTACTTTAGACTGTACTTTAGAACGTACTTTAGAATGTACTTAGAACGTACTTTAGACTGTACTTTAGAATGTACTTTAGACTGTACTTTAGAATGTACTTTAGAATGTACTTTGGACTGTACTTTAGAATGTACTTTAGAATGTACTTCAGAATGTACTTCAGACTCTACTTTAGAACGTACTTTAGAATGTACTTTAGACTGTACTTTAGACTGTACTTTAGACTGTACTTTAGACTGAATACTTTAGAATGTACTTTAGAATGTACTTTAAAGAATGCACTTAAGAATGCACTTTAGACTGTACTTTAGAACGTACTTTAGAATGTACTTTAGAACGTACTTTAGAACGTACTTTAGAATGTACTTTAGACTGTACTTTAGAATGTACTTTGGAATGTACTTTAGAATGTACTTCAGAATGTACTTTAGACTGTACTTTAGACTGTACTTTAGAATGTACTTTAGACTGTACTTTAGAATGTACTTTAGACTGTACTTTAGAATGTACTTTAGACTGTACTTTAGAACGTACTTTAGAATGTACTTTAGACTGTACTTTAGAATGTACTTCAGAATGTTCTTTAGAACGTACTTTGGACTGTACTTTAGAATGTACTTTAGAATGTACTTCAGAATGTACTTCAGACTGTACTTTAGAACGTACTTTAGAATGTACTTTAGAACGTGCTTTAGACTGTACTTTAGAATGTATATTAGAACGTACTTTAGACTGTACTTTAGAATGTACTTTAGAATGTACTTCAGAATGTACTTCAGACTGTACTTTAGAACGTACTTTAGAATGTACTTTAGAACGTACTTTAGACTGAACTTTAGAATGTATATTAGAACGTACTTTAGACTGTACTTTAGAATGTACTTTAAAGAATGCACTTAAGAATGCACTTTAGACTGTACTTAAGACTGTACTTTAGATCGTACTTTAGAACGTACTTTAGAACGTACTTTAGAATGTACTTTAGACTGTACTTTAGAATGTACTTTAAAGAATGCACTCAAGAATGCACTTTAGACTGTACTTTAGACTGTACTTTAGATCGTACTTTAGAACGTACTTTAGAACGTACTTTAGAATGTACTTTAGACTGTATACTTTATAATGTACTTTAGAATGTACTTTAGAATGTACTTCAGACTGTACTTTAGAACGTACTTTAGAATGTACTTTAGAACGTACTTTAGACTGTACTTTAGAATGTACTTTGGAATGTACTTTAGAACGTACTTTAGAACGTACTTTAGAATGTACTTTAGACTGTACTTTAGAATTTACTTTAGAATGTACTTTAGAATGTACTTTAGAATGTACTTTAGACTGTAATTTAGAATGTACTTTAGAATGTACTTTAGACTGTACTTTAGAACGTACTTTAGACTGTACTTTAGAATGTACTTTAGAATGTACTTTAGAACGTACTTTAGACTGTACTTTAGAATGTACTTTAGACTGTACTTTAGAACGTACTTTAGACTGTACTTTAGAATGTACTTTAGACTGTACTTTAGAACGTACTTTAGACTGTACTTTAGAATGTACTTTAAAGAATGCACTTAAGAATGCACTTTAGACTGTACTTTAGACTGTACTTTAGATCGTACTTTAGAACGTACTTTAGAACGTACTTTAGAATGTACTTTAGACTGTACTTTAGACTGTACTTTAGAATGTACTTTAGACTGTACTTTAGAACGTACTTTAGACTGTACTTTAGAATGTACTTTAGAATGTACTTTAGAACGTACTTTAGACTGTACTTTAGAATGTACATTAGACTGTACTTTATAACGTACTTTAGACTGTACTTTAGAATGTACTTTAGAATGTACTTTAGAATGTACTTTAAAATGTACTTTAGACTCTACTTTAGAATGTACTTTAGACTGTATACTTTCTAATGTACTTTAGAATGTACTTAAGAACGTACTTTAGAATGTACTTTAGAATGTACTTTAGAATGTACTTTAAAATGTACTTTAGACTCTACTTTAGAATGTACTTTAGACTGTATACTTTATAATGTACTTTAGAATGTACTTTAGAATGTACTTTAGACTGTACTTTAGAACGTACTTTAGAATGTACTTTAGAACGTACTTTAGACTGTACTTTAGAATGTACTTTAGACTGTACTTTAGAATGTACTTTAGAACGTACTTTGGACTGTACTTTAGAATGTACTTTAGAATGTACTTCAGAATGTACTTCAGACTGTACTTTAGAACGTACTTTAGAATGTACTTTAGAACGTGCTTTAGACTGTACTTTAGACTGTACTTTAGAACGTACTTTAGACTGTACTTTAGAATGTACTTTGGAATGTACTTTAGAACGTACTTTAGACTGTACTTTAGAATGTACTTTAGACTGTACTTTAGAATGTTCTTTAGAACGTACTTTGGACTGTACTTTATAATGTACTTTAGAATGTACTTTAGAATGTACTTCAGACTGTACTTTAGAACGTACTTTAGAATGTACTTTATAACGTACTTTAGATTGTACTTTAGAATGTACTTTAGAATGTACTTTAGAACGTACTTTAGACTGTACTTTAGAATGTACTTTAGACTGTACTTTAGATCGTACTTTAGAACGTACTTTAGAACGTACTTTAGAATGTACTTTAGACTGTATACTTTATAATGTACTTTAGAATGTACTTTAGAATGTACTTCAGACTGTACTTTAGAACGTACTTTAGAATGTACTTTAGAACGTACTTTAGACTGTACTTTAGAATGTACTTTGGAATGTACTTTAGAACGTACTTTAGAACGTACTTTAGAATGTACTTTAGACTGTACTTTAGAATGTACTTTAGAATGTACTTTAGAATGTACTTTAGAATGTACTTTAGTCTGTACTTTAGAACGTACTTTAGACTGTACTTTAGAATGTACTTTAGAATGTACTTTAGAACGTACTTTAGACTGTACTTTAGAATGTACTTTAGACTGTACTTTAGATCGTACTTTAGAACGTACTTTAGAACGTACTTTAGAATGTACTTTAGACTGTATACTTTATAATGTACTTTAGAATGTACTTTAGAATGTACTTCAGACTGTACTTTAGAACGTACTTTAGAATGTACTTTAGAACGTACTTTAGACTGTACTTTAGAATGTACTTTGGAATGTACTTTAGAACGTACTTTAGAACGTACTTTAGAATGTACTTTAGACTGTACTTTAGAATGTACTTTAGAATGTACTTTAGAATGTACTTTAGAATGTACTTTAGACTGTACTTTAGAACGTACTTTAGACTGTACTTTAGAATGTACTTTAGAATGTACTTTAGAACGTACTTTAGACTGTACTTTAGAATGTACTTTAGACTGTACTTTATAACGTACTTTAGACTGTACTTTAGAATGTACGTTAGAATGTACTTTAGAACGTACTTTAGACTGTACTTTAGAATGTACTTTAGAATGTACTTTAAAATGTACTTTAGACTCTACTTTAGAATGTACTTTAGACTGTATACTTTATAATGTACTTTAGACTGTACTTTAGAATGTACTTTAGAATGTACTTTAGACTGTACTTTAGAATGTACTTTAGAATGTACTTTAGAATGTACTTTAAAATGTACTTTAGACTCTACTTTAGAATGTACTTTAGACTGTATACTTTATAATGTACTTTAGAATGTACTTTAGAACGTACTTTAGAATGTACTTTAGAATGTACTTTAGAATGTACTTTAAAATGTACTTTAGACTCTACTTTAGAATGTACTTTAGACTGTATACTTTATAATGTACTTTAGAATGTACTTTAGAATATACTTCAGACTGTACTTTAGAACGTACTTTAGAATGTACTTTAGAACGTACTTTAGACTGTACTTTAGAATGTACTTTAGAATGTACTTTAGAACGTACTTTAGACTGTACTTTAGAATGTACTTTAGAACGTACTTTAGACTGTACTTTAGAATGTACTTTAGAATGTACTTTAGAACGTACTTTAAACTATACTTTAGAATTGTACTTTAGAATGTACTTTAGACTCTACTTTAGAATGTACTTTAGACTGTATACTTTATAATGTACTTTAGACTGTACTTTAGAACGTACTTTAGACTGTACTTTAGAATGTACTTTAGAATGTACTTCAGAATGTACTTTAGACTGTACTTTGAAATGTACTTTAGAACGTACTTTAGAATGTACTTTAGAATGTACTTTAGAACGTACTTTAGACTGCACTTTAGAACGTACTTCAGAACGTACTTTAGAATGTACTTTAGAATGTACTTTAGAATGTACTTTAGAATATACTTTAGAATGTACTTTAGAATGTACTTTAAAATGTACTTTAGACTGTACTTTAGACTCTACTTTAGAATGTACTTTAGACTGTACTTTAGAACGATCTTTAGACTGTACTTTAGAATGTACTTTAGAACGTACTTTAGAACGTACTTTAAATGTACTTTAGAATGTACTTTAGAATGTACTTTAGAATGTACTTTGAAATGTACTTTAGAACGTACTTTAGAACGTACTTTAGAACGTACTTTAGAATGAACTTTAGAATGTACTTTAGACTGTACTTTAGAACGTACTTTAGACATTACTTTAGACTGTACTTTAGAACGTACTTTAGACTGTACTTTAGACTGTACTTTAGACTGTACTTTAGATCGTACTTTAGAATGTACTTTAGACTGTATACTTTATAATGTACTTTAGAATGTACTTTAGACTGTACTTTAGAACATACTTTAGACTACTTTAGAATGTACTTTAGAACGTACTTTAGACTGTACTTTAAATGTACTTTGGAATGTACTTTAGAATGTACTTTAGAATGTACTTTGAAATGTACTTTAGAACGTACTTTAGAACGTACTGTAGAATGTACTTTAGAATGTACTTTAGAACGTACTTTGAAATGTACTTTAGAACGTACTTTAGAATATACTTTTGAATGTACTTTAGAATGTACTTTAGAACGTACTTTAGAATGTACTTTAGAATGTATTTTAGAATGTACTTTAGAATGTACTTTAGACTGTACTTTAGAATGTACTTTAGACTGTACTTTAGAATGTACTTTAGAATGTACTTTAGACTGTATTTTAGACTGTACCTTAGAATGTACTTTAGAATGTACTTTAGAATGTACTTTAGAATGTACTTTAGAACGTACTTTAGACTGTACTTTAGAATGTACTTTAGACTGTACTTTAGAATGTACTTTAGAATGTACTTTAGAATGTACTTTAGACTGTACTTTAGACTGTACTTTAGAATGTACTTTAGACTGTACTTTAGAATGTACTTTAGAATGTACTTTAGAATGTACTTTAGACTGTACTTTAGAATGTACTTTAGAACGTACTTTAGAACGTACTTTAGAACGTACTTTAGAATGTACTTTAGACTGTATACTTTATAATGTACTTTAGAATGTACTTTAGAATGTACTTCAGACTGTACTTTAGAACGTACTTTAGAATGTACTTTAGAACGTACTTTAGACTGTACTTTAGAATGTACTTTGGAATGTACTTTAGACTGTACTTTAGAATGTACTTTAGAACGTACTTTAGACTGTACTTTATAATGTACTTTAGAATGTACTTTAGAATGTACTTCAGACTGTACTTTAGAATGTACTTTAGAATGTACTTTAGAACGTACTTTAGACTGTACTTTAGAATGTACTTAAGACTGTACTTTAGAATGTTCTTTAGAACGTACTTTGGACTGTACTTTAGAATGTACTTTAGACTGTACTTTAGAACGTACTTTAGAATGTACTTAGAACGTACTTTAGACTGTACTTTAGAATGTACTTTAGACTGTACTTTAGAATGTACTTTAGAATGTACTTTGGACTGTACTTTAGAATGTACTTTAGAATGTACTTCAGAATGTACTTCAGACTCTACTTTAGAACGTACTTTAGAATGTACTTTAGACTGTACTTTAGACTGTACTTTAGACTGTACTTTAGACTGAATACTTTAGAATGTACTTTAGAATGTACTTTAAAGAATGCACTTAAGAATGCACTTTAGACTGTACTTTAGAACGTACTTTAGAATGTACTTTAGAACGTACTTTAGAACGTACTTTAGAATGTACTTTAGACTGTACTTTAGAATGTACTTTGGAATGTACTTTAGAATGTACTTCAGAATGTACTTTAGACTGTACTTTAGACTGTACTTTAGAATGTACTTTAGACTGTACTTTAGAATGTACTTTAGACTGTACTTTAGAATGTACTTTAGACTGTACTTTAGAACGTACTTTAGAATGTACTTTAGACTGTACTTTAGAATGTACTTCAGAATGTTCTTTAGAACGTACTTTGGACTGTACTTTAGAATGTACTTTAGAATGTACTTCAGAATGTACTTCAGACTGTACTTTAGAACGTACTTTAGAATGTACTTTAGAACGTGCTTTAGACTGTACTTTAGAATGTATATTAGAACGTACTTTAGACTGTACTTTAGAATGTACTTTAGAATGTACTTCAGAATGTACTTCAGACTGTACTTTAGAACGTACTTTAGAATGTACTTTAGAACGTACTTTAGACTGAACTTTAGAATGTATATTAGAACGTACTTTAGACTGTACTTTAGAATGTACTTTAAAGAATGCACTTAAGAATGCACTTTAGACTGTACTTAAGACTGTACTTTAGATCGTACTTTAGAACGTACTTTAGAACGTACTTTAGAATGTACTTTAGACTGTACTTTAGAATGTACTTTAAAGAATGCACTCAAGAATGCACTTTAGACTGTACTTTAGATCGTACTTTAGAACGTACTTTAGAACGTACTTTAGAATGTACTTTAGACTGTATACTTTATAATGTACTTTAGAATGTACTTTAGAATGTACTTCAGACTGTACTTTAGAACGTACTTTAGAATGTACTTTAGAACGTACTTTAGACTGTACTTTAGAATGTACTTTGGAATGTACTTTAGAACGTACTTTAGAACGTACTTTAGAATGTACTTTAGACTGTACTTTAGAATTTACTTTAGAATGTACTTTAGAATGTACTTTAGAATGTACTTTAGACTGTAATTTAGAATGTACTTTAGAATGTACTTTAGACTGTACTTTAGAACGTACTTTAGACTGTACTTTAGAATGTACTTTAGAATGTACTTTAGAACGTACTTTAGACTGTACTTTAGAATGTACTTTAGACTGTACTTTAGAACGTACTTTAGACTGTACTTTAGAATGTACTTTAGACTGTACTTTAGAACGTACTTTAGACTGTACTTTAGAATGTACTTTAAAGAATGCACTTAAGAATGCACTTTAGACTGTACTTTAGACTGTACTTTAGATCGTACTTTAGAACGTACTTTAGAACGTACTTTAGAATGTACTTTAGACTGTACTTTAGACTGTACTTTAGAATGTACTTTAGACTGTACTTTAGAACGTACTTTAGACTGTACTTTAGAATGTACTTTAGAATGTACTTTAGAACGTACTTTAGACTGTACTTTAGAATGTACATTAGACTGTACTTTATAACGTACTTTAGACTGTACTTTAGAATGTACTTTAGAATGTACTTTAGAATGTACTTTAAAATGTACTTTAGACTCTACTTTAGAATGTACTTTAGACTGTATACTTTCTAATGTACTTTAGAATGTACTTAAGAACGTACTTTAGAATGTACTTTAGAATGTACTTTAGAATGTACTTTAAAATGTACTTTAGACTCTACTTTAGAATGTACTTTAGACTGTATACTTTATAATGTACTTTAGAATGTACTTTAGAATGTACTTCAGACTGTACTTTAGAACGTACTTTAGAATGTACTTTAGAACGTACTTTAGACTGTACTTTAGAATGTACTTTAGAACGTACTTTAGAATGTACTTTAGAACGTACTTTAGACTGTACTTTAGAATGTATATTAGAACGTACTTTAGACTGTACTTTAGAATGTACTTTAAAGAATGCACTTAAGAATGCACTTTAGACTGTACTTTAGAATGTACTTTAGATCGTACTTCAGAACGTACTTTAGAACGTACTTTAGAATGTACTTTAGACTGTATACTTTATAATGTACTTTAGAATGTACTTTAGACTGTACTTTGGAATGTACTTTAGACTGTACTTTAGAACGTACTTTAGAACGTACTTTAGACTGTACTTTATAATGTACTTTAGAATGTACTTTAGAATGTACTTTAGATCGTACTTTAGAACGTACTTTAGAACGTACTTTAGAATGTACTTTAGACTGTACTTTAGACTGTACTTTAGAATGTACTTTAGACTGTACTTTAGAACGTACTTTAGACTGTACTTTAGAATGTACTTTAGAATGTACTTTAGAACGTACTTTAGACTGTACTTTAGAATGTACATTAGACTGTACTTTATAACGTACTTTAGACTGTACTTTAGAATGTACTTTAGAATGTACTTTAGAATGTACTTTAAAATGTACTTTAGACTCTACTTTAGAATGTACTTTAGACTGTATACTTTCTAATGTACTTTAGAATGTACTTAAGAACGTACTTTAGAATGTACTTTAGAATGTACTTTAGAATGTACTTTAAAATGTACTTTAGACTCTACTTTAGAATGTACTTTAGACTGTATACTTTATAATGTACTTTAGAATGTACTTTAGAATGTACTTCAGACTGTACTTTAGAACGTACTTTAGAATGTACTTTAGAACGTACTTTAGAATGTACTTTAGACTGTATACTTTATAATGTACTTTAGAATGTACTTTAGAATGTACTTCAGACTGTACTTTAGAACGTACTTTAGAATGTACTTTAGAACGTACTTTAGACTGTACTTTAGAATGTACTTTGGAATGTACTTTAGACTGTACTTTAGAATGTACTTTAGAACGTACTTTAGACTGTACTTTATAATGTACTTTAGAATGTACTTTAGAATGTACTTCAGACTGTACTTTAGAATGTACTTTAGAATGTACTTTAGAACGTACTTTAGACTGTACTTTAGAATGTACTTAAGACTGTACTTTAGAATGTTCTTTAGAACGTACTTTGGACTGTACTTTAGAATGTACTTTAGACTGTACTTTAGAACGTACTTTAGAATGTACTTAGAACGTACTTTAGACTGTACTTTAGAATGTACTTTAGACTGTACTTTAGAATGTACTTTAGAATGTACTTTGGACTGTACTTTAGAATGTACTTTAGAATGTACTTCAGAATGTACTTCAGACTCTACTTTAGAACGTACTTTAGAATGTACTTTAGACTGTACTTTAGACTGTACTTTAGACTGTACTTTAGACTGAATACTTTAGAATGTACTTTAGAATGTACTTTAAAGAATGCACTTAAGAATGCACTTTAGACTGTACTTTAGAACGTACTTTAGAATGTACTTTAGAACGTACTTTAGAACGTACTTTAGAATGTACTTTAGACTGTACTTTAGAATGTACTTTGGAATGTACTTTAGAATGTACTTCAGAATGTACTTTAGACTGTACTTTAGACTGTACTTTAGAATGTACTTTAGACTGTACTTTAGAATGTACTTTAGACTGTACTTTAGAATGTACTTTAGACTGTACTTTAGAACGTACTTTAGAATGTACTTTAGACTGTACTTTAGAATGTACTTCAGAATGTTCTTTAGAACGTACTTTGGACTGTACTTTAGAATGTACTTTAGAATGTACTTCAGAATGTACTTCAGACTGTACTTTAGAACGTACTTTAGAATGTACTTTAGAACGTGCTTTAGACTGTACTTTAGAATGTATATTAGAACGTACTTTAGACTGTACTTTAGAATGTACTTTAGAATGTACTTCAGAATGTACTTCAGACTGTACTTTAGAACGTACTTTAGAATGTACTTTAGAACGTACTTTAGACTGAACTTTAGAATGTATATTAGAACGTACTTTAGACTGTACTTTAGAATGTACTTTAAAGAATGCACTTAAGAATGCACTTTAGACTGTACTTAAGACTGTACTTTAGATCGTACTTTAGAACGTACTTTAGAACGTACTTTAGAATGTACTTTAGACTGTACTTTAGAATGTACTTTAAAGAATGCACTCAAGAATGCACTTTAGACTGTACTTTAGACTGTACTTTAGATCGTACTTTAGAACGTACTTTAGAACGTACTTTAGAATGTACTTTAGACTGTATACTTTATAATGTACTTTAGAATGTACTTTAGAATGTACTTCAGACTGTACTTTAGAACGTACTTTAGAATGTACTTTAGAACGTACTTTAGACTGTACTTTAGAATGTACTTTGGAATGTACTTTAGAACGTACTTTAGAACGTACTTTAGAATGTACTTTAGACTGTACTTTAGAATTTACTTTAGAATGTACTTTAGAATGTACTTTAGAATGTACTTTAGACTGTAATTTAGAATGTACTTTAGAATGTACTTTAGACTGTACTTTAGAACGTACTTTAGACTGTACTTTAGAATGTACTTTAGAATGTACTTTAGAACGTACTTTAGACTGTACTTTAGAATGTACTTTAGACTGTACTTTAGAACGTACTTTAGACTGTACTTTAGAATGTACTTTAGACTGTACTTTAGAACGTACTTTAGACTGTACTTTAGAATGTACTTTAAAGAATGCACTTAAGAATGCACTTTAGACTGTACTTTAGACTGTACTTTAGATCGTACTTTAGAACGTACTTTAGAACGTACTTTAGAATGTACTTTAGACTGTACTTTAGACTGTACTTTAGAATGTACTTTAGACTGTACTTTAGAACGTACTTTAGACTGTACTTTAGAATGTACTTTAGAATGTACTTTAGAACGTACTTTAGACTGTACTTTAGAATGTACATTAGACTGTACTTTATAACGTACTTTAGACTGTACTTTAGAATGTACTTTAGAATGTACTTTAGAATGTACTTTAAAATGTACTTTAGACTCTACTTTAGAATGTACTTTAGACTGTATACTTTCTAATGTACTTTAGAATGTACTTAAGAACGTACTTTAGAATGTACTTTAGAATGTACTTTAGAATGTACTTTAAAATGTACTTTAGACTCTACTTTAGAATGTACTTTAGACTGTATACTTTATAATGTACTTTAGAATGTACTTTAGAATGTACTTCAGACTGTACTTTAGAACGTACTTTAGAATGTACTTTAGAACGTACTTTAGACTGTACTTTAGAATGTACTTTAGAACGTACTTTAGAATGTACTTTAGAACGTACTTTAGACTGTACTTTAGAATGTATATTAGAACGTACTTTAGACTGTACTTTAGAATGTACTTTAAAGAATGCACTTAAGAATGCACTTTAGACTGTACTTTAGAATGTACTTTAGATCGTACTTCAGAACGTACTTTAGAACGTACTTTAGAATGTACTTTAGACTGTATACTTTATAATGTACTTTAGAATGTACTTTAGACTGTACTTTAGAATGTACTTTGGAATGTACTTTAGACTGTACTTTAGAACGTACTTTAGAACGTACTTTAGACTGTACTTTATAATGTACTTTAGAATGTACTTTAGAATGTACTTTAGATCGTACTTTAGAACGTACTTTAGAACGTACTTTAGAATGTACTTTAGACTGTACTTTAGACTGTACTTTAGAATGTACTTTAGACTGTACTTTAGAACGTACTTTAGACTGTACTTTAGAATGTACTTTAGAATGTACTTTAGAACGTACTTTAGACTGTACTTTAGAATGTACATTAGACTGTACTTTATAACGTACTTTAGACTGTACTTTAGAATGTACTTTAGAATGTACTTTAGAATGTACTTTAAAATGTACTTTAGACTCTACTTTAGAATGTACTTTAGACTGTATACTTTCTAATGTACTTTAGAATGTACTTAAGAACGTACTTTAGAATGTACTTTAGAATGTACTTTAGAATGTACTTTAAAATGTACTTTAGACTCTACTTTAGAATGTACTTTAGACTGTATACTTTATAATGTACTTTAGAATGTACTTTAGAATGTACTTCAGACTGTACTTTAGAACGTACTTTAGAATGTACTTTAGAACGTACTTTAGACTGTACTTTAGAATGTACTTTAGAACGTACTTTAGAATGTACTTTAGAACGTACTTTAGACTGTACTTTAGAATGTATATTAGAACGTACTTTAGACTGTACTTTAGAATGTACTTTAAAGAATGCACTTAAGAATGCACTTTAGACTGTACTTTAGAATGTACTTTAGATCGTACTTCAGAACGTACTTTAGAACGTACTTTAGAATGTACTTTAGACTGTATACTTTATAATGTACTTTAGAATGTACTTTAGACTGTACTTTAGAATGTACTTTGGAATGTACTTTAGACTGTACTTTAGAACGTACTTTAGAACGTACTTTAGACTGTACTTTATAATGTACTTTAGAATGTACTTTAGAATGTACTTCAGACTGTACTTTAGAACGTACTTTAGAATGTACTTTATAACGTACTTTAGACTGTACTTTAGAATGTACTTTAGAATGTACTTTAGAACGTACTTTAGACTGTACTTTAGAATGTACTTTAAAGAATGCACTTAAGAATGCACTTTAGACTGTACTTTAGACTGTACTTTAGATCGTACTTTAGAACGTACTTTAGAACGTACTTTAGAATGTACTTTAGACTGTACTTTAGAATGTACTTTAGAATGTACTTTAGAATGTACTTTAGACTGTACTTAACACTGTACATTAGAATGTACTTTAGACTGTACTTTAGAATGTACTTTAGACTGTACTTTAGAATGTATATTAGAATGTACTTTAGACTGTACTTAAGAATGTACTTTAAAGAATGCACTTAAGAATGCACTTTAGACTGTACTTTAGACTGTACTTTAGATCGTACTTTAGAACGTACTTTAGAACGTACTTTAGAATGTACTTTAGACTGTACTTTAGAATGTACTTTAGAATGTACTTTAGACTGTAGTTTAGACTGTACTTTAGAATGTACTTTAGACTGTACTTTAGAACGTACTTTAGACTGTACTTTAGAATGTACTTTAGACTGTACTTTATAACATACTTTAGACTGTACTTTAGAATGTACTTTAGAATGTACTTTAGAATGTACTTTAAAATGTACTTTAGACTCTACTTTAGAATGTACTTTAGACTGTATACTTTATAATGTACTTTAGAATGTACTTTAGAACGTACTTTAGAATGTACTTTAGAATGTACTCTAGAATGTACTTTAAAATGTACTTTAGACTCTACTTTAGAATGTACTTTAGACTGTATACTTTATAATGTACTTTAGAATGTACTTTAGAATGTACTTCAGACTGTACTTTAGAACGTACTTTAGAATGTACTTTAGAACGTACTTTAAACTGTACTTTAGAATGTACTTTAGAACGTACTTTAGAATGTACTTTAGAACGTACTTTAGACTGTACTTTAGAATGTATATTAGAACGTACTTTAGACTGTACTTTAGAATGTACTTTAAAGAATGCACTTAAGAATGCACTTTAGACTGTACTTTAGAATGTACTTTTGATCGTACTTTAGAACGTACTTTAGAATGTACTTTAGACTGTATACTTTATAATGTACTTTAGAATGTACTTTAGACTGTACTTTAGAATGTACTTTGGAATGTACTTTAGACTGTACTTTAGAATGTACTTTAGAACGTACTTTAGACTGTACTTTATAATGTACTTTAGAATGTACTTTAGAATGTACTTCAGACTGTACTTTAGAACGTACTTTAGAATGTACTTTATAACGTACTTTAGATTGTACTTTAGAATGTACTTTAGAATGTACTTTAGAACGTACTTTAGACTGTACTTTAGAATGTACTTTAGACTGTACTTTAGATCGTACTTTAGAACGTACTTTAGAACGTACTTTAGAATGTACTTTAGACTGTATACTTTATAATGTACTTTAGAATGTACTTTAGAATGTACTTCAGACTGTACTTTAGAACGTACTTTAGAATGTACTTTAGAACGTACTTTAGACTGTACTTTAGAATGTACTTTGGAATGTACTTTAGAACGTACTTTAGAACGTACTTTAGAATGTACTTTAGAC
This sequence comes from Eucyclogobius newberryi, assembly GCF_026437365.1. Taxonomy (NCBI): domain Eukaryota; kingdom Metazoa; phylum Chordata; class Actinopteri; order Gobiiformes; family Gobiidae; genus Eucyclogobius; species Eucyclogobius newberryi. The sequence goes on along the minus strand of NW_027316312.1, from coordinate 86,600 downwards.
TGTACTTTAGAATGTACTTTAGAATGTACTTTAGAATGTACTTTAGAATGTACTTTAGAATGTACTTTAGAATGTACTTTAGAATGTACTTTAGACTGTACTTTAGAACGTACTTTAGACTGTACTTTAGAATGTACTTTAGAATGTACTTTAGAACGTACTTTAGACTGTACTTTAGAATGTACTTTAGACTGTACTTTATAACGTACTTTAGACTGTACTTTAGAATGTACTTTAGAATGTACTTTAGAACGTACTTTAGACTGTACTTTAGAATGTACTTTAGAATGTACTTTAAAATGTACTTTAGACTCTACTTTAGAATGTACTTTAGACTGTATACTTTATAATGTACTTTAGACTGTACTTTAGAATGTACTTTAGAATGTACTTTAGACTGTACTTTAGAATGTACTTTAGAATGTACTTTAGAATGTACTTTAAAATGTACTTTAGACTCTACTTTAGAATGTACTTTAGACTGTATACTTTATAATGTACTTTAGAATGTACTGTAGAACGTACTTTAGAATGTACTTTAGAATGTACTTTAGAATGTACTTTAAAATGTACTTTAGACTCTACTTTAGAATGTACTTTAGACTGTATACTTTATAATGTACTTTAGAATGTACTTTAGAATATACTTCAGACTGTACTTTAGAACGTACTTTAGAATGTACTTTAGAACGTACTTTAGACTGTACTTTAGAATGTACTTTAGAATGTACTTTAGAACGTACTTTAGACTGTACTTTAGAATGTACTTTAGAACGTACTTTAGACTGTACTTTAGAATGTACTTTAGAATGTACTTTAGAACGTACTTTAGAATGTACTTTAGAATGTACTTTAGACTCTACTTTAGAATGTACTTTAGACTGTATACTTTATAATGTACTTTAGACTGTACTTTAGAACGTACTTTAGACTGTACTTTAGAATGTACTTTAGAATGTACTTCAGAATGTACTTTAGACTGTACTTTGAAATGTACTTTAGAACGTACTTTAGAATGTACTTTAGAATGTACTTTAGAACGTACTTTAGACTGCACTTTAGAACGTACTTCAGAACGTACTTTAGAATGTACTTTAGAATGTACTTTAGAATGTACTTTAGAATATACTTTAGAATGTACTTTAGAATGTACTTTAAAATGTACTTTAGACTGTACTTTAGACTCTACTTTAGAATGTACTTTAGACTGTACTTTAGAACGATCTTTAGACTGTACTTTAGAATGTACTTTAGAACGTACTTTAGAACGTACTTTAAATGTACTTTAGAATGTACTTTAGAATGTACTTTAGAATGTACTTTAGAACGTACTTTAGACATTACTTTAGACTGTACTTTAGAACGTACTTTAGACTGTACTTTAGACTGTACTTTAGACTGTACTTTAGATCGTACTTTAGAATGTACTTTAGACTGTATACTTTATAATGTACTTTAGAATGTACTTTAGACTGTACTTTAGAACATACTTTAGACTACTTTAGAATGTACTTTAGAACGTACTTTAGACTGTACTTTAAATGTACTTTGGAATGTACTTTAGAATGTACTTTAGAATGTACTTTGAAATGTACTTTAGAACGTACTTTAGAACGTACTTTAGAATGTACTTTAGAATGTACTTTAGAACGTACTTTGAAATGTACTTTAGAACGTACTTTAGAATATACTTTTGAATGTACTTTAGAATGTACTTTAGAACGTACTTTAGAATGTACTTTAGAATGTATTTTAGAATGTACTTTAGAATGTACTTTAGACTGTACTTTAGAATGTACTTTAGACTGTACTTTAGAATGTACTTTAGACTGTACTTTAGAACGTACTTTAGAATGTACTTTAGACTGTACTTTAGAATGTACTTCAGAATGTTCTTTAGAACGTACTTTGGACTGTACTTTAGAATGTACTTTAGAATGTACTTCAGAATGTACTTCAGACTGTACTTTAGAACGTACTTTAGAATGTACTTTAGAACGTGCTTTAGACTGTACTTTAGAATGTATATTAGAACGTACTTTAGACTGTACTTTAGAATGTACTTTAGAATGTACTTCAGAATGTACTTCAGACTGTACTTTAGAACGTACTTTAGAATGTACTTTAGAACGTACTTTAGACTGAACTTTAGAATGTATATTAGAACGTACTTTAGACTGTACTTTAGAATGTACTTTAAAGAATGCACTTAAGAATGCACTTTAGACTGTACTTAAGACTGTACTTTAGATCGTACTTTAGAACGTACTTTAGAACGTACTTTAGAATGTACTTTAGACTGTACTTTAGAATGTACTTTAAAGAATGCACTCAAGAATGCACTTTAGACTGTACTTTAGACTGTACTTTAGATCGTACTTTAGAACGTACTTTAGAACGTACTTTAGAATGTACTTTAGACTGTATACTTTATAATGTACTTTAGAATGTACTTTAGAATGTACTTCAGACTGTACTTTAGAACGTACTTTAGAATGTACTTTAGAACGTACTTTAGACTGTACTTTAGAATGTACTTTGGAATGTACTTTAGAACGTACTTTAGAACGTACTTTAGAATGTACTTTAGACTGTACTTTAGAATTTACTTTAGAATGTACTTTAGAATGTACTTTAGAATGTACTTTAGACTGTAATTTAGAATGTACTTTAGAATGTACTTTAGACTGTACTTTAGAACGTACTTTAGACTGTACTTTAGAATGTACTTTAGAATGTACTTTAGAACGTACTTTAGACTGTACTTTAGAATGTACTTTAGACTGTACTTTAGAACGTACTTTAGACTGTACTTTAGAATGTACTTTAGACTGTACTTTAGAACGTACTTTAGACTGTACTTTAGAATGTACTTTGAAGAATGCACTTAAGAATGCACTTTAGACTGTACTTTAGACTGTACTTTAGATCGTACTTTAGAACGTACTTTAGAACGTACTTTAGAATGTACTTTAGACTGTACTTTAGACTGTACTTTAGAATGTACTTTAGACTGTACTTTAGAACGTACTTTAGACTGTACTTTAGAATGTACTTTAGAATGTACTTTAGAACGTACTTTAGACTGTACTTTAGAATGTACATTAGACTGTACTTTATAACGTACTTTAGACTGTACTTTAGAATGTACTTTAGAATGTACTTTAGAATGTACTTTAAAATGTACTTTAGACTCTACTTTAGAATGTACTTTAGACTGTATACTTTCTAATGTACTTTAGAATGTACTTAAGAACGTACTTTAGAATGTACTTTAGAATGTACTTTAGAATGTACTTTAAAATGTACTTTAGACTCTACTTTAGAATGTACTTTAGACTGTATACTTTATAATGTACTTTAGAATGTACTTTAGAATGTACTTCAGACTGTACTTTAGAACGTACTTTAGAATGTACTTTAGAACGTACTTTAGACTGTACTTTAGAATGTACTTTAGAACGTACTTTAGAATGTACTTTAGAACGTACTTTAGACTGTACTTTAGAATGTATATTAGAACGTACTTTAGACTGTACTTTAGAATGTACTTTAAAGAATGCACTTAAGAATGCACTTTAGACTGTACTTTAGAATGTACTTTAGATCGTACTTTAGAACGTACTTTAGAACGTACTTTAGAATGTACTTTAGACTGTATACTTTATAATGTACTTTAGAATGTACTTTAGACTGTACTTTAGAATGTACTTTGGAATGTACTTTAGACTGTACTTTAGAACGTACTTTAGAACGTACTTTAGACTGTACTTTATAATGTACTTTAGAATGTACTTTAGAATGTACTTCAGACTGTACTTTAGAACGTACTTTAGAATGTACTTTATAACGTACTTTAGACTGTACTTTAGAATGTACTTTAGAATGTACTTTAGAACGTACTTTAGACTGTACTTTAGAATGTACTTTAAAGAATGCACTTAAGAATGCACTTTAGACTGTACTTTAGACTGTACTTTAGATCGTACTTTAGAACGTACTTTAGAACGTACTTTAGAATGTACTTTAGACTGTACTTTAGAATGTACTTTAGAATGTACTTTAGAATGTACTTTAGACTGTACTTAACACTGTACATTAGAATGTACTTTAGACTGTACTTTAGAATGTACTTTAGACTGTACTTTAGAATGTATATTAGAATGTACTTTAGACTGTACTTAAGAATGTACTTTAAAGAATGCACTTAAGAATGCACTTTAGACTGTACTTTAGACTGTACTTTAGATCGTACTTTAGAATGTACTTTAGACTGTACTTTAGAATGTACTTTAGAATGTACTTTAGACTGTAGTTTAGACTGTACTTTAGAATGTACTTTAGACTGTACTTTAGAACGTACTTTAGACTGTACTTTAGAATGTACTTTAGACTGTACTTTATAACATACTTTAGACTGTACTTTAGAATGTACTTTAGAATGTACTTTAGAATGTACTTTAAAATGTACTTTAGACTCTACTTTAGAATGTACTTTAGACTGTATACTTTATAATGTACTTTAGAATGTACTTTAGAACGTACTTTAGAATGTACTTTAGAATGTACTCTAGAATGTACTTTAAAATGTACTTTAGACTCTACTTTAGAATGTACTTTAGACTGTATACTTTATAATGTACTTTAGAATGTACTTTAGAATGTACTTCAGACTGTACTTTAGAACGTACTTTAGAATGTACTTTAGAACGTACTTTAAACTGTACTTTAGAATGTACTTTAGAACGTACTTTAGAATGTACTTTAGAACGTACTTTAGACTGTACTTTAGAATGTATATTAGAACGTACTTTAGACTGTACTTTAGAATGTACTTTAGAATGTACTTCAGAACGTACTTTAGAATGTACTTTAGACTGTATACTTTATAATGTACTTTAGAATGTACTTTAGACTGTACTTTAGAATGTACTTTGGAATGTACTTTAGACTGTACTTTAGAACGTACTTTAGAACGTACTTTAGACTGTACTTTATAATGTACTTTAGAATGTACTTTAGAATGTACTTCAGACTGTACTTTAGAACGTACTTTAGAATGTACTTTATAACGTACTTTAGACTGTACTTTAGAATGTACTTTAGAATGTACTTTAGAACGTACTTTAGACTGTACTTTAGAATGTACTTTAAAGAATGCACTTAAGAATGCACTTTAGACTGTACTTTAGACTGTACTTTAGATCGTACTTTAGAACGTACTTTAGAACGTACTTTAGAATGTACTTTAGACTGTACTTTAGAATGTACTTTAGAATGTACTTTAGAATGTACTTTAGACTGTACTTAACACTGTACATTAGAATGTACTTTAGACTGTACTTTAGAATGTACTTTAGACTGTACTTTAGAATGTATATTAGAATGTACTTTAGACTGTACTTAAGAATGTACTTTAAAGAATGCACTTAAGAATGCACTTTAGACTGTACTTTAGACTGTACTTTAGATCGTACTTTAGAATGTACTTTAGACTGTACTTTAGAATGTACTTTAGAATGTACTTTAGACTGTAGTTTAGACTGTACTTTAGAATGTACTTTAGACTGTACTTTAGAACGTACTTTAGACTGTACTTTAGAATGTACTTTAGACTGTACTTTATAACATACTTTAGACTGTACTTTAGAATGTACTTTAGAATGTACTTTAGAATGTACTTTAAAATGTACTTTAGACTCTACTTTAGAATGTACTTTAGACTGTATACTTTATAATGTACTTTAGAATGTACTTTAGAACGTACTTTAGAATGTACTTTAGAATGTACTTTAGAATGTACTTTAAAATGTACTTTAGACTCTACTTTAGAATGTACTTTAGACTGTATACTTTATAATGTACTTTAGAATGTACTTTAGAATATACTTCAGACTGTACTTTAGAACGTACTTTAGAATGTACTTTAGAACGTACTTTAGACTGTACTTTAGAATGTACTTTAGAATGTACTTTAGAACGTACTTTAGACTGTACTTTAGAATGTACTTTAGAACGTACTTTAGACTGTACTTTAGAATGTACTTTAGAATGTACTTTAGAACGTACTTTAAACTATACTTTAGAATTGTACTTTAGAATGTACTTTAGACTCTACTTTAGAATGTACTTTAGACTGTATACTTTATAATGTACTTTAGACTGTACTTTAGAACGTACTTTAGACTGTACTTTAGAATGTACTTTAGAATGTACTTCAGAATGTACTTTAGACTGTACTTTGAAATGTACTTTAGAACGTACTTTAGAATGTACTTTAGAATGTACTTTAGAACGTACTTTAGACTGCACTTTAGAACGTACTTCAGAACGTACTTTAGAATGTACTTTAGAATGTACTTTAGAATGTACTTTAGAATATACTTTAGAATGTACTTTAGAATGTACTTTAAAATGTACTTTAGACTGTACTTTAGACTCTACTTTAGAATGTACTTTAGACTGTACTTTAGAACGATCTTTAGACTGTACTTTAGAATGTACTTTAGAACGTACTTTAGAACGTACTTTAAATGTACTTTAGAATGTACTTTAGAATGTACTTTAGAATGTACTTTAGAATGAACTTTAGAATGTACTTTAGACTGTACTTTAGAACGTACTTTAGACATTACTTTAGACTGTACTTTAGAACGTACTTTAGACTGTACTTTAGACTGTACTTTAGACTGTACTTTAGATCGTACTTTAGAATGTACTTTAGACTGTATACTTTATAATGTACTTTAGAATGTACTTTAGACTGTACTTTAGAACATACTTTAGACTACTTTAGAATGTACTTTAGAACGTACTTTAGACTGTACTTTAAATGTACTTTGGAATGTACTTTAGAATGTACTTTAGAATGTACTTTGAAATGTACTTTAGAACGTACTTTAGAACGTACTTTAGAATGTACTTTAGAATGTACTTTAGAACGTACTTTGAAATGTACTTTAGAACGTACTTTAGAATATACTTTTGAATGTACTTTAGAATGTACTTTAGAACGTACTTTAGAATGTACTTTAGAATGTATTTTAGAATGTACTTTAGAATGTACTTTAGACTGTACTTTAGAATGTACTTTAGACTGTACTTTAGAATGTACTTTAGAATGTACTTTAGACTGTACTTTAGACTGTACCTTAGAATGTACTTTAGAATGTACTTTAGAATGTACTTTAGAACGTACTTTAGACTGTACTTTAGAATGTACTTTAGACTGTACTTTAGAATGTACTTTAAAATGTACTTTAGACTCTACTTTAGAATGTACTTTAGACTGTATACTTTATAATGTACTTTAGACTGTACTTTAGAATGTACTTTAGAATGTACTTTAGACTGTACTTTAGAATGTACTTTAGAATGTACTTTAGAATGTACTTTAAAATGTACTTTAGACTCTACTTTAGAATGTACTTTAGACTGTATACTTTATAATGTACTTTAGAATGTACTTTAGAACGTACTTTAGAATGTACTTTAGAATGTACTTTAGAATGTACTTTAAAATGTACTTTAGACTCTACTTTAGAATGTACTTTAGACTGTATACTTTATAATGTACTTTAGAATGTACTTTAGAATATACTTCAGACTGTACTTTAGAACGTACTTTAGAATGTACTTTAGAACGTACTTTAGACTGTACTTTAGAATGTACTTTAGAATGTACTTTAGAACGTACTTTAGACTGTACTTTAGAATGTACTTTAGAACGTACTTTAGACTGTACTTTAGAATGTACTTTAGAATGTACTTTAGAACGTACTTTAAACTATACTTTAGAATTGTACTTTAGAATGTACTTTAGACTCTACTTTAGAATGTACTTTAGACTGTATACTTTATAATGTACTTTAGACTGTACTTTAGAACGTACTTTAGACTGTACTTTAGAATGTACTTTAGAATGTACTTCAGAATGTACTTTAGACTGTACTTTGAAATGTACTTTAGAACGTACTTTAGAATGTACTTTAGAATGTACTTTAGAACGTACTTTAGACTGCACTTTAGAACGTACTTCAGAACGTACTTTAGAATGTACTTTAGAATGTACTTTAGAATGTACTTTAGAATATACTTTAGAATGTACTTTAGAATGTACTTTAAAATGTACTTTAGACTGTACTTTAGACTCTACTTTAGAATGTACTTTAGACTGTACTTTAGAACGATCTTTAGACTGTACTTTAGAATGTACTTTAGAACGTACTTTAGAACGTACTTTAAATGTACTTTAGAATGTACTTTAGAATGTACTTTAGAATGTACTTTAGAATGAACTTTAGAATGTACTTTAGACTGTACTTTAGAACGTACTTTAGACATTACTTTAGACTGTACTTTAGAACGTACTTTAGACTGTACTTTAGACTGTACTTTAGACTGTACTTTAGATCGTACTTTAGAATGTACTTTAGACTGTATACTTTATAATGTACTTTAGAATGTACTTTAGACTGTACTTTAGAACATACTTTAGACTACTTTAGAATGTACTTTAGAACGTACTTTAGACTGTACTTTAAATGTACTTTGGAATGTACTTTAGAATGTACTTTAGAATGTACTTTGAAATGTACTTTAGAACGTACTTTAGAACGTACTTTAGAATGTACTTTAGAATGTACTTTAGAACGTACTTTGAAATGTACTTTAGAACGTACTTTAGAATATACTTTTGAATGTACTTTAGAATGTACTTTAGAACGTACTTTAGAATGTACTTTAGAATGTATTTTAGAATGTACTTTAGAATGTACTTTAGACTGTACTTTAGAATGTACTTTAGACTGTACTTTAGAATGTACTTTAGAATGTACTTTAGACTGTACTTTAGACTGTACCTTAGAATGTACTTTAGAATGTACTTTAGAATGTACTTTAGAACGTACTTTAGACTGTACTTTAGAATGTACTTTAGACTGTACTTTAGAATGTACTTTAGAATGTACTTTAGAATGTACTTTAGACTGTACTTTAGACTGTACTTTAGAATGTACTTTAGACTGTACTTTAGAATGTACTTTAGAATGTACTTTAGAACGTACTTTAGACTGTACTTTAGAACGTACTTTAGAACGTACTTTAGAACGTACTTTAGAACGTACTTTAGAATGTACTTTAGACTGTATACTTTATAATGTACTTTAGAATGTACTTTAGAATGTACTTCAGACTGTACTTTAGAACGTACTTTAGAATGTACTTTAGAACGTACTTTAGACTGTACTTTAGAATGTACTTTGGAATGTACTTTAGACTGTACTTCAGACTCTACTTTAGAACGTACTTTAGAATGTACTTTAGACTGTACTTTAGACTGTACTTTAGACTGTACTTTAGACTGAATACTTTAGAATGTACTTTAGAATGTACTTTAAAGAATGCACTTAAGAATGCACTTTAGACTGTACTTTAGAACGTACTTTAGAATGTACTTTAGAACGTACTTTAGAACGTACTTTAGAATGTACTTTAGACTGTACTTTAGAATGTACTTTGGAATGTACTTTAGAATGTACTTCAGAATGTACTTTAGACTGTACTTTAGACTGTACTTTAGAATGTACTTTAGACTGTACTTTAGAATGTACTTTAGAATGTAATTTAGACTGTACTTTAGAATGTACTTTAGAATGTACTTTAGAATGTACTTTAGAACGTACTTTAGACTGTACTTTAGAATGTACTTTAGACTGTACTTTAGAATGTACTTTAGAACGTACTTTGGACTGTACTTTAGAATGTACTTTAGAATGTACTTCAGAATGTACTTCAGACTGTACTTTAGAACGTACTTTAGAATGTACTTTAGACTGTACTTTTGACTGTACTTTAGACTGTACTTTAGACTGAATACTTTAGAATGTACTTTAGAATGTACTTTAAAGAATGCACTTAAGAATGCACTTTAGACTGTACTTTAGAACGTACTTTAGAATGTACTTTAGAACGTACTTTAGAACGTACTTTAGAATGTACTTTAGACTGTACTTTAGAATGTACTTTGGAATGTACTTTAGAATGTACTTCAGAATGTACTTTAGACTGTACTTTAGAATGTACTTTAGAATGTACTTTAGAATGTACTTTAGAACGTACTTTAGAACGTACTTTAGAACGTTCTTTAGAATGTACTTTAGACTGTACTTTAGAATGTACTTTGGAATGTACTTTAGAACGTACTTTAGACTGTACTTTAGAATGTACTTAAGACTGTACTTTAGAACGTACTTTAGAATGTACTTTAGAACGTACTTTAGACTGTACTTTAGAATGTACTTTAGACTGTACTTTAGAATGTACTTTAGAACGTACTTTGGACTGTACTTTAGAATGTACTTTAGAATGTACTTCAGAATGTACTTCAGACTGTACTTTAGAACGTACTTTAGAATGTACTTTAGAACGTGCTTTAGACTGTACTTTAGACTGTACTTTAGAACGTACTTTAGACTGTACTTTAGAATGTACTTTGGAATGTACTTTAGAACGTACTTTAGACTGTACTTTAGAATGTACTTTAGACTGTACTTTAGAATGTTCTTTAGAACGTACTTTGGACTGTACTTTATAATGTACTTTAGAATGTACTTTAGAATGTACTTCAGACTGTACTTTAGAACGTACTTTAGAATGTACTTTATAACGTACTTTAGATTGTACTTTAGAATGTACTTTAGAATGTACTTTAGAACGTACTTTAGACTGTACTTTAGAATGTACTTTAGACTGTACTTTAGATCGTACTTTAGAACGTACTTTAGAACGTACTTTAGAATGTACTTTAGACTGTATACTTTATAATGTACTTTAGAATGTACTTTAGAATGTACTTCAGACTGTACTTTAGAACGTACTTTAGAATGTACTTTAGAACGTACTTTAGACTGTACTTTAGAATGTACTTTGGAATGTACTTTAGAACGTACTTTAGAACGTACTTTAGAATGTACTTTAGACTGTACTTTAGAATGTACTTTAGAATGTACTTTAGAATGTACTTTAGAATGTACTTTAGACTGTACTTTAGAACGTACTTTAGACTGTACTTTAGAATGTACTTTAGAATGTACTTTAGAACGTACTTTAGACTGTACTTTAGAATGTACTTTAGACTGTACTTTAGATCGTACTTTAGAACGTACTTTAGAACGTACTTTAGAATGTACTTTAGACTGTATACTTTATAATGTACTTTAGAATGTACTTTAGAATATACTTCAGACTGTACTTTAGAACGTACTTTAGAATGTACTTTAGAACGTACTTTAGACTGTACTTTAGAATGTACTTTGGAATGTACTTTAGAACGTACTTTAGAACGTACTTTAGAATGTACTTTAGACTGTACTTTAGAATGTACTTTAGAATGTACTTTAGAATGTACTTTAGAATGTACTTTAGACTGTACTTTAGAACGTACTTTAGACTGTACTTTAGAATGTACTTTAGAATGTACTTTAGAACGTACTTTAGACTGTACTTTAGAATGTACTTTAGACTGTACTTTATAACGTACTTTAGACTGTACTTTAGAATGTACGTTAGAATGTACTTTAGAACGTACTTTAGACTGTACCTTAGAATGTACTTTGAATGTACTTTAAAATGTACTTTAGACTCTACTTTAGAATGTACTTTAGACTGTATACTTTATAATGTACTTTAGACTGTACTTTAGAATGTACTTTAGAATGTACTTTAGACTGTACTTTAGAATGTACTTTAGAATGTACTTTAGAATGTACTTTAAAATGTACTTTAGACTCTACTTTAGAATGTACTTTAGACTGTATACTTTATAATGTACTTTAGAATGTACTTTAGAACGTACTTTAGAATGTACTTTAGAATGTACTTTAGAATGTACTTTAAAATGTACTTTAGACTCTACTTTAGAATGTACTTTAGACTGTATACTTTATAATGTACTTTAGAATGTACTTTAGAATATACTTCAGACTGTACTTTAGAACGTACTTTAGAATGTACTTTAGAACGTACTTTAGACTGTACTTTAGAATGTACTTTAGAATGTACTTTAGAACGTACTTTAGACTGTACTTTAGAATGTACTTTAGAACGTACTTTAGACTGTACTTTAGAATGTACTTTAGAATGTACTTTAGAACGTACTTTAAACTATACTTTAGAATTGTACTTTAGAATGTACTTTAGACTCTACTTTAGAATGTACTTTAGACTGTATACTTTATAATGTACTTTAGACTGTACTTTAGAACGTACTTTAGACTGTACTTTAGAATGTACTTTAGAATGTACTTCAGAATGTACTTTAGACTGTACTTTGAAATGTACTTTAGAACGTACTTTAGAATGTACTTTAGAATGTACTTTAGAACGTACTTTAGACTGCACTTTAGAACGTACTTCAGAACGTACTTTAGAATGTACTTTAGAATGTACTTTAGAACGTACTTTAGACTGTACTTTAGAATGTACTTTAGAACGTACTTTAGAACGTACTTTAGAACGTACTTTAGAATGTACTTTAGACTGTATACTTTATAATGTACTTTAGAATGTACTTTAGAATGTACTTCAGACTGTACTTTAGAACGTACTTTAGAATGTACTTTAGAACGTACTTTAGACTGTACTTTAGAATGTACTTTGGAATGTACTTTAGACTGTACTTTAGAATGTACTTTAGAACGTACTTTAGACTGTACTTTATAATGTACTTTAGAATGTACTTTAGAATGTACTTCAGACTGTACTTTAGAATGTACTTTAGAATGTACTTTAGAACGTACTTTAGACTGTACTTTAGAATGTACTTAAGACTGTACTTTAGAATGTTCTTTAGAACGTACTTTGGACTGTACTTTAGAATGTACTTTAGACTGTACTTTAGAACGTACTTTAGAATGTACTTTAGAATGTACTTCAGACTGTACTTTAGAATGTACTTTAGAATGTACTTTAGAACGTACTTTAGACTGTACTTTAGAATGTACTTAAGACTATACTTTAGAATGTTCTTTAGAACGTACTTTGGACTGTACTTTAGAATGTACTTTAGACTGTACTTTAGAACGTACTTTAGAATGTACTTAGAACGTACTTTAGACTGTACTTTAGAATGTACTTTAGAATGTACTTTAGACTGTATACTTTATAATGTACTTTAGAATGTACTTTAGAATGTACTTCAGACTGTACTTTAGAACGTACTTTAGAATGTACTTTAGAACGTACTTTAGACTGTACTTTAGAATGTACTTTGGAATGTACTTTAGACTGTACTTTAGAATGTACTTTAGAACGTACTTTAGACTGTACTTTATAATGTACTTTAGAATGTACTTTAGAATGTACTTCAGACTGTACTTTAGAATGTACTTTAGAATGTACTTTAGAACGTACTTTAGACTGTACTTTAGAATGTACTTAAGACTGTACTTTAGAATGTTCTTTAGAACGTACTTTGGACTGTACTTTAGAATGTACTTTAGACTGTACTTTAGAACGTACTTTAGAATGTACTTAGAACGTACTTTAGACTGTACTTTAGAATGTACTTTAGACTGTACTTTAGAATGTACTTTAGAATGTACTTTGGACTGTACTTTAGAATGTACTTTAGAATGTACTTCAGAATGTACTTCAGACTCTACTTTAGAACGTACTTTAGAATGTACTTTAGACTGTACTTTAGACTGTACTTTAGACTGTACTTTAGACTGAATACTTTAGAATGTACTTTAGAATGTACTTTAAAGAATGCACTTAAGAATGCACTTTAGACTGTACTTTAGAACGTACTTTAGAATGTACTTTAGAACGTACTTTAGAACGTACTTTAGAATGTACTTTAGACTGTACTTTAGAATGTACTTTGGAATGTACTTTAGAATGTACTTCAGAATGTACTTTAGAATGTACTTTAAAATGTACTTTAGACTCTACTTTAGAATGTACTTTAGACTGTATACTTTATAATGTACTTTAGAATGTACTTTAGAACGTACTTTAGAATGTACTTTAGAATGTACTTTAGAATGTACTTTAAAATGTACTTTAGACTCTACTTTAGAATGTACTTTAGACTGTATACTTTATAATGTACTTTAGAATGTACTTTAGAATATACTTCAGACTGTACTTTAGAACGTACTTTAGAATGTACTTTAGAACGTACTTTAGACTGTACTTTAGAATGTACTTTAGAATGTACTTTAGAACCTACTTTAGACTGTACTTTAGAATGTACTTTAGAACGTACTTTAGACTGTACTTTAGAATGTACTTTAGAATGTACTTTAGAACGTACTTTAAACTATACTTTAGAATTGTACTTTAGAATGTACTTTAGACTCTACTTTAGAATGTACTTTAGACTGTATACTTTATAATGTACTTTAGACTGTACTTTAGAACGTACTTTAGACTGTACTTTAGAATGTACTTTAGAATGTACTTCAGAATGTACTTTAGACTGTACTTTGAAATGTACTTTAGAACGTACTTTAGAATGTACTTTAGAATGTACTTTAGAACGTACTTTAGACTGCACTTTAGAACGTACTTCAGAACGTACTTTAGAATGTACTTTAGAATGTACTTTAGAATGTACTTTAGAACGTACTTTAGACTGTACTTTAGAATGTACTTTAGAACGTACTTTAGAACGTACTTTAGAACGTACTTTAGAATGTACTTTAGACTGTATACTTTATAATGTACTTTAGAATGTACTTTAGAATGTACTTCAGACTGTACTTTAGAACGTACTTTAGAATGTACTTTAGAACGTACTTTAGACTGTACTTTAGAATGTACTTTGGAATGTACTTTAGACTGTACTTTAGAATGTACTTTAGAACGTACTTTAGACTGTACTTTATAATGTACTTTAGAATGTACTTTAGAATGTACTTCAGACTGTACTTTAGAATGTACTTTAGAATGTACTTTAGAACGTACTTTAGACTGTACTTTAGAATGTACTTAAGACTGTACTTTAGAATGTTCTTTAGAACGTACTTTGGACTGTACTTTAGAATGTACTTTAGACTGTACTTTAGAACGTACTTTAGAATGTACTTTAGAATGTACTTCAGACTGTACTTTAGAATGTACTTTAGAATGTACTTTAGAACGTACTTTAGACTGTACTTTAGAATGTACTTAAGACTATACTTTAGAATGTTCTTTAGAACGTACTTTGGACTGTACTTTAGAATGTACTTTAGACTGTACTTTAGAACGTACTTTAGAATGTACTTAGAACGTACTTTAGACTGTACTTTAGAATGTACTTTAGAATGTACTTTAGACTGTATACTTTATAATGTACTTTAGAATGTACTTTAGAATGTACTTCAGACTGTACTTTAGAACGTACTTTAGAATGTACTTTAGAACGTACTTTAGACTGTACTTTAGAATGTACTTTGGAATGTACTTTAGACTGTACTTTAGAATGTACTTTAGAACGTACTTTAGACTGTACTTTATAATGTACTTTAGAATGTACTTTAGAATGTACTTCAGACTGTACTTTAGAATGTACTTTAGAATGTACTTTAGAACGTACTTTAGACTGTACTTTAGAATGTACTTAAGACTGTACTTCAGAATGTTCTTTAGAACGTACTTTGGACTGTACTTTAGAATGTACTTTAGACTGTACTTTAGAACGTACTTTAGAATGTACTTAGAACGTACTTTAGACTGTACTTTAGAATGTACTTTAGACTGTACTTTAGAATGTACTTTAGAATGTACTTTGGACTGTACTTTAGAATGTACTTTAGAATGTACTTCAGAATGTACTTCAGACTCTACTTTAGAACGTACTTTAGAATGTACTTTAGACTGTACTTTAGACTGTACTTTAGACTGTACTTTAGACTGAATACTTTAGAATGTACTTTAGAATGTACTTTAAAGAATGCACTTAAGAATGCACTTTAGACTGTACTTTAGAACGTACTTTAGAATGTACTTTAGAACGTACTTTAGAACGTACTTTAGAATGTACTTTAGACTGTACTTTAGAATGTACTTTGGAATGTACTTTAGAATGTACTTCAGAATGTACTTTAGACTGTACTTTAGACTGTACTTTAGAATGTACTTTAGACTGTACTTTAGAATGTACTTTAGAATGTAATTTAGACTGTACTTTAGAATGTACTTTAGAATGTACTTTAGAATGTACTTTAGAACGTACTTTAGACTGTACTTTAGAATGTACTTTAGACTGTACTTTAGAATGTACTTTAGAACGTACTTTGGACTGTACTTTAGAATGTACTTTAGAATGTACTTCAGAATGTACTTCAGACTGTACTTTAGAACGTACTTTAGAATGTACTTTAGACTGTACTTTTGACTGTACTTTAGACTGTACTTTAGACTGAATACTTTAGAATGTACTTTAGAATGTACTTTAAAGAATGCACTTAAGAATGCACTTTAGACTGTACTTTAGAACGTACTTTAGAATGTACTTTAGAACGTACTTTAGAACGTACTTTAGAATGTACTTTAGACTGTACTTTAGAATGTACTTTGGAATGTACTTTAGAATGTACTTCAGAATGTACTTTAGACTGTACTTTAGAATGTACTTTAGAATGTACTTTAGACTCTACTTTAGAATGTACTTTAGACTGTATACTTTATAATGTACTTTAGACTGTACTTTAGAACGTACTTTAGACTGTACTTTAGAATGTACTTTAGAACGTACTTTAGACTGTACTTTAGAATGTACTTTAGACTGTACTTTAGATCGTACTTTAGAACGTACTTTAGAACGTACTTTAGAATGTACTTTAGACTGTATACTTTATAATGTACTTTAGAATGTACTTTAGAATGTACTTCAGACTGTACTTTAGAACGTACTTTAGAATGTACTTTAGAACGTACTTTAGACTGTACTTTAGAATGTACTTTGGAATGTACTTTAGAACGTACTTTAGAACGTACTTTAGAATGTACTTTAGACTGTACTTTAGAATGTACTTTAGAATGTACTTTAGAATGTACTTTAGAATGTACTTTAGACTGTACTTTAGAACGTACTTTAGACTGTACTTTAGAATGTACTTTAGAATGTACTTTAGAACGTACTTTAGACTGTACTTTAGAATGTACTTTAGACTGTACTTTAGATCGTACTTTAGAACGTACTTTAGAACGTACTTTAGAATGTACTTTAGACTGTATACTTTATAATGTACTTTAGAATGTACTTTAGAATATACTTCAGACTGTACTTTAGAACGTACTTTAGAATGTACTTTAGAACGTACTTTAGACTGTACTTTAGAATGTACTTTGGAATGTACTTTAGAACGTACTTTAGAACGTACTTTAGAATGTACTTTAGACTGTACTTTAGAATGTACTTTAGAATGTACTTTAGAATGTACTTTAGAATGTACTTTAGACTGTACTTTAGAACGTACTTTAGACTGTACTTTAGAATGTACTTTAGAATGTACTTTAGAACGTACTTTAGACTGTACTTTAGAATGTACTTTAGACTGTACTTTATAACGTACTTTAGACTGTACTTTAGAATGTACGTTAGAATGTACTTTAGAACGTACTTTAGACTGTACCTTAGAATGTACTTTGAATGTACTTTAAAATGTACTTTAGACTCTACTTTAGAATGTACTTTAGACTGTATACTTTATAATGTACTTTAGACTGTACTTTAGAATGTACTTTAGAATGTACTTTAGACTGTACTTTAGAATGTACTTTAGAATGTACTTTAGAATGTACTTTAAAATGTACTTTAGACTCTACTTTAGAATGTACTTTAGACTGTATACTTTATAATGTACTTTAGAATGTACTTTAGAACGTACTTTAGAATGTACTTTAGAATGTACTTTAGAATGTACTTTAAAATGTACTTTAGACTCTACTTTAGAATGTACTTTAGACTGTATACTTTATAATGTACTTTAGAATGTACTTTAGAATATACTTCAGACTGTACTTTAGAACGTACTTTAGAATGTACTTTAGAACGTACTTTAGACTGTACTTTAGAATGTACTTTAGAATGTACTTTAGAACGTACTTTAGACTGTACTTTAGAATGTACTTTAGAACGTACTTTAGACTGTACTTTAGAATGTACTTTAGAATGTACTTTAGAACGTACTTTAAACTATACTTTAGAATTGTACTTTAGAATGTACTTTAGACTCTACTTTAGAATGTACTTTAGACTGTATACTTTATAATGTACTTTAGACTGTACTTTAGAACGTACTTTAGACTGTACTTTAGAATGTACTTTAGAATGTACTTCAGAATGTACTTTAGACTGTACTTTGAAATGTACTTTAGAACGTACTTTAGAATGTACTTTAGAATGTACTTTAGAACGTACTTTAGACTGCACTTTAGAACGTACTTCAGAACGTACTTTAGAATGTACTTTAGAATGTACTTTAGAACGTACTTTAGACTGTACTTTAGAATGTACTTTAGAACGTACTTTAGAACGTACTTTAGAACGTACTTTAGAATGTACTTTAGACTGTATACTTTATAATGTACTTTAGAATGTACTTTAGAATGTACTTCAGACTGTACTTTAGAACGTACTTTAGAATGTACTTTAGAACGTACTTTAGACTGTACTTTAGAATGTACTTTGGAATGTACTTTAGACTGTACTTTAGAATGTACTTTAGAACGTACTTTAGACTGTACTTTATAATGTACTTTAGAATGTACTTTAGAATGTACTTCAGACTGTACTTTAGAATGTACTTTAGAATGTACTTTAGAACGTACTTTAGACTGTACTTTAGAATGTACTTAAGACTGTACTTTAGAATGTTCTTTAGAACGTACTTTGGACTGTACTTTAGAATGTACTTTAGACTGTACTTTAGAACGTACTTTAGAATGTACTTTAGAATGTACTTCAGACTGTACTTTAGAATGTACTTTAGAATGTACTTTAGAACGTACTTTAGACTGTACTTTAGAATGTACTTAAGACTATACTTTAGAATGTTCTTTAGAACGTACTTTGGACTGTACTTTAGAATGTACTTTAGACTGTACTTTAGAACGTACTTTAGAATGTACTTAGAACGTACTTTAGACTGTACTTTAGAATGTACTTTAGAATGTACTTTAGACTGTATACTTTATAATGTACTTTAGAATGTACTTTAGAATGTACTTCAGACTGTACTTTAGAACGTACTTTAGAATGTACTTTAGAACGTACTTTAGACTGTACTTTAGAATGTACTTTGGAATGTACTTTAGACTGTACTTTAGAATGTACTTTAGAACGTACTTTAGACTGTACTTTATAATGTACTTTAGAATGTACTTTAGAATGTACTTCAGACTGTACTTTAGAATGTACTTTAGAATGTACTTTAGAACGTACTTTAGACTGTACTTTAGAATGTACTTAAGACTGTACTTTAGAATGTTCTTTAGAACGTACTTTGGACTGTACTTTAGAATGTACTTTAGACTGTACTTTAGAACGTACTTTAGAATGTACTTAGAACGTACTTTAGACTGTACTTTAGAATGTACTTTAGACTGTACTTTAGAATGTACTTTAGAATGTACTTTGGACTGTACTTTAGAATGTACTTTAGAATGTACTTCAGAATGTACTTCAGACTCTACTTTAGAACGTACTTTAGAATGTACTTTAGACTGTACTTTAGACTGTACTTTAGACTGTACTTTAGACTGAATACTTTAGAATGTACTTTAGAATGTACTTTAAAGAATGCACTTAAGAATGCACTTTAGACTGTACTTTAGAACGTACTTTAGAATGTACTTTAGAACGTACTTTAGAACGTACTTTAGAATGTACTTTAGACTGTACTTTAGAATGTACTTTGGAATGTACTTTAGAATGTACTTCAGAATGTACTTTAGAATGTACTTTAAAATGTACTTTAGACTCTACTTTAGAATGTACTTTAGACTGTATACTTTATAATGTACTTTAGAATGTACTTTAGAACGTACTTTAGAATGTACTTTAGAATGTACTTTAGAATGTACTTTAAAATGTACTTTAGACTCTACTTTAGAATGTACTTTAGACTGTATACTTTATAATGTACTTTAGAATGTACTTTAGAATATACTTCAGACTGTACTTTAGAACGTACTTTAGAATGTACTTTAGAACGTACTTTAGACTGTACTTTAGAATGTACTTTAGAATGTACTTTAGAACCTACTTTAGACTGTACTTTAGAATGTACTTTAGAACGTACTTTAGACTGTACTTTAGAATGTACTTTAGAATGTACTTTAGAACGTACTTTAAACTATACTTTAGAATTGTACTTTAGAATGTACTTTAGACTCTACTTTAGAATGTACTTTAGACTGTATACTTTATAATGTACTTTAGACTGTACTTTAGAACGTACTTTAGACTGTACTTTAGAATGTACTTTAGAATGTACTTCAGAATGTACTTTAGACTGTACTTTGAAATGTACTTTAGAACGTACTTTAGAATGTACTTTAGAATGTACTTTAGAACGTACTTTAGACTGCACTTTAGAACGTACTTCAGAACGTACTTTAGAATGTACTTTAGAATGTACTTTAGAATGTACTTTAGAACGTACTTTAGACTGTACTTTAGAATGTACTTTAGAACGTACTTTAGAACGTACTTTAGAACGTACTTTAGAATGTACTTTAGACTGTATACTTTATAATGTACTTTAGAATGTACTTTAGAATGTACTTCAGACTGTACTTTAGAACGTACTTTAGAATGTACTTTAGAACGTACTTTAGACTGTACTTTAGAATGTACTTTGGAATGTACTTTAGACTGTACTTTAGAATGTACTTTAGAACGTACTTTAGACTGTACTTTATAATGTACTTTAGAATGTACTTTAGAATGTACTTCAGACTGTACTTTAGAATGTACTTTAGAATGTACTTTAGAACGTACTTTAGACTGTACTTTAGAATGTACTTAAGACTGTACTTTAGAATGTTCTTTAGAACGTACTTTGGACTGTACTTTAGAATGTACTTTAGACTGTACTTTAGAACGTACTTTAGAATGTACTTTAGAATGTACTTCAGACTGTACTTTAGAATGTACTTTAGAATGTACTTTAGAACGTACTTTAGACTGTACTTTAGAATGTACTTAAGACTATACTTTAGAATGTTCTTTAGAACGTACTTTGGACTGTACTTTAGAATGTACTTTAGACTGTACTTTAGAACGTACTTTAGAATGTACTTAGAACGTACTTTAGACTGTACTTTAGAATGTACTTTAGAATGTACTTTAGACTGTATACTTTATAATGTACTTTAGAATGTACTTTAGAATGTACTTCAGACTGTACTTTAGAACGTACTTTAGAATGTACTTTAGAACGTACTTTAGACTGTACTTTAGAATGTACTTTGGAATGTACTTTAGACTGTACTTTAGAATGTACTTTAGAACGTACTTTAGACTGTACTTTATAATGTACTTTAGAATGTACTTTAGAATGTACTTCAGACTGTACTTTAGAATGTACTTTAGAATGTACTTTAGAACGTACTTTAGACTGTACTTTAGAATGTACTTAAGACTGTACTTCAGAATGTTCTTTAGAACGTACTTTGGACTGTACTTTAGAATGTACTTTAGACTGTACTTTAGAACGTACTTTAGAATGTACTTAGAACGTACTTTAGACTGTACTTTAGAATGTACTTTAGACTGTACTTTAGAATGTACTTTAGAATGTACTTTGGACTGTACTTTAGAATGTACTTTAGAATGTACTTCAGAATGTACTTCAGACTCTACTTTAGAACGTACTTTAGAATGTACTTTAGACTGTACTTTAGACTGTACTTTAGACTGTACTTTAGACTGAATACTTTAGAATGTACTTTAGAATGTACTTTAAAGAATGCACTTAAGAATGCACTTTAGACTGTACTTTAGAACGTACTTTAGAATGTACTTTAGAACGTACTTTAGAACGTACTTTAGAATGTACTTTAGACTGTACTTTAGAATGTACTTTGGAATGTACTTTAGAATGTACTTCAGAATGTACTTTAGACTGTACTTTAGACTGTACTTTAGAATGTACTTTAGACTGTACTTTAGAATGTACTTTAGAATGTAATTTAGACTGTACTTTAGAATGTACTTTAGAATGTACTTTAGAATGTACTTTAGAACGTACTTTAGACTGTACTTTAGAATGTACTTTAGACTGTACTTTAGAATGTACTTTAGAACGTACTTTGGACTGTACTTTAGAATGTACTTTAGAATGTACTTCAGAATGTACTTCAGACTGTACTTTAGAACGTACTTTAGAATGTACTTTAGACTGTACTTTTGACTGTACTTTAGACTGTACTTTAGACTGAATACTTTAGAATGTACTTTAGAATGTACTTTAAAGAATGCACTTAAGAATGCACTTTAGACTGTACTTTAGAACGTACTTTAGAATGTACTTTAGAACGTACTTTAGAACGTACTTTAGAATGTACTTTAGACTGTACTTTAGAATGTACTTTGGAATGTACTTTAGAATGTACTTCAGAATGTACTTTAGACTGTACTTTAGAATGTACTTTAGAATGTACTTTAGACTCTACTTTAGAATGTACTTTAGACTGTATACTTTATAATGTACTTTAGACTGTACTTTAGAACGTACTTTAGACTGTACTTTAGAATGTACTTTAGAATGTACTTCAGAATGTACTTTAGACTGTACTTTGAAATGTACTTTAGAACGTACTTTAGAATGTACTTTAGAATGTACTTTAGAACGTACTTTAGACTGCACTTTAGAACGTACTTCAGAACGTACTTTAGAATGTACTTTAGAATGTACTTTAGAATGTACTTTAGAATATACTTTAGAATGTACTTTAGAATGTACTTTAAAATGTACTTTAGACTGTACTTTAGACTCTACTTTAGAATGTACATTAGACTGTACTTTAGAACGATCTTTAGACTGTACTTTAGAATGTACTTTAGAACGTACTTTAGAACGTACTTTAAATGTACTTTAGAATGTACTTTAGAATGTACTTTAGAATGTACTTTGAAATGTACTTTAGAACGTACTTTAGAACGTACTTTAGAACGTACTTTAGAATGAACTTTAGAATGTACTTTAGACTGTACTTTAGAACGTACTTTAGACATTACTTTAGACTGTACTTTAGAACGTACTTTAGACTGTACTTTAGACTGTACTTTAGACTGTACTTTAGATCGTACTTTAGAATGTACTTTAGACTGTATACTTTATAATGTACTTTAGAATGTACTTTAGACTGTACTTTAGAACATACTTTAGACTACTTTAGAATGTACTTTAGAACGTACTTTAGACTGTACTTTAAATGTACTTTGGAATGTACTTTAGAATGTACTTTAGAATGTACTTTGAAATGTACTTTAGAACGTACTTTAGAACGTACTGTAGAATGTACTTTAGAATGTACTTTAGAACGTACTTTGAAATGTACTTTAGAACGTACTTTAGAATATACTTTTGAATGTACTTTAGAATGTACTTTAGAACGTACTTTAGAATGTACTTTAGAATGTATTTTAGAATGTACTTTAGAATGTACTTTAGACTGTACTTTAGAATGTACTTTAGACTGTACTTTAGAATGTACTTTAGAATGTACTTTAGACTGTATTTTAGACTGTACCTTAGAATGTACTTTAGAATGTACTTTAGAATGTACTTTAGAATGTACTTTAGAACGTACTTTAGACTGTACTTTAGAATGTACGTTAGACTGTACTTTAGAATGTACTTTAGAATGTACTTTAGAATGTACTTTAGACTGTACTTTAGACTGTACTTTAGAATGTACTTTAGACTGTACTTTAGAATGTACTTTAGAATGTACTTTAGAATGTACTTTAGACTGTACTTTAGAATGTACTTTAGAACGTACTTTAGAACGTACTTTAGAACGTACTTTAGAATGTACTTTAGACTGTATACTTTATAATGTACTTTAGAATGTACTTTAGAATGTACTTCAGACTGTACTTTAGAACGTACTTTAGAATGTACTTTAGAACGTACTTTAGACTGTACTTTAGAATGTACTTTGGAATGTACTTTAGACTGTACTTTAGAATGTACTTTAGAACGTACTTTAGACTGTACTTTATAATGTACTTTAGAATGTACTTTAGAATGTACTTCAGACTGTACTTTAGAATGTACTTTAGAATGTACTTTAGAACGTACTTTAGACTGTACTTTAGAATGTACTTAAGACTGTACTTTAGAATGTTCTTTAGAACGTACTTTGGACTGTACTTTAGAATGTACTTTAGACTGTACTTTAGAACGTACTTTAGAATGTACTTAGAACGTACTTTAGACTGTACTTTAGAATGTACTTTAGACTGTACTTTAGAATGTACTTTAGAATGTACTTTGGACTGTACTTTAGAATGTACTTTAGAATGTACTTCAGAATGTACTTCAGACTCTACTTTAGAACGTACTTTAGAATGTACTTTAGACTGTACTTTAGACTGTACTTTAGACTGTACTTTAGACTGAATACTTTAGAATGTACTTTAGAATGTACTTTAAAGAATGCACTTAAGAATGCACTTTAGACTGTACTTTAGAACGTACTTTAGAATGTACTTTAGAACGTACTTTAGAACGTACTTTAGAATGTACTTTAGACTGTACTTTAGAATGTACTTTGGAATGTACTTTAGAATGTACTTCAGAATGTACTTTAGACTGTACTTTAGACTGTACTTTAGAATGTACTTTAGACTGTACTTTAGAATGTACTTTAGAATGTAATTTAGACTGTACTTTAGAATGTACTTTAGAATGTACTTTAGAATGTACTTTAGAACGTACTTTAGACTGTACTTTAGAATGTACTTTAGACTGTACTTTAGAATGTACTTTAGAACGTACTTTGGACTGTACTTTAGAATGTACTTTAGAATGTACTTCAGAATGTACTTCAGACTGTACTTTAGAACGTACTTTAGAATGTACTTTAGACTGTACTTTTGACTGTACTTTAGACTGTACTTTAGACTGAATACTTTAGAATGTACTTTAGAATGTACTTTAAAGAATGCACTTAAGAATGCACTTTAGACTGTACTTTAGAACGTACTTTAGAATGTACTTTAGAACGTACTTTAGAACGTACTTTAGAATGTACTTTAGACTGTACTTTAGAATGTACTTTGGAATGTACTTTAGAATGTACTTCAGAATGTACTTTAGACTGTACTTTAGAATGTACTTTAGAATGTACTTTAGAATGTACTTTAGAACGTACTTTAGAACGTACTTTAGAACGTTCTTTAGAATGTACTTTAGACTGTACTTTAGAATGTACTTTGGAATGTACTTTAGAACGTACTTTAGACTGTACTTTAGAATGTACTTAAGACTGTACTTTAGAACGTACTTTAGAATGTACTTTAGAACGTACTTTAGACTGTACTTTAGAATGTACTTTAGACTGTACTTTAGAATGTACTTTAGAACGTACTTTGGACTGTACTTTAGAATGTACTTTAGAATGTACTTCAGAATGTACTTCAGACTGTACTTTAGAACGTACTTTAGAATGTACTTTAGAACGTGCTTTAGACTGTACTTTAGACTGTACTTTAGAACGTACTTTAGACTGTACTTTAGAATGTACTTTGGAATGTACTTTAGAACGTACTTTAGACTGTACTTTAGAATGTACTTTAGACTGTACTTTAGAATGTTCTTTAGAACGTACTTTGGACTGTACTTTAGAATGTACTTTAGAATGTACTTCAGAATGTACTTCAGACTGTACTTTAGAATGTTCTTTAGAACGTACTTTGGACTGTACTTAAGAATGTACTTTAGACTGTACTTTAGAACGTACTTTAGAATGTACTTTAGAATGTACTTTAGACTGTACTTTAGAATGTACTTTAGACTGTACTTTAGAACGTACTTTAGAATGTACTTTAGACTGTACTTTAGAATGTACTTCAGAATGTTCTTTAAAACGTACTTTGGACTGTACTTTAGAATGTACTTTAGAATGTACTTCAGAATGTACTTCAGATTGTACTTTAGAACGTACTTTAGAATGTACTTTAGAACGTGCTTTAGACTGTACTTTAGAATGTATATTAGAACGTACTTTAGACTGTACTTTAGAATGTACTTTAGAATGTACTTTAGAATGTACTTTAGACTGTACTTTAGAATGTATATTAGAACGTACTTTAGACTGTACTTTAGAATGTACTTTAAAGAATGCACTTAAGAATGCACTTTAGACTGTACTTTAGACTGTACTTTAGATCGTACTTTAGAACGTACTTTAGAACGTACTTTAGAATGTACTTTAGACTGTATGCTTTATAATGTACTTTAGAATGTACTTTAGAATGTACTTCAGACTGTACTTTAGAACGTACTTTAGAATGTACTTTAGAACGTACTTTAGACTGTACTTTAGAATGTACTTTGGAATGTACTTTAGAACGTACTTTAGAACGTACTTTAGAATTTACTTTAGAATGTACTTTAGAATGTACTTTAGAATGTACTTTAGACTGTAATTTAGAATGTACTTTAGAATGTACTTTAGACTGTACTTTAGAACGTACTTTAGACTGTACTTTAGAATGTACTTTAGAATGTACTTTAGAACGTACTTTAGACTGTACTTTAGAATGTACTTTAGAACGTACTTTAGACTGTACTTTAGAATGTACTTTAGACTGTACTTTAGAACGTACTTTAGACTGTACTTTAGAATGTACTTTAAAGAATGCACTTAAGAATGCACTTTAGACTGTACTTTAGACTGTACTTTAGATCGTACTTTAGAACGTACTTTAGAACGTACTTTAGAATGTACTTTAGACTGTACTTTAGACTGTACTTTAGAATGTACTTTAGACTGTACTTTAGAACGTACTTTAGACTGTACTTTAGAATGTACTTTAGACTGTACTTTAGAACGTACTTTAGACTGTACTTTATAATGTACTTTAGAATGTACTTTAGAATGTACTTCAGACTGTACTTTAGAACGTACTTTAGAATGTACTTTAGAACGTACTTTAGACTGTACTTTAGAATGTACTTTAGAACGTACTTTAGAATGTACTTTAGAACGTACTTTAGACTGTACTTTAGAATGTATATTAGAACGTACTTTAGACTGTACTTTAGAATGTACTTTAAAGAATGCACTTAAGAATGCACTTTAGACTGTACTTTAGAATGTACTTTAGATCGTACTTTAGAACGTACTTTAGAACGTACTTTAGAATGTAATTTAGACTGTATACTTTATAATGTACTTTAGAATGTACTTTAGACTGTACTTTAGAATGTACTTTGGAATGTACTTTAGACTGTACTTTAGAATGTACTTTAGAACGTACTTTAGACTGTACTTTATAATGTACTTTAGAATGTACTTTAGAATGTACTTCAGACTGTACTTTAGAACGTACTTTAGAATGTACTTTATAACGTACTTTAGACTGTACTTTAGAATGTACTTTAGAATGTACTTTAGAACGTACTTTAGACTGTTCTTTAGAATGTACTTTAAAGAATGCACTTAAGAATGCACTTTAGACTGTACTTTAGACTGTACTTTAGATCGTACTTTAGAACGTACTTTAGAACGTACTTTAGAATGTACTTTAGACTGTACTTTAGAATGTACTTTAGAATGTACTTTAGAATGTACTTTAGACTGTACTTAACACTGTACTTTAGAATGTACTTTAGACTGTACTTTAGAACGTACTTTAGACTGTACTTTAGAATGTATATTAGAATGTACTTTAGACTGTACTTTAGAATGTACTTTAAAGAATGCACTTAAGAATGCACTTTAGACTGTACTTTAGACTGTACTTTAGATCGTACTTTAGAACGTACTTTAGAACGTACTTTAGAATGTACTTTAGACTGTACTTTAGAATGTACTTTAGAATGTACTTTAGACTGTACTTTAGACTGTACTTTAGAATGTACTTTAGACTGTACTTTAGAACGTACTTTAGACTGTACTTTAGAATGTACTTTAGACTGTACTTTATAACATACTTTAGACTGTACTTTAGAATGTACTTTAGAATGTACTTTAGAATGTACTTTAAAATGTACTTTAGACTCTACTTTAGAATGTACTTTAGACTGTATACTTTATAATGTACTTTAGAATGTACTTTAGAACGTACTTTAGAATGTACTTTAGAATGTACTTTAGAATGTACTTTAAAATGTACTTTAGACTCTACTTTAGAATGTACTTTAGACTGTATACTTTATAATGTACTTTAGAATGTACTTTAGAATGTACTTCAGACTGTACTTTAGAACGTTCTTTAGAATGTACTTTAGAACGTACTTTAAACTGTACTTTAGAATGTACTTTAGAACGTACTTTAGAATGTACTTTAGAACGTACTTTAGACTGTACTTTAGAATGTACTTTAGAACGTACTTTAAACTGTACTTTAGAATGTACTTTAGATCGTACTTTAGAACGTACTTTAGAACGTACTTTAGAATGTACTTTAGACTGTATACTTTATAATGTACTTTAGAATGTACTTTAGACTGTACTTTAGAATGTACTTTGGAATGTACTTTAGACTGTACTTTAGAATGTACTTTAGAATGTACTTTAGAACGTACTTTAGACTGTACTTTAGAATGTACTTTAGACTGTACTTTATAACGTACTTTAGACTGTACTTTAGAATGTACTTTAGAATGTACTTTAGAATGTACTTTAGAATGTACTTTAAAATGTACTTTAGAATCTACTTTAGAATGTACTTTAGACTGTATACTTTATAATGTACTTCAGAATGTACTTTAGAACGTACTTTAGAATGTACTTTAGACTGTACTTTAGAATGTACTTTAAAATGTACTTTAGACTCTACTTTAGAATGTACTTTAGACTGTATACTTTATAATGTACTTTAGAATGTACTTTAGAATGTACTTCAGACTGTACTTTAGAACGTACTTTAGAATGTACTTTAGAACGTACTTTAGACTGTACTTTAGAATGTACTTTAGAACGTACTTTAGAATGTACTTTAGAACGTACTTTAGACTGTACTTTAGAATGTATATTAGAACGTACTTTAGACTGTACTTTAGAATGTACTTTAAAGAATGCACTTAAGAATGCACTTTAGACTGTACTTTAGACTGTACTTTAGAATGTACTTTAGACTGTACTTTAGAATGTACTTTAGAATGTACTTTGGACTGTACTTTAGAATGTACTTTAGAATGTACTTCAGAATGTACTTCAGACTGTACTTTAGAACGTACTTTAGAATGTACTTTAGACTGTACTTTAGACTGTACTTTAGACTGTACTTTAGACTGAATACTTTAGAATGTACTTTAGAATGTACTTTAAAGAATGCACTTAAGAATGCACTTTAGACTGTACTTTAGAACGTACTTTAGAATGTACTTTAGAACGTACTTTAGAACGTACTTTAGAATGTACTTTAGACTGTACTTTAGAATGTACTTTGGAATGTACTTTAGAATGTACTTCAGAATGTACTTTAGACTGTACTTTAGACTGTACTTTAGAATGTACTTTAGACTGTACTTTAGAATGTACTTTAGAATGTAATTTAGACTGTACTTTAGAATGTACTTTAGAATGTACTTTAGAATGTACTTTAGAACGTACTTTAGACTGTACTTTAGAATGTACTTTAGACTGTACTTTAGAATGTACTTTAGAACGTACTTTGGACTGTACTTTAGAATGTACTTTAGAATGTACTTCAGAATGTACTTCAGACTGCACTTTAGAACGTACTTTAGAATGTACTTTAGACTGTACTTTTGACTGTACTTTAGACTGTACTTTAGACTGAATACTTTAGAATGTACTTTAGAATGTACTTTAAAGAATGCACTTAAGAATGCACTTTAGACTGTACTTTAGAACGTACTTTAGAATGTACTTTAGAACGTACATTAGAACGTACTTTAGAATGTACTTTAGACTGTACTTTAGAATGTACTTTGGAATGTACTTTAGAATGTACTTCAGAATGTACTTTAGACTGTACTTTAGAATGTACTTTAGAATGTACTTTAGAACGTACTTTAGAACGTACTTTAGAACGTTCTTTAGAATGTACTTTAGACTGTACTTTAGAATGTACTTTGGAATGTACTTTAGAACGTACTTTAGACTGTACTTTAGAATGTACTTAAGACTGTACTTTAGAACGTACTTTAGAATGTACTTTAGAACGTACTTTAGACTGTACTTTAGAATGTACTTTAGACTGTACTTTAGAATGTACTTTAGAACGTACTTTGGACTGTACTTTAGAATGTACTTTAGAATGTACTTCAGAATGTACTTCAGACTGTACTTTAGAACGTACTTTAGAATGTACTTTAGAACGTGCTTTAGACTGTACTTTAGACTGTACTTTAGAACGTACTTTAGACTGTACTTTAGAATGTACTTTGGAATGTACTTTAGAACGTACTTTAGACTGTACTTTAGAATGTACTTTAGACTGTACTTTAGAATGTTCTTTAGAACGTACTTTGGACTGTACTTTAGAATGTACTTTAGAATGTACTTCAGAATGTACTTCAGACTGTACTTTAGAATGTTCTTTAGAACGTACTTTGGACTGTACTTAAGAATGTACTTTAGACTGTACTTTAGAACGTACTTTAGAATGTACTTTAGAATGTACTTTAGACTGTACTTTAGAATGTACTTTAGACTGTACTTTAGAACGTACTTTAGAATGTACTTTAGACTGTACTTTAGAATGTACTTCAGAATGTTCTTTAGAACGTACTTTGGACTGTACTTTAGAATGTACTTTAGAATGTACTTCAGAATGTACTTCGGATTGTACTTTAGAACGTACTTTAGAATGTACTTTAGAACGTGCTTTAGACTGTACTTTAGAATGTATATTAGAACGTACTTTAGACTGTACTTTAGAATGTACTTTAGAATGTACTTTAGAATGTACTTTAGACTGTACTTTAGAATGTATATTAGAACGTACTTTAGACTGTACTTTAGAATGTACTTTAAAGAATGCACTTAAGAATGCACTTTAGACTGTACTTTAGACTGTACTTTAGATCGTACTTTAGAACGTACTTTAGAACGTACTTTAGAATGTACTTTAGACTGTATACTTTATAATGTACTTTAGAATGTACTTTAGAATGTACTTCAGACTGTACTTTAGAACGTACTTTAGAATGTACTTTAGAACTTACTTTAGACTGTACTTTAGAATGTACTTTGGAATGTACTTTAGAACGTACTTTAGAACGTACTTTAGAATTTACTTTAGAATGTACTTTAGAATGTACTTTAGAATGTACTTTAGACTGTAATTTAGAATGTACTTTAGAATGTACTTTAGACTGTACTTTAGAACGTACTTTAGACTGTACTTTAGAATGTACTTTAGAATGTACTTTAGAACGTACTTTAGACTGTACTTTAGAATGTACTTTAGACTGTACTTTAAATGTACTTTGGAATGTACTTTAGAATGTACTTTAGAATGTACTTTGAAATGTACTTTAGAACGTACTTTAGAACGTACTTTAGAATGTACTTTAGAATGTACTTTAGAACGTACTTTGAAATGTACTTTAGAACGTACTTTAGAATGTACTTTAGAACATACTTTAGAATGTACTTTAGAATGTATTTTAGAATGTACTTTAGAATGTACTTTAGACTGTACTTTAGAATGTACTTTAGACTGTACTTTAGAATGTACTTTAGAATGTACTTTAGACTGTACTTTAGACTGTACCTTAGAATGTACTTTAGAATGTACTTTAGAATGTACTTTAGAATGTACTTTAGACTGTACTTTAGAATGTACTTTAGACTGTACTTTAGAATGTACTTTAGAATGTACTTTAGAATGTACTTTAGACTGTACTTTAGACTGTACTTTAGAATGTACTTTAGAATGTACTTTAGAACGTACTTTAGACTGTACTTTAGAATGTACTTTAGAACGTACTTTAGAACGTACTTTAGAACGTACTTTAGAAAGTACTTTAGACTGTATACTTTATAATGTACTTTAGAATGTACTTTAGAATGTACTTCAGACTGTACTTTAGAACGTACTTTAGAATGTACTTTAGAACGTACTTTAGACTGTACTTTAAAATGTACTTTGGAATGTACTTTAGACTGTACTTTAGAATGTACTTTAGAACGTACTTTAGACTGTACTTTATAATGTACTTTAGAATGTACTTTAGAATGTACTTCAGACTGTACTTTAGAATGTACTTTAGAATGTACTTTAGAACGTACTTTAGACTGTACTTTAGAATGTACTTAAGACTGTACTTTAGAATGTTCTTTAGAACGTACTTTGGACTGTACTTTAGAATGTACTTTAGACTGTACTTTAGAACGTACTTTAGAATGTACTTAGAACGTACTTTAGACTGTACTTTAGAATGTACTTTAGACTGTACTTTAGAATGTACTTTAGAATGTACTTTGGACTGTACTTTAGAATGTACTTTAGAATGTACTTCAGAATGTACTTCAGACTGTACTTTAGAACGTACTTTAGAATGTACTTTAGACTGTGCTTTAGACTGTACTTTAGACTGTACTTTAGACTGAATACTTTAGAATGTACTTTAGAATGTACTTTAAAGAATGCACTTAAGAATGCACTTTAGACTGTACTTTAGAACGTACTTTAGAATGTACTTTAGAACGTACTTTAGAACGTACTTTAGAATGTACTTTAGACTGTACTTTAGAAAGTACTTTGGAATGTACTTTAGAATGTACTTCAGAATGTACTTTAGACTGTACTTTAGACTGTACTTTAGAATGTACTTTAGACTGTACTTTAGAATGTACTTTAGAATGTAATTTAGACTGTACTTTAGAATGTACTTTAGAATGTACTTTAGAATGTACTTTAGAACGTACTTTAGACTGTACTTTAGAATGTACTTTAGACTGTACTTTAGAATGTACTTTAGAACGTACTTTGGACTGTACTTTAGAATGTACTTTAGAATGTACTTCAGAATGTACTTCAGACTGTACTTTAGAACGTACTTTAGAATGTACTTTAGACTGTACTTTTAACTGTACTTTAGACTGTACTTTAGACTGAATACTTTAGAATGTACTTTAGAATGTACTTTAAAGAATGCACTTAAGAATGCACTTTAGACTGTACTTTAGAACGTACTTTAGAATGTACTTTAGAACGTACTTTAGAACATACTTTAGAATGTACTTTGGAATGTACTTTAGAATGTACTTCAGAATGTACTTTAGACTGTACTTTAGAATGTACTTTAGAATGTACTTTAGAATGTACTTTAGAACGTACTTTAGAACGTACTTTAGAACGTTCTTTAGAATGTACTTTAGACTGTACTTTAGAATGTACTTTGGAATGTACTTTAGAACGTACTTTAGACTGTACTTTAGAATGTACTTAAGACTGTACTTTAGAACGTACTTTAGAATGTACTTTAGAACGTACTTTAGACTGTACTTTAGAATGTACTTTAGACTGTACTTTAGAATGTACTTTAGAACGTACTTTAGACTGTACTTTAGAATGTACTTTAGAATGTACTTCAGAATGTACTTCAGACTGTACTTTAGAACGTACTTTAGAATGTACTTTAGAACGTGCTTTAGACTGTACTTTAGACTGTACTTTAGAACGTACTTTAGACTGTACTTTAGAATGTACTTTGGAATGTTCTTTAGAACGTACTTTGGACTGTACTTTAGAATGTACTTTAGAATGTACTTCAGAATGTACTTCAGACTGTACTTTAGAATGTTCTTTAGAACGTACTTTGGACTGTACTTAAGAATGTACTTTAGACTGTACTTTAGAACGTACTTTAGAACGTACTTTAGACTGTACTTTAGAATGTACTTTAGAATGTACTTTAGAATGTACTTTAGACTGTACTTTAGAATGTATATTAGAACGTACTTTAGACTGTACTTTAGAATGTACTTTAAAGAATGCACTTAAGAATGCACTTTAGACTGTACTTTAGACTGTACTTTAGATCGTACTTTAGAACGTACTTTAGAACGTACTTTAGAATGTACTTTAGACTGTATACTTTATAATGTACTTTAGAATGTACTTTAGAATGTACTTCAGACTGTACTTTAGAACGTACTTTAGAATGTACTTTAGAACGTACTTTAGACTGTAC
Organism: Eucyclogobius newberryi; assembly: GCF_026437365.1. NCBI lineage: Eukaryota > Metazoa > Chordata > Actinopteri > Gobiiformes > Gobiidae > Eucyclogobius > Eucyclogobius newberryi. Next base: position 52,254 of record NW_027316312.1, on the reverse strand, counting down.
TTTAGAATGTACTTTGGAATGTACTTTAGAACGTACTTTAGAACGTACTTTAGAATTTACTTTAGAATGTACTTTAGAATGTACTTTAGAATGTACTTTAGACTGTAATTTAGAATGTACTTTAGAATGTACTTTAGACTGTACTTTAGAACATACTTTAGACTGTACTTTAGAATGTACTTTAGAATGTACTTTAGAACGTACTTTAGACTGTACTTTAGAATGTACTTTAGACTGTACTTTAGAACGTACTTTAGACTGTACTTTAGAATGTACTTTAGACTGTACTTTAGAACGTACTTTAGACTGTACTTTAGAATGTACTTTAAAGAATGCACTTAAGAATGCACTTTAGACTGTACTTTAGACTGTACTTTAGATCGTACTTTAGAACGTACTTTAGAACGTACTTTAGAATGTACTTTAGACTGTACTTTAGACTGTACTTTAGAATGTACTTTAGACTGTACTTTAGAACGTACTTTAGACTGTACTTTAGAATGTACTTTAGACTGTACTTTAGAACGTACTTTAGACTGTACTTTATAATGTACTTTAGAATGTACTTTAGAATGTACTTCAGACTGTACTTTAGAACGTACTTTAGAATGTACTTTAGAACGTACTTTGAAATGTACTTTAGAACGTACTTTAGAATGTACTTTAGAACATACTTTAGAATGTACTTTAGAATGTATTTTAGAATGTACTTTAGAATGTACTTTAGACTGTACTTTAGAATGTACTTTAGACTGTACTTTAGAATGTACTTTAGAATGTACTTTAGACTGTACTTTAGACTGTACCTTAGAATGTACTTTAGAATGTACTTTAGAATGTACTTTAGAATGTACTTTAGACTGTACTTTAGAATGTACTTTAGACTGTACTTTAGAATGTACTTTAGAATGTACTTTAGAATGTACTTTAGACTGTACTTTAGACTGTACTTTAGAATGTACTTTAGAATGTACTTTAGAACGTACTTTAGACTGTACTTTAGAATGTACTTTAGAACGTACTTTAGAACGTACTTTAGAACGTACTTTAGAAAGTACTTTAGACTGTATACTTTATAATGTACTTTAGAATGTACTTTAGAATGTACTTCAGACTGTACTTTAGAACGTACTTTAGAATGTACTTTAGAACGTACTTTAGACTGTACTTTAAAATGTACTTTGGAATGTACTTTAGACTGTACTTTAGAATGTACTTTAGAACGTACTTTAGACTGTACTTTATAATGTACTTTAGAATGTACTTTAGAATGTACTTCAGACTGTACTTTAGAATGTACTTTAGAATGTACTTTAGAACGTACTTTAGACTGTACTTTAGAATGTACTTAAGACTGTACTTTAGAATGTTCTTTAGAACGTACTTTGGACTGTACTTTAGAATGTACTTTAGACTGTACTTTAGAACGTACTTTAGAATGTACTTAGAACGTACTTTAGACTGTACTTTAGAATGTACTTTAGACTGTACTTTAGAATGTACTTTAGAATGTACTTTGGACTGTACTTTAGAATGTACTTTAGAATGTACTTCAGAATGTACTTCAGACTGTACTTTAGAACGTACTTTAGAATGTACTTTAGACTGTGCTTTAGACTGTACTTTAGACTGTACTTTAGACTGAATACTTTAGAATGTACTTTAGAATGTACTTTAAAGAATGCACTTAAGAATGCACTTTAGACTGTACTTTAGAACGTACTTTAGAATGTACTTTAGAACGTACTTTAGAACGTACTTTAGAATGTACTTTAGACTGTACTTTAGAAAGTACTTTGGAATGTACTTTAGAATGTACTTCAGAATGTACTTTAGACTGTACTTTAGACTGTACTTTAGAATGTACTTTAGACTGTACTTTAGAATGTACTTTAGAATGTAATTTAGACTGTACTTTAGAATGTACTTTAGAATGTACTTTAGAATGTACTTTAGAACGTACTTTAGACTGTACTTTAGAATGTACTTTAGACTGTACTTTAGAATGTACTTTAGAACGTACTTTGGACTGTACTTTAGAATGTACTTTAGAATGTACTTCAGAATGTACTTCAGACTGTACTTTAGAACGTACTTTAGAATGTACTTTAGACTGTACTTTTAACTGTACTTTAGACTGTACTTTAGACTGAATACTTTAGAATGTACTTTAGAATGTACTTTAAAGAATGCACTTAAGAATGCACTTTAGACTGTACTTTAGAACGTACTTTAGAATGTACTTTAGAACGTACTTTAGAACATACTTTAGAATGTACTTTGGAATGTACTTTAGAATGTACTTCAGAATGTACTTTAGACTGTACTTTAGAATGTACTTTAGAATGTACTTTAGAATGTACTTTAGAACGTACTTTAGAACGTACTTTAGAACGTTCTTTAGAATGTACTTTAGACTGTACTTTAGAATGTACTTTGGAATGTACTTTAGAACGTACTTTAGACTGTACTTTAGAATGTACTTAAGACTGTACTTTAGAACGTACTTTAGAATGTACTTTAGAACGTACTTTAGACTGTACTTTAGAATGTACTTTAGACTGTACTTTAGAATGTACTTTAGAACGTACTTTAGACTGTACTTTAGAATGTACTTTAGAATGTACTTCAGAATGTACTTCAGACTGTACTTTAGAACGTACTTTAGAATGTACTTTAGAACGTGCTTTAGACTGTACTTTAGACTGTACTTTAGAACGTACTTTAGACTGTACTTTAGAATGTACTTTGGAATGTTCTTTAGAACGTACTTTGGACTGTACTTTAGAATGTACTTTAGAATGTACTTCAGAATGTACTTCAGACTGTACTTTAGAATGTTCTTTAGAACGTACTTTGGACTGTACTTAAGAATGTACTTTAGACTGTACTTTAGAACGTACTTTAGAACGTACTTTAGACTGTACTTTAGAATGTACTTTAGAATGTACTTTAGAATGTACTTTAGACTGTACTTTAGAATGTATATTAGAACGTACTTTAGACTGTACTTTAGAATGTACTTTAAAGAATGCACTTAAGAATGCACTTTAGACTGTACTTTAGACTGTACTTTAGATCGTACTTTAGAACGTACTTTAGAACGTACTTTAGAATGTACTTTAGACTGTATACTTTATAATGTACTTTAGAATGTACTTTAGAATGTACTTCAGACTGTACTTTAGAACGTACTTTAGAATGTACTTTAGAACGTACTTTAGACTGTACTTTAGAATGTACTTTGGAATGTACTTTAGAACGTACTTCAGAACGTACTTTAGAATTTACTTTAGAATGTACTTTAGAATGTACTTTAGAATGTACTTTAGACTGTAATTTAGAATGTACTTTAGAATGTACTTTAGACTGTACTTTAGAACATACTTTAGACTGTACTTTAGAATGTACTTTAGAATGTACTTTAGAACGTACTTTAGACTGTACTTTAGAATGTACTTTAGACTGTACTTTAGAACGTACTTTAGACTGTACTTTAGAATGTACTTTAGACTGTACTTTAGAACGTACTTTAGACTGTACTTTAGAATGTACTTTAAAGAATGCACTTAAGAATGCACTTTAGACTGTACTTTAGACTGTACTTTAGATCGTACTTTAGAACGTACTTTAGAACGTACTTTAGAATGTACTTTAGACTGTACTTTAGACTGTACTTTAGAATGTACTTTAGACTGTACTTTAGAACGTACTTTAGACTGTACTTTAGAATGTACTTTAGACTGTACTTTAGAACGTACTTTAGACTGTACTTTATAATGTACTTTAGAATGTACTTTAGAATGTACTTCAGACTGTACTTTAGAACGTACTTTAGAATGTACTTTAGAACGTACTTTAGACTGTACTTTAGAATGTACTTTAGAACGTACTTTAGAATGTACTTTAGAACGTACTTTAGACTGTACTTTAGAATGTATATTAGAACGTACTTTAGACTGTACTTTAGAATGTACTTTAAAGAATGCACCTAAGAATGCACTTTAGACTGTACTTTAGAATGTACTTTAGATCGTACTTTAGAACGTACTTTAGAACGTACTTTAGAATGTAATTTAGACTGTATACTTTATAATGTACTTTAGAATGTACTTTAGACTGTACTTTAGAATGTACTTTGGAATGTACTTTAGACTGTACTTTAGAATGTACTTTAGAACGTACTTTAGACTGTACTTTATAATGTACTTTAGAATGTACTTTAGAATGTACTTCAGACTGTACTTTAGAACGTACTTTAGAATGTACTTTATAACGTACTTTAGACTGTACTTTAGAATGTACTTTAGAACGTACTTTAGACTGTTCTTTAGAATGTACTTTAAAGAATGCACTTAAGAATGCACTTTAGACTGTACTTTAGACTGTACTTTAGATCGTACTTTAGAACGTACTTTAGAACGTACTTTAGAATGTACTTTAGACTGTACTTTAGAATGTACTTTAGAATGTACTTTAGAATGTACTTTAGACTGTACTTAACACTGTACTTTAGAATGTACTTTAGACTGTACTTTAGAACGTACTTTAGACTGTACTTTAGAATGTATATTAGAATGTACTTTAGACTGTACTTTAGAATGTACTTTAAAGAATGCACTTAAGAATGCACTTTAGACTGTACTTTAGACTGTACTTTAGATCGTACTTTAGAACGTACTTTAGAACGTACTTTAGAATGTACTTTAGACTGTACTTTAGAATGTACTTTAGAATGTACTTTAGACTGTACTTTAGACTGTACTTTAGAATGTACTTTAGATCGTACTTTAGAACGTACTTTAGAACGTACTTTAGAATGTACTTTAGACTGTACTTTAGACTGTACTTTAGAATGTACTTTAGACTGTACTTTAGAACGTACTTTAGACTGTACTTTAGAATGTACTTTAGACTGTACTTTAGAACGTACTTTAGACTGTACTTTATAATGTACTTTAGAATGTACTTTAGAATGTACTTCAGACTGTACTTTAGAACGTACTTTAGAATGTACTTTAGAACGTACTTTAGACTGTACTTTAGAATGTACTTTAGAACGTACTTTAGAATGTACTTTAGAACGTACTTTAGACTGTACTTTAGAATGTATATTAGAACGTACTTTAGACTGTACTTTAGAATGTACTTTAAAGAATGCACCTAAGAATGCACTTTAGACTGTACTTTAGAATGTACTTTAGATCGTACTTTAGAACGTACTTTAGAACGTACTTTAGAATGTAATTTAGACTGTATACTTTATAATGTACTTTAGAATGTACTTTAGACTGTACTTTAGAATGTACTTTGGAATGTACTTTAGACTGTACTTTAGAATGTACTTTAGAACGTACTTTAGACTGTACTTTATAATGTACTTTAGAATGTACTTTAGAATGTACTTCAGACTGTACTTTAGAACGTACTTTAGAATGTACTTTATAACGTACTTTAGACTGTACTTTAGAATGTACTTTAGAATGTACTTTAGAACGTACTTTAGACTGTTCTTTAGAATGTACTTTAAAGAATGCACTTAAGAATGCACTTTAGACTGTACTTTAGACTGTACTTTAGATCGTACTTTAGAACGTACTTTAGAACGTACTTTAGAATGTACTTTAGACTGTACTTTAGAATGTACTTTAGAATGTACTTTAGAATGTACTTTAGACTGTACTTAACACTGTACTTTAGAATGTACTTTAGACTGTACTTTAGAACGTACTTTAGACTGTACTTTAGAATGTATATTAGAATGTACTTTAGACTGTACTTTAGAATGTACTTTAAAGAATGCACTTAAGAATGCACTTTAGACTGTACTTTAGACTGTACTTTAGATCGTACTTTAGAACGTACTTTAGAACGTACTTTAGAATGTACTTTAGACTGTACTTTAGAATGTACTTTAGAATGTACTTTAGACTGTACTTTAGACTGTACTTTAGAATGTACTTTAGACTGTACTTTAGAACGTACTTTAGACTGTACTTTAGAATGTACTTTAGACTGTACTTTATAACATACTTTAGACTGTACTTTAGAATGTACTTTAGAATGTACTTTAGAATGTACTTTAAAATGTACTTTAGACTCTACTTTAGAATGTACTTTAGACTGTATACTTTATAATGTACTTTAGAATGTACTTTAGAACGTACTTTAGAATGTACTTTAGAATGTACTTTAGAATGTACTTTAAAATGTACTTTAGACTCTACTTTAGAATGTACTTTAGACTGTATACTTTATAATGTACTTTAGAATGTACTTTAGAATGTACTTCAGACTGTACTTTAGAACGTTCTTTAGAATGTACTTTAGAACGTACTTTAAACTGTACTTTAGAATGTACTTTAGAACGTACTTTAGAATGTACTTTAGAACGTACTTTAGACTGTACTTTAGAATGTACTTTAGAACGTACTTTAAACTGTACTTTAGAATGTACTTTAGATCGTACTTTAGAACGTACTTTAGAACGTACTTTAGAATGTACTTTAGACTGTATACTTTATAATGTACTTTAGAATGTACTTTAAAGAATGCACTTAAGAATGCACTTTAGACTGTACTTTAGACTGTACTTTAGATCGTACTTTAGAACGTACTTTAGAACGTACTTTAGAATGTACTTTAGACTGTACTTTAGAATGTACTTTAGAATGTACTTTAGACTGTACTTAACACTGTACTTTAGAATGTACTTTAGACTGTACTTTAGAACGTACTTTAGACTGTACTTTAGAATGTATATTAGAATGTACTTTAGAATGTACTTCAGAATGTTCTTTAGAACGTACTTTGGACTGTACTTTAGAATGTACTTTAGAATGTACTTTAGAATGTACTTTAGAACGTGCTTTAGACTGTACTTTAGAATGTATATTAGAACGTACTTTAGACTGTACTTTAGAATGTACTTTAGAATGTACTTTAGAATGTACTTTAGACTGTACTTTAGAATGTATATTAGAACGTACTTTAGACTGTACTTTAGAATGTACTTTAAAGAATGCACTTAAGAATGCACTTTAGACTGTACTTTAGACTGTACTTGAGATCGTACTTTAGAACGTACTTTAGAACGTACTTTAGAATGTACTTTAGACTGTATACTTTATAATGTACTTTAGAATGTACTTTAGAATGTACTTCAGACTGTACTTTAGAACGTACTTTAGAATGTACTTTAGAACGTACTTTAGACTGTACTTTAGAATGTACTTTGGAATGTACTTTAGAACGTACTTTAGAACGTACTTTAGAATTTACTTTAGAATGTACTTTAGAATGTACTTTAGAATGTACTTTAGACTGTAATTTAGAATGTACTTTAGAATGTACTTTAGACTGTACTTTAGAACGTACTTTAGACTGTACTTTAGAATGTACTTTAGAATGTACTTTAGAACGTACTTTAGACTGTACTTTAGAATGTACTTTAGACTGTACTTTAGAACGTACTTTAGACTGTACTTTAGAATGTACTTTAGACTGTACTTTAGAACGTACTTTAGACTGTACTTTAGAATGTACTTTAAAGAATGCACTTAAGAATGCACTTTAGACTGTACTTTAGACTGTACTTTAGATCGTACTTTAGAACGTACTTTAGAACGTACTTTAGAATGTACTTTAGACTGTACTTTAGACTGTACTTTAGAATGTACTTTAGACTGTACTTTAGAACGTACTTTAGACTGTACTTTAGAATGTACTTTAGACTGTACTTTAGAACGTACTTTAGACTGTACTTTATAATGTACTTTAGAATGTACTTTAGAATGTACTTCAGACTGTACTTTAGAACGTACTTTAGAATGTACTTTAGAACGTACTTTAGACTGTACTTTAGAATGTACTTTAGAACGTACTTTAGAATGTACTTTAGAACGTACTTTAGACTGTACTTTAGAATGTATATTAGAACGTACTTTAGACTGTACTTTAGAATGTACTTTAAAGAATGCACTTAAGAATGCACTTTAGACTGTACTTTAGAATGTACTTTAGATCGTACTTTAGAACGTACTTTAGAACGTACTTTAGAATGTAATTTAGACTGTATACTTTATAATGTACTTTAGAATGTACTTTAGACTGTACTTTAGAATGTACTTTGGAATTTACTTTAGACTGTACTTTAGAATGTACTTTAGAACGTACTTTAGACTGTACTTTATAATGTACTTTAGAATGTACTTTAGAATGTACTTCAGACTGTACTTTAGAACGTACTTTAGAATGTACTTTATAACGTACTTTAGACTGTACTTTAGAATGTACTTTAGAATGTACTTTAGAACGTACTTTAGACTGTTCTTTAGAATGTACTTTAAAGAATGCACTTAAGAATGCACTTTAGACTGTACTTTAGACTGTACTTTAGATCGTACTTTAGAACGTACTTTAGAACGTACTTTAGAATGTACTTTAGACTGTACTTTAGAATGTACTTTAGAATGTACTTTAGAATGTACTTTAGACTGTACTTAACACTGTACTTTAGAATGTACTTTAGAACGTACTTTAGACTGTACTTTAGAATGTATATTAGAATGTACTTTAGACTGTACTTTAGAATGTACTTTAAAGAATGCACTTAAGAATGCACTTTAGACTGTACTTTAGACTGTACTTTAGATCGTACTTTAGAACGTACTTTAGAACGTACTTTAGAATGTACTTTAGACTGTACTTTAGAATGTACTTTAGAATGTACTTTAGACTGTACTTTAGACTGTACTTTAGAATGTACTTTAGACTGTACTTTAGAACGTACTTTAGACTGTACTTTAGAATGTACTTTAGACTGTACTTTATAACATACTTTAGACTGTACTTTAGAATGTACTTTAGAATGTACTTTAGAATGTACTTTAAAATGTACTTTAGACTCTACTTTAGAATGTACTTTAGACTGTATACTTTATAATGTACTTTAGAATGTACTTTAGAACGTACTTTAGAATGTACTTTAGAATGTACTTTAGAATGTACTTTAAAATGTACTTTAGACTCTACTTTAGAATGTACTTTAGACTGTATACTTTATAATGTACTTTAGAATGTACTTTAGAATGTACTTCAGACTGTACTTTAGAACGTTCTTTAGAATGTACTTTAGAACGTACTTTAAACTGTACTTTAGAATGTACTTTAGAACGTACTTTAGAATGTACTTTAGAACGTACTTTAGACTGTACTTTAGAATGTACTTTAGAACGTACTTTAAACTGTACTTTAGAATGTACTTTAGATCGTACTTTAGAACGTACTTTAGAACGTACTTTAGAATGTACTTTAGACTGTATACTTTATAATGTACTTTAGAATGTACTTTAAAGAATGCACTTAAGAATGCACTTTAGACTGTACTTTAGACTGTACTTTAGATCGTACTTTAGAACGTACTTTAGAACGTACTTTAGAATTTACTTTAGAATGTACTTTAGAATGTACTTTAGAATGTACTTTAGACTGTAATTTAGAATGTACTTTAGAATGTACTTTAGACTGTACTTTAGAACGTACTTTAGACTGTACTTTAGAATGTACTTTAGAATGTACTTTAGAACGTACTTTAGACTGTACTTTAGAATGTACTTTAGACTGTACTTTAGAACGTACTTTAGACTGTACTTTAGAATGTACTTTAGACTGTACTTTAGAACGTACTTTAGACTGTACTTTAGAATGTACTTTAAAGAATGCACTTAAGAATGCACTTTAGACTGTACTTTAGACTGTACTTTAGATCGTACTTTAGAACGTACTTTAGAACGTACTTTAGAATGTACTTTAGACTGTACTTTAGACTGTACTTTAGAATGTACTTTAGACTGTACTTTAGAACGTACTTTAGACTGTACTTTAGAATGTACTTTAGACTGTACTTTAGAACGTACTTTAGACTGTACTTTATAATGTACTTTAGAATGTACTTTAGAATGTACTTCAGACTGTACTTTAGAACGTACTTTAGAATGTACTTTAGAACGTACTTTAGACTGTACTTTAGAATGTACTTTAGAACGTACTTTAGAATGTACTTTAGAACGTACTTTAGACTGTACTTTAGAATGTATATTAGAACGTACTTTAGACTGTACTTTAGAATGTACTTTAAAGAATGCACTTAAGAATGCACTTTAGACTGTACTTTAGAATGTACTTTAGATCGTACTTTAGAACGTACTTTAGAACGTACTTTAGAATGTAATTTAGACTGTATACTTTATAATGTACTTTAGAATGTACTTTAGACTGTACTTTAGAATGTACTTTGGAATGTACTTTAGACTGTACTTTAGAATGTACTTTAGAACGTACTTTAGACTGTACTTTATAATGTACTTTAGAATGTACTTTAGAATGTACTTCAGACTGTACTTTAGAACGTACTTTAGAATGTACTTTATAACGTACTTTAGACTGTACTTTAGAATGTACTTTAGAATGTACTTTAGAACGTACTTTAGACTGTTCTTTAGAATGTACTTTAAAGAATGCACTTAAGAATGCACTTTAGACTGTACTTTAGACTGTACTTTAGATCGTACTTTAGAACGTACTTTAGAACGTACTTTAGAATGTACTTTAGACTGTACTTTAGAATGTACTTTAGAATGTACTTTAGAATGTACTTTAGACTGTACTTAACACTGTACTTTAGAATGTACTTTAGACTGTACTTTAGAACGTACTTTAGACTGTACTTTAGAATGTATATTAGAATGTACTTTAGACTGTACTTTAGAATGTACTTTAAAGAATGCACTTAAGAATGCACTTTAGACTGTACTTTAGACTGTACTTTAGATCGTACTTTAGAACGTACTTTAGAACGTACTTTAGAATGTACTTTAGACTGTACTTTAGAATGTACTTTAGAATGTACTTTAGACTGTACTTTAGACTGTACTTTAGAATGTACTTTAGACTGTACTTTAGAACGTACTTTAGACTGTACTTTAGAATGTACTTTAGACTGTACTTTATAACATACTTTAGACTGTACTTTAGAATGTACTTTAGAATGTACTTTAGAATGTACTTTAAAATGTACTTTAGACTCTACTTTAGAATGTACTTTAGACTGTATACTTTATAATGTACTTTAGAATGTACTTTAGAACGTACTTTAGAATGTACTTTAGAATGTACTTTAGAATGTACTTTAAAATGTACTTTAGACTCTACTTTAGAATGTACTTTAGACTGTATACTTTATAATGTACTTTAGAATGTACTTTAGAATGTACTTCAGACTGTACTTTAGAACGTTCTTTAGAATGTACTTTAGAACGTACTTTAAACTGTACTTTAGAATGTACTTTAGAACGTACTTTAGAATGTACTTTAGAACGTACTTTAGACTGTACTTTAGAATGTACTTTAGAACGTACTTTAAACTGTACTTTAGAATGTACTTTAGATCGTACTTTAGAACGTACTTTAGAACGTACTTTAGAATGTACTTTAGACTGTATACTTTATAATGTACTTTAGAATGTACTTTAAAGAATGCACTTAAGAATGCACTTTAGACTGTACTTTAGACTGTACTTTAGATCGTACTTTAGAACGTACTTTAGAACGTACTTTAGAATGTACTTTAGACTGTACTTTAGAATGTACTTTAGAATGTACTTTAGACTGTACTTAACACTGTACTTTAGAATGTACTTTAGACTGTACTTTAGAACGTACTTTAGACTGTACTTTAGAATGTATATTAGAATGTACTTTAGACTGTACTTTAGAATGTACTTTAAAGAATGCACTTAAGAATGCACTTTAGACTGTACTTTAGACTGTACTTTAGATCGTACTTTAGAATGTACTTTAGACTGTACTTTAGAATGTACTTTAGAATGTACTTTAGACTGTACTTTAGACTGTACTTTAGAATGTACTTTAGACTGTACTTTAGAACGTACTTTAGACTGTACTTTAGAATGTACTTTAGACTGTACTTTATAACATACTTTAGACTGTACTTTAGAATGTACTTTAGAATGTACTTTAGAATGTACTTTAAAATGTACTTTAGACTCTACTTTAGAATGTACTTTAGATTGTATACTTTATAATGTACTTTAGAATGTACTTTAGAACGTACTTTAGAATGTACTTTAGCATGTACTTTAGAATGTACTTTAAAATGTACTTTAGACTCTACTTTAGAATGTACTTTAGACTGTATACTTTATAATGTACTTTAGAATGTACTTTAGAATGTACTTCAGACTGTACTTTAGAACGTTCTTTAGAATGTACTTTAGAACGTACTTTAAACTGTACTTTAGAATGTACTTTAGAACGTACTTTAGAATGTACTTTAGAACGTACTTTAGACTGTACTTTAGAATGTACTTTAGAACGTACTTTAAACTGTACTTTAGAATGTACTTTAGATCGTACTTTAGAACTTACTTTAGAACGTACTTTAGAATGTACTTTAGACTGTATACTTTATAATGTACTTTAGAATGTACTTTAGACTGTACTTTAGAATGTACTTTGGAATGTACTTTAGACTGTACTTTAGAATGTACTTTAGAACGTACTTTAGACTGTACTTTATAATGTACTTTAGAATGTACTTTAGAATGTACTTCAGACTGTACTTTAGAACGTACTTTAGAATGTACTTTATAACGTACTTTAGACTGTACTTTAGAATGTACTTTAGAATGTACTTTAGAACGTACTTTAGACTGTACTTTAGAATGTACTTTAGACTGTACTTTATAACGTACTTTAGACTGTACTTTAGAATGTACTTTAGAATGTACTTTAGAATGTACTTTAGAATCTACTTTAAAATGTACTTTAGAATCTACTTTAGAATGTACTTTAGACTGTATACTTTATAATGTACTTCAGAATGTACTTTAGAACGTACTTTAGAATGTACTTTAGACTGTACTTTAGAATGTACTTTAAAATGTACTTTAGACTCTACTTTAGAATGTACTTTAGACTGTATACTTTATAATGTACTTTAGAATGTACTTTAGAATGTACTTCAGACTGTACTTTAGAACGTACTTTAGAATGTACTTGAGAACGTACTTTAGACTGTCCTTTAGAATGTACTTTAGAACGTACTTTAGAATGTACTTTAGAACGTACTTTAGACTGTACTTTAGAATGTATATTAGAACGTACTTTAGACTGTACTTTAGAATGTACTTTAAAGAATGCACTTAAGAATGCACTTTAGACTGTACTTTAGACTGTACTTTAGATCGTACTTTAGAACGTACTTTAGAACGTACTTTAGAATGTACTTTAGACTGTATACTTTATAATGTACTTTAGAATGTACTTTAGAATGTACTTCAGACTGTACTTTAGAACGTACTTTAGAATGTACTTTAGAACGTACTTTAGACTGTACTTTAGAATGTACTTTGGAATGTACTTTAGAACGTACTTTAGAATGTACTTTAGACTGTACTTTAGAATGTACTTTAGACTGTACTTTAGAATGTACTTTAGAATGTACTTTAGACTGTACTTTAGAACGTACTTTAGACTGTACTTTAGAATGTACTTTAGACTGTACTTTAGAACGTACTTTAGACTGTACTTTAGAATGTACTTTAAAGAATGCACTTAAGAATGCACTTTAGACTGTACTTTAGACTGTACTTTAGATCGTACTTTAGAACGTACTTTAGAACGTACTTTAGAATGTACTTTAGACTGTACTTTAGACTGTACTTTAGAATGTACTTTAGACTGTACTTTAGAACGTACTTTAGACTGTACTTTAGAATGTACTTTAGACTGTACTTTAGAACGTACTTTAGACTGTACTTTATAATGTACTTTAGAATGTACTTTAGAATGTACTTCAGACTGTACTTTAGAACGTACTTTAGAATGTACTTTAGAACGTACTTTAGACTGTACTTTAGAATGTACTTTAGAACGTACTTTAGAATGTACTTTAGAACGTACTTTAGACTGTACTTTAGAATGTATATTAGAACGTACTTTAGACTGTACTTTAGAATGTACTTTAAAGAATGCACTTAAGAATGCACTTTAGACTGTACTTTAGAATGTACTTTAGATCGTACTTTAGAACGTACTTTAGAACGTACTTTAGAATGTAATTTAGACTGTATACTTTATAATGTACTTTAGAATGTACTTTAGACTGTACTTTAGAATGTACTTTGGAATGTACTTTAGACTGTACTTTAGAATGTACTTTAGAACGTACTTTAGACTGTACTTTATAATGTACTTTAGAATGTACTTTAGAATGTACTTCAGACTGTACTTTAGAACGTACTTTAGAATGTACTTTATAACGTACTTTAGACTGTACTTTAGAATGTACTTTAGAATGTACTTTAGAACGTACTTTAGACTGTTCTTTAGAATGTACTTTAAAGAATGCACTTAAGAATGCACTTTAGACTGTACTTTAGACTGTACTTTAGATCGTACTTTAGAACGTACTTTAGAACGTACTTTAGAATGTACTTTAGACTGTACTTTAGAATGTACTTTAGAATGTACTTTAGAATGTACTTTAGACTGTACTTAACACTGTACTTTAGAATGTACTTTAGACTGTACTTTAGAACGTACTTTAGACTGTACTTTAGAATGTATATTAGAATGTACTTTAGACTGTACTTTAGAATGTACTTTAAAGAATGCACTTAAGAATGCACTTTAGACTGTACTTTAGACTGTACTTTAGATCGTACTTTAGAACGTACTTTAGAACGTACTTTAGAATGTACTTTAGACTGTACTTTAGAATGTACTTTAGAATGTACTTTAGACTGTACTTTAGACTGTACTTTAGAATGTACTTTAGACTGTACTTTAGAACGTACTTTAGACTGTACTTTAGAATGTACTTTAGACTGTACTTTATAACATACTTTAGACTGTACTTTAGAATGTACTTTAGAATGTACTTTAGAATGTACTTTAAAATGTACTTTAGACTCTACTTTAGAATGTACTTTAGACTGTATACTTTATAATGTACTTTAGAATGTACTTTAGAACGTACTTTAGAATGTACTTTAGAATGTACTTTAGAATGTACTTTAAAATGTACTTTAGACTCTACTTTAGAATGTACTTTAGACTGTATACTTTATAATGTACTTTAGAATGTACTTTAGAATGTACTTCAGACTGTACTTTAGAACGTTCTTTAGAATGTACTTTAGAACGTACTTTAAACTGTACTTTAGAATGTACTTTAGAACGTACTTTAGAATGTACTTTAGAACGTACTTTAGACTGTACTTTAGAATGTACTTTAGAACGTACTTTAAACTGTACTTTAGAATGTTCTTTAGATCGTACTTTAGAACGTACTTTAGAACGTACTTTAGAATGTACTTTAGACTGTATACTTTATAATGTACTTTAGAATGTACTTTAAAGAATGCACTTAAGAATGCACTTTAGACTGTACTTTAGACTGTACTTTAGATCGTACTTTAGAACGTACTTTAGAACGTACTTTAGAATGTACTTTAGACTGTACTTTAGAATGTACTTTAGAATGTACTTTAGACTGTACTTAACACTGTACTTTAGAATGTACTTTAGACTGTACTTTAGAACGTACTTTAGACTGTACTTTAGAATGTATATTAGAATGTACTTTAGACTGTACTTTAGAATGTACTTTAAAGAATGCACTTAAGAATGCACTTTAGACTGTACTTTAGACTGTACTTTAGATCGTACTTTAGAATGTACTTTAGACTGTACTTTAGAATGTACTTTAGAATGTACTTTAGACTGTACTTTAGACTGTACTTTAGAATGTACTTTAGACTGTACTTTAGAACGTACTTTAGACTGTACTTTAGAATGTACTTTAGACTGTACTTTATAACATACTTTAGACTGTACTTTAGAATGTACTTTAGAATGTACTTTAGAATGTACTTTAAAATGTACTTTAGACTCTACTTTAGAATGTACTTTAGACTGTATACTTTATAATGTACTTTAGAATGTACTTTAGAACGTACTTTAGAATGTACTTTAGCATGTACTTTAGAATATACTTTAAAATGTACTTTAGACTCTACTTTAGAATGTACTTTAGACTGTATACTTTATAATGTACTTTAGAATGTACTTTAGAATGTACTTCAGACTGTACTTTAGAACGTTCTTTAGAATGTACTTTAGAACGTACTTTAAACTGTACTTTAGAATGTACTTTAGAACGTACTTTAGAATGTACTTTAGAACGTACTTTAGACTGTACTTTAGAATGTACTTTAGAACGTACTTTAAACTGTACTTTAGAATGTACTTTAGATCGTACTTTAGAACTTACTTTAGAACGTACTTTAGAATGTACTTTAGACTGTATACTTTATAATGTACTTTAGAATGTACTTTAGACTGTACTTTAGAATGTACTTTGGAATGTACTTTAGACTGTACTTTAGAATGTACTTTAGAACGTACTTTAGACTGTACTTTATAATGTACTTTAGAATGTACTTTAGAATGTACTTCAGACTGTACTTTAGAACGTACTTTAGAATGTACTTTATAACGTACTTTAGACTGTACTTTAGAATGTACTTTAGAATGTACTTTAGAACGTACTTTAGACTGTACTTTAGAATGTACTTTAGACTGTACTTTATAACGTACTTTAGACTGTACTTTAGAATGTACTTTAGAATGTACTTTAGAATGTACTTTAGAATCTACTTTAAAATGTACTTTAGAATCTACTTTAGAATGTACTTTAGACTGTATACTTTATAATGTACTTCAGAATGTACTTTAGAACGTACTTTAGAATGTACTTTAGACTGTACTTTAGAATGTACTTTAAAATGTACTTTAGACTCTACTTTAGAATGTACTTTAGACTGTATACTTTATAATGTACTTTAGAATGTACTTTAGAATGTACTTCAGACTGTACTTTAGAACGTACTTTAGAATGTACTTGAGAACGTACTTTAGACTGTCCTTTAGAATGTACTTTAGAACGTACTTTAGAATGTACTTTAGAACGTACTTTAGACTGTACTTTAGAATGTATATTAGAACGTACTTTAGACTGTACTTTAGAATGTACTTTAAAGAATGCACTTAAGAATGCACTTTAGACTGTATTTTAGACTGTACTTTAGATCGTACTTTAGAACGTACTTTAGAACGTACTTTAGAATGTACTTTAGACTGTATACTTTATAATGTACTTTAGAATGTACTTTAGAATGTACTTCAGACTGTACTTTAGAACGTACTTTAGAATGTACTTTAGAACGTACTTTAGACTGTACTTTAGAATGTACTTTGGAATGTACTTTAGAACGTACTTTAGAATGTACTTTAGACTGTACTTTAGAATGTACTTTAGACTGTACTTTAGAATGTACTTTAGAATGTACTTTAGACTGTACTTTAGAACGTACTTTAGACTGTACTTTAGAATGTACTTTAGAATGTACTTTAGAACGTACTTTAGACTGTACTTTAGAATGTACTTTAGACTGTACTTTATAACGTACTTTAGACTGTACTTTAGAATGTACTTTAGAATGTACTTTAGAACGTACTTTAGACTGTACTTTAGAATGTACTTTAGAATGTACTTTAAAATGTACTTTAGACTCTACTTTAGAATGTACTTTAGACTGTATACTTTATAATGTACTTTAGACTGTACTTTAGAATGTACTTTAGAATGTACTTTAGACTGTACTTTAGAATGTACTTTAGAATGTACTTTAGAATGTACTTTAAAATGTACTTTAGACTCTACTTTAGAATGTACTTTAGACTGTATACTTTATAATGTACTTTAGAATGTACTTTAGAACGTACTTTAGAATGTACTTTAGAATGTACTTTAGAATGTACTTTAAAATGTACTTTAGACTCTACTTTAGAATGTACTTTAGACTGTATACTTTATAATGTACTTTAGAATGTACTTTAGAATATACTTCAGACTGTACTTTAGAACGTACTTTAGAATGTACTTTAGAACGTACTTTAGACTGTACTTTAGAATGTACTTTAGAATGTACTTTAGAACGTACTTTAGACTGTACTTTAGAATGTACTTTAGAACGTACTTTAGACTGTACTTTAGAATGTACTTTAGAATGTACTTTAGAACGTACTTTAAACTGTACTTTAGAATTGTACTTTAGAATGTACTTTAGACTCTACTTTAGAATGTACTTTAGACTGTATACTTTATAATGTACTTTAGACTGTACTTTAGAACGTACTTTAGACTGTACTTTAGAATGTACTTTAGAATGTACTTCAGAATGTACTTTAGACTGTACTTTGAAATGTACTTTAGAACGTACTTTAGAATGTACTTTAGAATGTACTTTAGAACGTACTTTAGACTGCACTTTAGAACGTACTTCAGAACGTACTTTAGAATGTATTTTAGAATGTACTTTAGAATGTACTTTAGAATATACTTTAGAATGTACTTTAGAATGTACTTTAGAACGTACTTTAGAACGTACTTTAAATGTACTTTAGAATGTACTTTAGAATGTACTTTAGAATGTAGTTTGAAATGTACTTTAGAACGTACTTTAGAACGTACTTTAGAATGAACTTTAGAATGTACTTTAGACTGTACTTTAGAACGTACTTTAGACTGTACTTTAGACTGTACTTTAGAACGTACTTTAGACTGTACTTTAGACTGTACTTTAGACTGTACTTTAGATCGTACTTTAGAATGTACTTTAGAAAGGAACTTTAGACCGTACTTTAGACTGTACTTTAGACTGTACTTTAGCTCGTACTTTAGAACGTACTTTAGAACGTACTTTAGAATGTACTTTAGACTGTACTTTAGAATGTACTTTAGAATGTACTTTAGACTGTACTTTAGACTGTACTTTAGAATGTACTTTAGACTGTACTTTAGAATGTACTTTAGAATGTACTTTAGACTGTACTTTAGAATGTACTTTAGAATGTACTTTAGAACGTACTTTAGACTGTACTTTAGAATGTACTTTAGAATGTACTTTAGAACGTACTTTAGACTGTACTTTAGAATGTACTTTAAAATGTACTTTAGACTCTACTTTAGAATGTACTTTAGACTGTATACTTTATAATGTACTTTAGAATGTACTTTAGAATGTACTTTAGACTGTACTTTAGAATGTACTTTAGAATGTACTTTAGAATGTACTTTAAAATGTACTTTAGACTCTACTTTAGAATGTACTTTAGGCTGTATACTTTATAATGTACTTTAGAATGTACTTTAGAACGTACTTTAGAATGTACTTTAGAATGTACTTTAGAATGTACTTTAAAATGTACTTTAGACTCTACTTTAGAATATACTTTAGACTGTATACTTTATAATGTACTTTAGAATGTACTTTAGAATATACTTCAGACTGTACTTTAGAACGTACTTTAGAATGTACTTTAGAACGTACTTTAGACTGTACTTTAGAATGTACTTTAGAATGTACTTTAGAACGTACTTTAGACTGTACTTTAGAATGTACTTTAGAACGTACTTTAGACTGTACTTTAGAATGTACTTTAGAATGTACTTTAGACTGTACTTTAGAATGTACTTTAGAATGTACTTTAGAATGTACTTTAAAATGTACTTTAGACTCTACTTTAGAATGTACTTTAGACTGTATACTTTATAATGTACTTTAGAATGTACTTTAGAACGTACTTTAAAATGTACTTTAGAATGTACTTTAGAATGTACTTTAAAATGTACTTTAGACTCTACTTTAGAATGTACTTTAGACTGTATACTTTATAATGTACTTTAGAATGTACTTTAGAATGTACTTCAGACTGTACTTTAGAACGTACTTTAGAATGTACTTTAGAACGTACTTTAGAATGTACTTTAGAACGTACTTTAGACTGTACTTTAGAATGTACTTTAAAGAATGCACTTAAGAATGCACTTTAGACTGTACTTTAGAATGTACTTTAGAATGTACTTTAGAATGTACTTTAGAACGTACTTTAGACTGTACTTTAGAATGTACTTTAGACTGTATACTTTATAATTTACTTTAGAATGTACTTTAGAACGTACTTTAGAATGTACTTTAGAATGTGCTTTAGAATGTACTTTAGACTGTACTTTAGAATGTACTTTAGAATGTACTTTAGAACGTACTTTAGACTGTACTTTAGAATGTACTTTTGAATGTGCTTTAGAATGTACTTTAGACTGTACTTTAGAATGTACTTTAGAATGTACTTTAGAACGTACTTTAGACTGTACTTTAGAATGTACTTTAGAATGTACTTTAGAACGTACTTTAGACTGTACTTTAGAATGTACTTTAGAATGTACTTTAGAACGTACTTTAGACTGTACTTTAGAATGTACTTTAGAATGTACTTTAGACTGTACTTTAGACTCTACTTTAGAATGTACTTTAGACTGTATACTTTATAATGTACTTTAGAATGTACTTTAGACTGTACTTTAGAACGTACTTTAGACTACTTTAGAATGTACTTTAGAACGTACTTTAGACTGTACTTTAAATGTACTTTGGAATGTACTTTAGAATGTACTTTAGAATTTACTTTGAAATGTACTTTAGAACGTACTTTAGAACGTACTTTAGAATGTACTTTAGAATGTACTTTAGAACGTACTTTGAAATGTACTTTAGAACGTACTTTAGAATATACTTTTGAATGTACTTTAGAATGTACTTTAGAACGTACTTTAGAATGTACTTTAGAATGTACTTTAGAATGTACTTTAGACTGTACTTTAGAATGTACTTTAGACTGTACTTTAGAATGTACTTTAGAATGTACTTTAGACTGTACTTTAGAATGTACTTTAGAATGTATTTTAGACTGTACTTTAGAACGTACTTTAGACTGTACTTTAGAATGTACTTTAGAATGTACTTTAGAACGTACTTTAGAACGTACTTTAGAATGTACTTTAGAATGTACTTTAGACTGTACTTTAGACTGTACTTTAGAATGTACTTTAGACTGTACTTTAGAACGTACTTTAGAATGTACTTTAGACTGTACTTTAGAATGTACTTTAGAACGTACTTTAGAACGTACTTTAGACTGTACTTTAGAATGTACTTTAGAATGTACTTTAGAACGTACTTTAGAACGTACTTTAGAACGTTCTTTAGAATGTACTTTAGACTGTACTTTAGACTGTACTTTAGACTGTACTTTAGAATGTACTTTAGACTGTACTTTAGAATGTACTTTAGAACGTACTTTAGAACGTACTTTAGACTGTACTTTAGAATGTACTTTAGAATGTACTTTAGAACGTACTTTAGAACGTACTTTAGAACGTTCTTTAGAATGTACTTTAGACTGTACTTTAGAATGTACTTTAGACTGTACTTTAGAATGTACTTTAGACTGTACTTTAGAATGTACTTTAGACTGTATACTTTATAATGTACTTTAGACTGTACTTTAGAATGTACTTTAGAATGTACTTTAGACTGTACTTTAGAATGTACTTTAGAATGTACTTCATAATGTACATTAAAATGTACTTTAGACTCTACTTTAGAATGTACTTTAGACTGTATACTTTATAATGTACTTTAGAACGTACTTTAGAATGTACTTTAGAATGTACTTTAGAATGTACTTTAGAATGTACTTTAAAATGTACTTTAGACTCTACTTTAGAATGTACTTTAGACTGTATACTTTAGAATGTACTTTAGACTGTACTTTAGAATGTACTTCAGAATGTACTTTAGAACGTACTTTAAACTGTACTTTAGAATGTACTTTAGAATGTACTTTAGAATGTACTTTAAAATGTACTTTAGACTGTACTTTAGACTCTACTTTAGAATGTACTTTAGACTGTATACTTTATAATGTACTTTAGAATGTACTTTAGACTGTACTTTAGAACGTACTTTAGACTACTTAGAATGTACTTTAGAACGTACTTTAGACTGTACTTTAAATGTACTTTGGAATGTACTTTAGAATGTACTTTAGAATGTACTTTGAAATGTACTTTAGAACGTACTTTAGAACGTACTTTAGAATGTACTTTAGAATGTACTTTAGAACGTACTTTGAAATGTACTTTAGAACGTACTTTAGAATATACTTTTGAATGTACTTTAGAATGTACTTTAGACTGTACTTTAGAATGTACTTTAGAAAGTACTTTAGACTGTACTTTAGACTGTACTTTTGAATGTGCTTTAGAATGTACTTTAGACTGTACTTTAGAATGTACTTTAGAATGTACCTTAGAACGTACTTTAGACTATACTTTAGAATGTACTTTAGAATGTACTTTAGAACGTACTTTAGACTGTACTTTAGAATGTACTTTAGAATGTACTTTAGAACGTACTTTAGACTGTACTTTAGAATGTACTTTAGACTGTACTTTAGAATGTACTTTAGACTGTATACTTTATAATGTACTTTAGACTGTACTTTAGAATGTACTTTAGAATGTACTTTAGACTGTACTTTAGAATGTACTTTAGAATGTACTTTAGAATGTACTTTAAAATGTACTTTAGACTCTACTTTAGAATGTACTTTAGACTGTATACTTTATAATGTACTTTAGAATGTACTTTAGAACGTACTTTAGAATGTACTTTAGAATGTACTTTAGAATGTACTTTAAAATGTACTTTAGACTCTACTTTAGAATGTACTTTAGACTGTATACTTTATAATGTACTTTAGAATGTACTTTAGAATGTACTTCAGACTGTACTTTAGAACGTACTTTAGAATGTACTTTAGACTGTATACTTTATAATGTACTTTAGAATGTACTTTAGAATGTACTTCAGACTGTACTTTAGAACGTACTTTAGAATGTACTTTAGAACGTACTTTAGAATGTACTTTAGAACGTACTTTAGACTGTACTTTAGAATGTACTTTAAAGAATGCACTTAAGAATGCACTTTAGACTGTACTTTAGAATGTACTTTAGAATGTACTTTAGAATGTACTTTAGAACGTACTTTAGACTGTACTTTAGAATGTACTTTAGACTGTATACTTTATAATTTACTTTAGAATGTACTTTAGAACGTACTTTAGAATGTACTTTAGAATGTGCTTTAGAATGTACTTTAGACTGTACTTTAGAATGTACTTTAGAATGTACTTTAGAATGTACTTTAGACTGTACTTTAGAATGTACTTTTGAATGTGCTTTAGAATGTACTTTAGACTGTACTTTAGAATGTACTTTAGAATGTACTTTAGAACGTACTTTAGACTGTACTTTAGAATGTACTTTAGAATGTACTTTAGAACGTACTTTAGACTGTACTTTAGAATGTACTTTAGAATGTACTTTAGAACGTACTTTAGACTGTACTTTAGAATGTACTTTAGACTGTACTTTAGAATGTACTTTAGACTGTATACTTTATAATGTACTTTAGACTGTACTTTAGAATGTACTTTAGAATGTACTTTAGACTGTACTTTAGAATGTACTTTAGAATGTACTTTAGAATGTACTTTAAAATGTACTTTAGACTCTACTTTAGAATGTACTTTAGACTGTATACTTTAGAATGTACTTTAGAATGTACTTTAGAACGTACTTTAGAATGTACTTTAGAATGTACTTTAGAATGTACTTTAAAATGTACTTTAGACTCTACTTTAGAATGTACTTTAGACTGTATACTTTATAATGTACTTTAGAATGTACTTTAGAATGTACTTCAGACTGTACTTTAGAACGTACTTTAGAATGTACTTTAGAACGTACTTTAGAATGTACTTTAGAACGTACTTTAGACTGTACTTTAGAATGTACTTTAGAATGTACTTTAGAACGTACTTTAGACTGTACTTTAGAATGTACTTTAGAACGTACTTTAGACTGTACTTTAGAATGTACTTTAGAATGTACTTTAGAACGTACTTTAAACTGTACTTTAGAATTGTACTTTAGAATGTACTTTAGACTCTACTTTAGAATGTACTTTAGACTGTATACTTTATAATGTACTTTAGACTGTACTTTAGAACGTACTTTAGACTGTACTTTAGAATGTACTTTAGAATGTACTTCAGAATGTACTTTAGACTGTACTTTGAAATGTACTTTAGAACGTACTTTAGAATGTACTTTAGAATGTACTTTAGAACGTACTTTAGACTGCACTTTAGAACGTACTTCAGAACGTACTTTAGAATGTATTTTAGAATGTACTTTAGAATGTACTTTAGAATATACTTTAGAATGTACTTTAGAATGTACTTTAAAATGTACTTTAGACTGTACTTTAGACTGTACTTTAGAACGTACTTTAGACTGTACTTTAGAATGTACTTTAGAACGTACTTTAGAACGTACTTTAAATGTACTTTAGAATGTACTTTAGAATGTACTTTAGAATGTAGTTTGAAATGTACTTTAGAACGTACTTTAGAACGTACTTTAGAATGAACTTTAGAATGTACTTTAGACTGTACTTTAGAACGTACTTTAGACTGTACTTTAGACTGTACTTTAGAACGTACTTTAGACTGTACTTTAGACTGTACTTTAGACTGTACTTTAGATCGTACTTTAGAATGTACTTTAGAAAGGAACTTTAGACCGTACTTTAGACTGTACTTTAGACTGTACTTTAGCTCGTACTTTAGAACGTACTTTAGAACGTACTTTAGAATGTACTTTAGACTGTACTTTAGAATGTACTTTAGAATGTACTTTAGACTGTACTTTAGACTGTACTTTAGAATGTACTTTAGACTGTACTTTAGAATGTACTTTAGAATGTACTTTAGACTGTACTTTAGAATGTACTTTAGAATGTACTTTAGAACGTACTTTAGACTGTACTTTAGAATGTACTTTAGAATGTACTTTAGAACGTACTTTAGACTGTACTTTAGAATGTACTTTAAAATGTACTTTAGACTCTACTTTAGAATGTACTTTAGACTGTATACTTTATAATGTACTTTAGAATGTACTTTAGAATGTACTTTAGACTGTACTTTAGAATGTACTTTAGAATGTACTTTAGAATGTACTTTAAAATGTACTTTAGACTCTACTTTAGAATGTACTTTAGGCTGTATACTTTATAATGTACTTTAGAATGTACTTTAGAACGTACTTTAGAATGTACTTTAGAATGTACTTTAGAATGTACTTTAAAATGTACTTTAGACTCTACTTTAGAATATACTTTAGACTGTATACTTTATAATGTACTTTAGAATGTACTTTAGAATATACTTCAGACTGTACTTTAGAACGTACTTTAGAATGTACTTTAGAACGTACTTTAGACTGTACTTTAGAATGTACTTTAGAATGTACTTTAGAACGTACTTTAGACTGTACTTTAGAATGTACTTTAGAACGTACTTTAGACTGTACTTTAGAATGTACTTTAGAATGTACTTTAGACTGTACTTTAGAATGTACTTTAGAATGTACTTTAGAATGTACTTTAAAATGTACTTTAGACTCTACTTTAGAATGTACTTTAGACTGTATACTTTATAATGTACTTTAGAATGTACTTTAGAACGTACTTTAAAATGTACTTTAGAATGTACTTTAGAATGTACTTTAAAATGTACTTTAGACTCTACTTTAGAATGTACTTTAGACTGTATACTTTATAATGTACTTTAGAATGTACTTTAGAATGTACTTCAGACTGTACTTTAGAACGTACTTTAGAATGTACTTTAGAACGTACTTTAGAATGTACTTTAGAACGTACTTTAGACTGTACTTTAGAATGTACTTTAAAGAATGCACTTAAGAATGCACTTTAGACTGTACTTTAGAATGTACTTTAGAATGTACTTTAGAATGTACTTTAGAACGTACTTTAGACTGTACTTTAGAATGTACTTTAGACTGTATACTTTATAATTTACTTTAGAATGTACTTTAGAACGTACTTTAGAATGTACTTTAGAATGTGCTTTAGAATGTACTTTAGACTGTACTTTAGAATGTACTTTAGAATGTACTTTAGAACGTACTTTAGACTGTACTTTAGAATGTACTTTTGAATGTGCTTTAGAATGTACTTTAGACTGTACTTTAGAATGTACTTTAGAATGTACTTTAGAACGTACTTTAGACTGTACTTTAGAATGTACTTTAGAATGTACTTTAGAACGTACTTTAGACTGTACTTTAGAATGTACTTTAGAATGTACTTTAGAACGTACTTTAGACTGTACTTTAGAATGTACTTTAGACTGTACTTTAGAATGTACTTTAGACTGTATACTTTATAATGTACTTTAGACTGTACTTTAGAATGTACTTTAGAATGTACTTTAGACTGTACTTTAGAATGTACTTTAGAATGTACTTTAGAATGTACTTTAGACTGTACTTTAGACTCTACTTTAGAATGTACTTTAGACTGTATACTTTATAATGTACTTTAGAATGTACTTTAGACTGTACTTTAGAACGTACTTTAGACTACTTTAGAATGTACTTTAGAACGTACTTTAGACTGTACTTTAAATGTACTTTGGAATGTACTTTAGAATGTACTTTAGAATTTACTTTGAAATGTACTTTAGAACGTACTTTAGAACGTACTTTAGAATGTACTTTAGAATGTACTTTAGAACGTACTTTGAAATGTACTTTAGAACGTACTTTAGAATATACTTTTGAATGTACTTTAGAATGTACTTTAGAACGTACTTTAGAATGTACTTTAGAATGTACTTTAGAATGTACTTTAGACTGTACTTTAGAATGTACTTTAGACTGTACTTTAGAATGTACTTTAGAATGTACTTTAGACTGTACTTTAGAATGTACTTTAGAATGTATTTTAGACTGTACTTTAGAACGTACTTTAGACTGTACTTTAGAATGTACTTTAGAATGTACTTTAGAACGTACTTTAGAACGTACTTTAGAATGTACTTTAGAATGTACTTTAGACTGTACTTTAGACTGTACTTTAGAATGTACTTTAGACTGTACTTTAGAACGTACTTTAGAATGTACTTTAGACTGTACTTTAGAATGTACTTTAGAACGTACTTTAGAACGTACTTTAGACTGTACTTTAGAATGTACTTTAGAATGTACTTTAGAACGTACTTTAGAACGTACTTTAGAACGTTCTTTAGAATGTACTTTAGACTGTACTTTAGACTGTACTTTAGACTGTACTTTAGAATGTACTTTAGACTGTACTTTAGAATGTACTTTAGAACGTACTTTAGAACGTACTTTAGACTGTACTTTAGAATGTACTTTAGAATGTACTTTAGAACGTACTTTAGAACGTACTTTAGAACGTTCTTTAGAATGTACTTTAGACTGTACTTTAGAATGTACTTTAGACTGTACTTTAGAATGTACTTTAGACTGTACTTTAGAATGTACTTTAGACTGTATACTTTATAATGTACTTTAGACTGTACTTTAGAATGTACTTTAGAATGTACTTTAGACTGTACTTTAGAATGTACTTTAGAATGTACTTCATAATGTACATTAAAATGTACTTTAGACTCTACTTTAGAATGTACTTTAGACTGTATACTTTATAATGTACTTTAGAACGTACTTTAGAATGTACTTTAGAATGTACTTTAGAATGTACTTTAGAATGTACTTTAAAATGTACTTTAGACTCTACTTTAGAATGTACTTTAGACTGTATACTTTAGAATGTACTTTAGACTGTACTTTAGAATGTACTTCAGAATGTACTTTAGAACGTACTTTAAACTGTACTTTAGAATGTACTTTAGAATGTACTTTAGAATGTACTTTAAAATGTACTTTAGACTGTACTTTAGACTCTACTTTAGAATGTACTTTAGACTGTATACTTTATAATGTACTTTAGAATGTACTTTAGACTGTACTTTAGAACGTACTTTAGACTACTTAGAATGTACTTTAGAACGTACTTTAGACTGTACTTTAAATGTACTTTGGAATGTACTTTAGAATGTACTTTAGAATGTACTTTGAAATGTACTTTAGAACGTACTTTAGAACGTACTTTAGAATGTACTTTAGAATGTACTTTAGAACGTACTTTGAAATGTACTTTAGAACGTACTTTAGAATATACTTTTGAATGTACTTTAGAATGTACTTTAGACTGTACTTTAGAATGTACTTTAGAAAGTACTTTAGACTGTACTTTAGACTGTACTTTTGAATGTGCTTTAGAATGTACTTTAGACTGTACTTTAGAATGTACTTTAGAATGTACCTTAGAACGTACTTTAGACTGTACTTTAGAATGTACTTTAGAATGTACTTTAGAACGTACTTTAGACTGTACTTTAGAATGTACTTTAGAATGTACTTTAGAACGTACTTTAGACTGTACTTTAGAATGTACTTTAGACTGTACTTTAGAATGTACTTTAGACTGTATACTTTATAATGTACTTTAGACTGTACTTTAGAATGTACTTTAGAATGTACTTTAGACTGTACTTTAGAATGTACTTTAGAATGTACTTTAGAATGTACTTTAAAATGTACTTTAGACTCTACTTTAGAATGTACTTTAGACTGTATACTTTATAATGTACTTTAGAATGTACTTTAGAACGTACTTTAGAATGTACTTTAGAATGTACTTTAGAATGTACTTTAAAATGTACTTTAGACTCTACTTTAGAATGTACTTTAGACTGTATACTTTATAATGTACTTTAGAATGTACTTTAGAATGTACTTCAGACTGTACTTTAGAACGTACTTTAGAATGTACTTTAGACTGTATACTTTATAATGTACTTTAGAATGTACTTTAGAATGTACTTCAGACTGTACTTTAGAACGTACTTTAGAATGTACTTTAGAACGTACTTTAGAATGTACTTTAGAACGTACTTTAGACTGTACTTTAGAATGTACTTTAAAGAATGCACTTAAGAATGCACTTTAGACTGTACTTTAGAATGTACTTTAGAATGTACTTTAGAATGTACTTTAGAACGTACTTTAGACTGTACTTTAGAATGTACTTTAGACTGTATACTTTATAATTTACTTTAGAATGTACTTTAGAACGTACTTTAGAATGTACTTTAGAATGTGCTTTAGAATGTACTTTAGACTGTACTTTAGAATGTACTTTAGAATGTACTTTAGAATGTACTTTAGACTGTACTTTAGAATGTACTTTTGAATGTGCTTTAGAATGTACTTTAGACTGTACTTTAGAATGTACTTTAGAATGTACTTTAGAACGTACTTTAGACTGTACTTTAGAATGTACTTTAGAATGTACTTTAGAACGTACTTTAGACTGTACTTTAGAATGTACTTTAGAATGTACTTTAGAACGTACTTTAGACTGTACTTTAGAATGTACTTTAGACTGTACTTTAGAATGTACTTTAGACTGTATACTTTATAATGTACTTTAGACTGTACTTTAGAATGTACTTTAGAATGTACTTTAGACTGTACTTTAGAATGTACTTTAGAATGTACTTTAGAATGTACTTTAAAATGTACTTTAGACTCTACTTTAGAATGTACTTTAGACTGTATACTTTAGAATGTACTTTAGAATGTACTTTAGAACGTACTTTAGAATGTACTTTAGAATGTACTTTAGAATGTACTTTAAAATGTACTTTAGACTCTACTTTAGAATGTACTTTAGACTGTATACTTTATAATGTACTTTAGAATGTACTTTAGAATGTACTTCAGAATGTACTTTAGAACGTACTTTAGAATGTACTTTAGAACGTACTTTAGAATGTACTTTAGAACGTACTTTAGACTGTACTTTAGAATGTACTTTAAAGAATGCACTTAAGAATGCACTTTAGACTGTACTTTAGAATGTACTTTAGAATGTACTTTAGAATGTACTTTAGACTGTACTTTAGACTGTACTTTAGAATGTACTTTAAAGAATGCACTTAAGAATGCACTTTAGACTGTACTTTAGAATGTACTTTAGAATGTACTTTAGAATGTACTTTAGACTGTACTTTAGACTGTACTTTAGAACGTACTTTAGAATGTACTTTAGACTGTACTTTAGAATGTACTTTAGAACGTACTTTAGAACGTACTTTAGACTGTACTTTAGAATGTACTTTAGAATGTACTTTAGAACGTACTTTAGAACGTACTTTAGAACGTTCTTTAGAATGTACTTTAGACTGTACTTTAGAATGTACTTTAGACTGTACTTTAGACTGTACTTTAGAATGTACTTTAGACTGTACTTTAGAATGTACTTCAGAATGTACTTTAGAACGTACTTTAAACTGTACTTTAGAATGTACTTTAGAATGTACTTTAGAATGTACTTTAAAATGTACTTTAGACTGTACTTTAGACTCTACTTTAGAATGTACTTAAGACTGTATACTTTATAATGTACTTTAGAATGTACTTTAGACTGTACTTTAGAACGTACTTTAGACTACTTTAGAATGTACTTTAGAACGTACTTTAGACTGTACTTTAAATGTACTTTGGAATGTACTTTAGAATGTACTTTAGAATTTACTTTGAAATGTACTTTAGAACGTACTTTAGAACGTACTTTAGAATGTACTTTAGAATGTACTTTAGAACGTACTTTGAAATGTACTTTAGAACGTACTTTAGAATATACTTTTGAATGTACTTTAGAATGTACTTTAGAACGTACTTTAGAATGTACTTTAGAATGTACTTTAGAATGTACTTTAGACTGTACTTTAGAATGTACTTTAGACTGTACTTTAGAATGTACTTTAGAATGTACTTTAGACTGTACTTTAGACTGTACTTTAGAATGTACTTTAGACTGTACTTTAGAATGTACTTTAGAATGTACTTTAGACTGTACTTTAGAACGTACTTTAGACTGTACTTTAGAATGTACTTTAGAATGTACTTTAGAACGTACTTTAGAACGTACTTTAGAATGTACTTTAGAATGTACTTTAGACTGTACTTTAGACTGTACTTTAGAATGTACTTTAGACTGTACTTTAGAACGTACTTTAGAATGTACTTTAGACTGTACTTTAGAATGTACTTTAGAACGTACTTTAGAACGTACTTTAGACTTTACTTTAGAATGTACTTTAGAATGTACTTTAGAACGTACTTTAGAACGTACTTTAGAACGTTCTTTAGAATGTACTTTAGACTGTACTTTAGAATGTACTTTAGACTGTACTTTAGAATGTACTTTAGACTGTACTTTAGAATGTACTTTAGAACGTACTTTAGAACGTACTTTAGACTGTACTTTAGAATGTACTTTAGAATGTACTTTAGAACGTACTTTAGAACGTACTTTAGAACGTTCTTTAGAATGTACTTTAGACTGTACTTTAGAATGTACTTTAGACTGTACTTTAGAATGTACTTTAGACTGTACTTTAGAATGTACTTTAGACTGTATACTTTATAATGTACTTTAGACTGTACTTTAGAATGTACTTTAGAATGTACTTTAGACTGTACTTTAGAATGTACTTTAGAATGTACTTCATAATGTACTTTAAAATGTACTTTAGACTCTACTTTAGAATGTACTTTAGACTGTATACTTTTTAATGTACTTTAGAACGTACTTTAGAATGTACTTTAGAATGTACTTTAGAATGTACTTTAGAATGTACTTTAAAATGTACTTTAGACTCTACTTTAGAATGTACTTTAGACTGTATACTTTAGAATGTACTTTAGACTGTACTTTAGAATGTACTTCAGAATGTACTTTAGAACGTACTTTAAACTGTACTTTAGAATGTACTTTAGAATGTACTTTAGAATGTACTTTAAAATGTACTTTAGACTGTACTTTAGACTCTACTTTAGAATGTACTTTAGACTGTATACTTTATAATGTACTTTAGAATGTACTTTAGACTGTACTTTAGAACGTACTTTAGACTACTTAGAATGTACTTTAGAACGTACTTTAGACTGTACTTTAAATGTACTTTGGAATGTACTTTAGAATGTACTTTAGAATGTACTTTGAAATGTACTTTAGAACGTACTTTAGAACGTACTTTAGAATGTACTTTAGAATGTACTTTAGAACGTACTTTGAAATGTACTTTAGAACGTACTTTAGAATATACTTTTGAATGTACTTTAGAATGTACTTTAGACTGTACTTTAGAATGTACTTTAGAAAGTACTTTAGACTGTACTTTAGACTGTACTTTTGAATGTGCTTTAGAATGTACTTTAGACTGTACTTTAGAATGTACTTTAGAATGTACCTTAGAACGTACTTTAGACTGTACTTTAGAATGTACTTTAGAATGTACTTTAGAACGTACTTTAGACTGTACTTTAGAATGTACTTTAGAATGTACTTTAGAACGTACTTTAGACTGTACTTTAGAATGTACTTTAGACTGTACTTTAGAATGTACTTTAGACTGTATACTTTATAATGTACTTTAGACTGTACTTTAGAATGTACTTTAGAATGTACTTTAGACTGTACTTTAGAATGTACTTTAGAATGTACTTTAGAATGTACTTTAAAATGTACTTTAGACTCTACTTTAGAATGTACTTTAGACTCTATACTTTATAATGTACTTTAGAATGTACTTTAGAACGTACTTTAGAATGTACTTTAGAATGTACTTTAGAATGTACTTTAAAATGTACTTTAGACTCTACTTTAGAATGTACTTTAGACTGTATACTTTATAATGTACTTTAGAATGTACTTTAGAATGTACTTCAGACTGTACTTTAGAACGTACTTTAGAATGTACTTTAGAACGTACTTTAGAATGTACTTTAGAACGTACTTTAGACTGTACTTTAGAATGTACTTTAAAGAATGCACTTAAGAATGCACTTTAGACTGTACTTTAGAATGTACTTTAGAATGTACTTTAGAATGTACTTTAGAATGTACTTTAGAACGTACTTTAGACTGTACTTTAGAATGTACTTTAGACTGTATACTTTATAATTTACTTTAGAATGTACTTTAGAACGTACTTTAGAATGTACTTTAGAATGTGCTTTAGAATGTACTTTAGACTGTACTTTAGAATGTACTTTAGAATGTACTTTAGAATGTACTTTAGACTGTACTTTAGAATGTACTTTTGAATGTGCTTTAGAATGTACTTTAGACTGTACTTTAGAATGTACTTTAGTATGTACTTTAGAACGTACTTTAGACTGTACTTTAGAATGTACTTTAGAATGTACTTTAGAACGTACTTTAGACTGTACTTTAGAATGTACTTTAGAATGTACTTTAGAACGTACTTTAGACTGTACTTTAGAATGTACTTTAGACTGTACTTTAGAATGTACTTTAGAATGTACTTTAGACTGTATACTTTATAATGTACTTTAGACTGTACTTTAGAATGTACTTTAGACTGTATACTTTATAATGTACTTTAGAATGTACTTTAGAATGTACTTCAGACTGTACTTTAGAACGTTCTTTAGAATGTACTTTAGAACGTACTTTAAACTGTACTTTAGAATGTACTTTAGAACGTACTTTAGAATGTACTTTAGAACGTACTTTAGACTGTACTTTAGAATGTACTTTAGAACGTACTTTAAACTGTACTTTAGAATGTACTTTAGATCGTACTTTAGAACGTACTTTAGAACGTACTTTAGAACGTACTTTAGACTGTACTTTAGAATGTACTTTAAAGAATGCACTTAAGAATGCACTTTAGACTGTACTTTAGACTGTACTTTAGATCGTACTTTAGAACGTACTTTAGAACGTACTTTAGAATGTACTTTAGACTGTACTTTAGAATGTACTTTAGAATGTACTTTAGACTGTACTTAACACTGTACTTTAGAATGTACTTTAGACTGTACTTTAGAACGTACTTTAGACTGTACTTTAGAATGTATATTAGAATGTACTTTAGAATGTACTTCAGAATGTTCTTTAGAACGTACTTTGGACTGTACTTTAGAATGTACTTTAGAATGTACTTCAGAATGTACTTCAGATTGTACTTTAGAACGTACTTTAGAATGTACTTTAGAACGTGCTTTAGACTGTACTTTAGAATGTACTTTAGAATGTACTTTAGAATGTACTTTAGAATGTACTTTAGACTGTACTTTAGAATGTATATTAGAACGTACTTTAGACTGTACTTTAGAATGTACTTTAAAGAATGCACTTAAGAATGCACTTTAGACTGTACTTTAGACTGTACTTGAGATCGTACTTTAGAACGTACTTTAGAACGTACTTTAGAATGTACTTTAGACTGTATACTTTATAATGTACTTTAGAATGTACTTTAGAATGTACTTCAGACTGTACTTTAGAACGTACTTTAGAATGTACTTTAGAACGTACTTTAGACTGTACTTTAGAATGTACTTTGGAATGTACTTTAGAACGTACTTTAGAACGTACTTTAGAATTTACTTTAGAATGTACTTTAGAATGTACTTTAGACTGTACTTTAGAACGTACTTTAGACTGTACTTTAGAATGTACTTTAGAATGTACTTTAGAACGTACTTTAGACTGTACTTTAGAATGTACTTTAGACTGTACTTTAGAATGTACTTTAGAATGTACTTTAGAATGTACTTTAGACTGTAATTTAGAATGTACTTTAGAATGTACTTTAGACTGTACTTTAGAACGTACTTTAGACTGTACTTTAGAATGTACTTTAGAATGTACTTTAGAACGTACTTTAGACTGTACTTTAGAATGTACTTTAGACTGTACTTTAGAACGTACTTTAGACTGTACTTTAGAATGTACTTTAGACTGTACTTTAGAACGTACTTTAGACTGTACTTTAGACTGTACTTTAGATCGTACTTTAGAACGTACTTTAGAACGTACTTTAGAATGTACTTTAGACTGTACTTTAGACTGTACTTTAGAATGTACTTTAGACTGTACTTTAGAACGTACTTTAGACTGTACTTTAGAATGTACTTTAGACTGTACTTTAGAACGTACTTTAGACTGTACTTTATAATGTACTTTAGAATGTACTTTAGAATGTACTTCAGACTGTACTTTAGAACGTACTTTAGAATGTACTTTAGAACGTAATTTAGACTGTACTTTAGAATGTACTTTAGAACGTACTTTAGAATGTACTTTAGAACGTACTTTAGACTGTACTTTAGAATGTATATTAGAACGTACTTTAGACTGTACTTTAGAATGTACTTTAAAGAATGCACTTAAGAATGCACTTTAGACTGTACTTTAGAATGTACTTTAGATCGTACTTTAGAACGTACTTTAGAACGTACTTTAGAATGTAATTTAGACTGTATACTTTATAATGTACTTTAGAATGTACTTTAGACTGTACTTTAGAATGTACTTTGGAATGTACTTTAGACTGTACTTTAGAATGTACTTTAGAACGTACTTTAGACTGTACTTTATAATGTACTTTAGAATGTACTTTAGAATGTACTTCAGACTGTACTTTAGAACGTACTTTAGAATGTACTTTATAACGTACTTTAGACTGTACTTTAGAATGTACTTTAGAATGTACTTTAGAACGTACTTTAGACTGTTCTTTAGAATGTACTTTAAAGAATGCACTTAAGAATGCACTTTAGACTGTACTTTAGACTGTACTTTAGATCGTACTTTAGAACGTACTTTAGAACGTACTTTAGAATGTACTTTAGACTGTACTTTAGAATGTACTTTAGAATGTACTTTAGAATGTACTTTAGACTGTACTTAACACTGTACTTTAGAATGTACTTTAGACTGTACTTTAGAACGTACTTTAGACTGTACTTTAGAATGTATATTAGAATGTACTTTAGACTGTACTTTAGAATGTACTTTAAAGAATGCACTTAAGAATGCACTTTAGACTGTACTTTAGACTGTACTTTAGATCGTACTTTAGAACGTACTTTAGAACGTACTTTAGAATGTACTTTAGACTGTACTTTAGAATGTACTTTAGAATGTACTTTAGACTGTACTTTAGACTGTACTTTAGAATGTACTTTAGACTGTACATTAGAACGTACTTTAGACTGTACTTTAGAATGTACTTTAGACTGTACTTTATAACATACTTTAGACTGTACTTTAGAATGTACTTTAGAATGTACTTTAGAATGTACTTTAAAATGTACTTTAGACTCTACTTTAGAATGTACTTTAGACTGTATACTTTATAATGTACTTTAGAATGTACTTTAGAACGTACTTTAGAATGTACTTTAGAATGTACTTTAGAATGTACTTTAAAATGTACTTTAGACTCTACTTTAGAATGTACTTTAGACTGTATACTTTATAATGTACTTTAGAATGTACTTTAGAATGTACTTCAGACTGTACTTTAGAACGTTCTTTAGAATGTACTTTAGAACGTACTTTAAACTGTACTTTAGAATGTACTTTAGAACGTACTTTAGAATGTACTTTAGAACGTACTTTAGACTGTACTTTAGAATGTACTTTAGAACGTACTTTAAACTGTACTTTAGAATGTACTTTAGATCGTACTTTAGAACGTACTTTAGAACGTACTTTAGAATGTACTTTAGACTGTATACTTTATAATGTACTTTAGAATGTACTTTAAAGAATGCACTTAAGAATGCACTTTAGACTGTACTTTAGACTGTACTTTAGATCGTACTTTAGAACGTACTTTAGAACGTACTTTAGAATGTACTTTAGACTGTACTTTAGAATGTACTTTAGAATGTACTTTAGACTGTACTTAACACTGTACTTTAGAATGTACTTTAGACTGTACTTTAGAACGTACTTTAGACTGTACTTTAGAATGTATATTAGAATGTACTTTAGACTGTACTTTAGAATGTACTTTAAAGAATGCACTTAAGAATGCACTTTAGACTGTACTTTAGACTGTACTTTAGATCGTACTTTAGAATGTACTTTAGACTGTACTTTAGAATGTACTTTAGAATGTACTTTAGACTGTACTTTAGAATGTACTTTAGACTGTACTTTAGAACGTACTTTAGACTGTACTTTAGAATGTACTTTAGACTGTACTTTATAACATACTTTAGACTGTACTTTAGAATGTACTTTAGAATGTACTTTAGAATGTACTTTAAAATGTACTTTAGACTCTACTTTAGAATGTACTTTAGACTGTATACTTTATAATGTACTTTAGAATGTACTTTAGAACGTACTTTAGAATGTACTTTAGCATGTACTTTAGAATGTACTTTAAAATGTACTTTAGACTCTACTTTAGAATGTACTTTAGACTGTATACTTTATAATGTACTTTAGAATGTACTTTAGAATGTACTTCAGACTGTACTTTAGAACGTTCTTTAGAATGTACTTTAGAACGTACTTTAAACTGTACTTTAGAATGTACTTAAGAACGTACTTTAGAATGTACTTTAGAACGTACTTTAGACTGTACTTTAGAATGTACTTGAGAACGTACTTTAAACTGTACTTTAGAATGTACTTTAGATCGTACTTTAGAACTTACTTTAGAACGTACTTTAGAATGTACTTTAGACTGTATACTTTATAATGTACTTTAGAATGTACTTTAGACTGTACTTTAGAATGTACTTTGGAATGTACTTTAGACTGTACTTTAGAATGTACTTTAGAACGTACTTTAGACTGTACTTTATAATGTACTTTAGAATGTACTTTAGAATGTACTTCAGACTGTACTTTAGAACGTACTTTAGAATGTACTTTATAACGTACTTTAGACTGTACTTTAGAATGTACTTTAGAATGTACTTTAGAACGTACTTTAGACTGTACTTTAGAATGTACTTTAGACTGTACTTTATAACGTACTTTAGACTGTACTTTAGAATGTACTTTAGAATGTACTTTAGAATGTACTTTAGAATCTACTTTAAAATGTACTTTAGAATCTACTTTAGAATGTACTTTAGACTGTATACTTTATAATGTACTTTAGAATGTACTTTAAAGAATGCACTTAAGAATGCACTTTAGACTGTACTTTAGACTGTACTTTAGATCGTACTTTAGAACGTACTTTAGAACGTACTTTAGAATGTACTTTAGACTGTACTTTAGAATGTACTTTAGAATGTACTTTAGACTGTACTTAACACTGTACTTTAGAATGTACTTTAGACTGTACTTTAGAACGTACTTTAGACTGTACTTTAGAATGTATATTAGAATGTACTTTAGACTGTACTTTAGAATGTACTTTAAAGAATGCACTTAAGAATGCACTTTAGACTGTACTTTAGACTGTACTTTAGATCGTACTTTAGAATGTACTTTAGACTGTACTTTAGAATGTACTTTAGAATGTACTTTAGACTGTACTTTAGAATGTACTTTAGACTGTACTTTAGAACGTACTTTAGACTGTACTTTAGAATGTACTTTAGACTGTACTTTATAACATACTTTAGACTGTACTTTAGAATGTACTTTAGAATGTACTTTAAAATGTACTTTAGACTCTACTTTAGAATGTACTTTAGACTGTATACTTTATAATGTACTTTAGAATGTACTTTAGAACGTACTTTAGAATGTACTTTAGCATGTACTTTAGAATGTACTTTAAAATGTACTTTAGACTCTACTTTAGAATGTACTTTAGACTGTACTTTAGAACGTACTTTAGAACGTACTTTAGAGCTGTGAGGCCCTTCTGCTGTGAGGCCCTGCTGCTGTGAGGCCCCTGCTGCTGTGAGGCCCTGCTGCTGTGAGGCCCCTGCTGCTGTGAGACCCTGTTGCTGTGAGGCCCTGCTGCTGTGAGGCCCTGCTGCTGTGAGGCCCCTGCTGCTGTGAGGCCCTGCTGCTGTGAGGCCCCTGCTACTGTGAGGCCCTGTTGCTGTGAGGCCCTGTTGCTGTGAGGCCCTGCTGCTGTGAGGCCCTGCTGCTGTGAGGCCCTGTTGCTGTGAGGCCCTGTTGCTGTGAGGCCCTGCTGCTGTGAGGCCCCTGCTGCTGTGAGGCCCTGCTGCTGTGAGGCCCTGTTGCTGTGAGGCCCTGTTGCTGTGAGGCCCCTGTTGCTGTGAGGCCCTGCTGCTGTGAGGCCCCTGCTGCTGTGAGGCCCCTGCTGCTGTGAGGCCCTGCTGCTGTGAGGCCCCTGCTGCTGTGAGGCCCCTGCTGCTGTGAGGCCCTGCTGCTGTGAGGCCCCTGCTGCTGTGAGGCCCCTGCTGCTGTGAGGCCCTGCTGCTGTGAGGCCCCTGCTTCTGTGAGGCCCTGTTGCTGTGAGGCCCTGCTGCTGTGAGGCCCTGCTGCTGTGAGGCCCCTGCTGCTGTGAGGCCCTGCTGCTGTGAGGCCCCTGCTGCTGTGAGGCCCTGTTGCTGTGAGGCCCTGTTGCTGTGAGGCCCTGCTGCTGTGAGGCCCCTGCTGCTGTGAGGCCCTGCTGCTGTGAGGCCCTGCTGCTGTGAGGCCCCTGTTGCTGTGAGGCCCTGCTGCTGTGAGGCCCCTGCTGCTGTGAGGCCCCTGCTGCTGTGAGGCCCTGTTGCTGTGAGGCCCCTGCTGCTGTGAGGCCCCTGCTGCTGTGAGGCCCCTGCTGCTGTGAGGCCACTGCTGCTGTGAGGCCCTGCTGCTGTG
Organism: Eucyclogobius newberryi; assembly: GCF_026437365.1. Lineage (NCBI taxonomy): Eukaryota > Metazoa > Chordata > Actinopteri > Gobiiformes > Gobiidae > Eucyclogobius > Eucyclogobius newberryi. The sequence goes on along the minus strand of NW_027316312.1, from coordinate 12,661 downwards.
AGGCCCCTGTTGCTGTGAGGCCCTGCTGCTGTGAGGCCCCTGCTGCTGTGAGGCCCTGCTGCTGTGAGGCCCCTGCTGCTGTGAGGCCCTGTTGCTGTGAGGCCCTGCTGCTGTGAGGCCCCTGCTGCTGTGAGGCCCTGCTGCTGTGAGGCCCTGCTGCTGTGAGGCCCCTGCTGCTGTGAGGCCCTGTTGCTGTGAGGCCCTGTTGCTGTGAGGCCCCTGTTGCTGTGAGGCCCTGCTGCTGTGAGGCCCCTGTTGCTGTGAGGCCCTGCTGCTGTGAGGCCCCTGTTGCTGTGAGGCCCTGCTGCTGTGAGGCCCCTGCTGCTGTGAGTCCCTGTTGCTGTGAGGCCCCTGCTGCTGTGAGGCCCCTGCTGCTGTGAGGCCCTGCTGCTGTGAGGCCCTGTTGCTGTGAGGCCCTGCTGCTGTGAGGCCCCTGCTGCTGTGAGGCCCCTGCTGCTGTGAGGCCCTGTTGCTGTGAGGCCCTGCTGCTGTGAGGCCCTGCTGCTGTGAGGCCCTGCTGCTGTGAGGCCCCTGCTGCTGTGAGGCCCCTGTTGCTGTGAGGCCCTGCTGCTGTGAGGCCCCTGCTGCTGTGAGGCCCTGTTGCTGTGAGGCCCCTGCTGCTGTGAGGCCCTGCTGCTGTGAGGCCCCTGCTGCTGTGAGGCCCCTGCTGCTGTGAGGCCCTGTTGCTGTGAGGCCCTGTTGCTGTGAGGCCCCTGTTGCTGTGAGGCCCTGCTGCTGTGAGGCCCCTGTTGCTGTGAGGCCCTGCTGCTGTGAGGCCCCTGTTGCTGTGAGGCCCTGCTGCTGTGAGGCCCCTGCTGCTGTGAGGCCCCTGCTGCTGTGAGGCCCTGTTGCTGTGAGGCCCCTGCTGCTGTGTGGCCCCTGCTGCTGTGAGGCCCCTGCTGCTGTGAGGCCCCTGTTGCTGTGAGGCCCTGCTGCTGTGAGGCCCCTGCTGCTGTGAGGCCCTGTTGCTGTGAGGCCCCTGCTGCTGTGAGGCCCTGCTGCTGTGAGGCCCCTGCTGCTGTGAGGCCCCTGCTGCTGTGAGGCCCTGTTGCTGTGAGGCCCTGTTGCTGTGAGGCCCCTGTTGCTGTGAGGCCCTGCTGCTGTGAGGCCCCTGTTGCTGTGAGGCCCTGCTGCTGTGAGGCCCCTGTTGCTGTGAGGCCCTGCTGCTGTGAGGCCCCTGCTGCTGTGAGGCCCCTGCTGCTGTGTGGCCCCTGCTGCTGTGAGGCCCTGTTGCTGTGAGGCCCTGCTGCTGTGAGGCCCCTGCTGCTGTGAGGCCCTGTTGCTGTGAGGCACTGTTGCTGTGAGGCCCTGTTGCTGTGAGGCCCCTGCTGCTGTGAGGCCCTGCTGCTGTGAGGCCCTGCTGCTGTGAGGCCCCTGCTGCTGTGAGGCCCCTGCTGCTGTGAGGCCCTGCTGCTGTGAGGCCCTGTTGCTGTGAGGCCCTGCTGCTGTGAGGCCCCTGCTGCTGTGAGGCCCCTGCTGCTGTGAGGCCCCTGTTGCTGTGAGGCCCCTGCTGCTGTGAGGCCCCTGCTGCTGTGAGGCCCTGTTGCTGTGAGGCCCTGCTGCTGTGAGGCCCTGTTGCTGTGAGGCCCTGCTGCTGTGAGGCCCCTGCTGCTGTGAGGCCCCTGCTGCTGTGAGGCCCCTGCTGCTGTGAGGCCCTGTTGCTGTGAGGCCCTGTTGCTGTGAGGCCCTGCTGCTGTGAGGCCCCTGCTGCTGTGAGGCCCCTGCTGCTGTGAGGCCCTGTTGCTGTGAGGCCCCTGTTGCTGTGAGGCCCCTGCTGCTGTGAGGCCCCTGCTGCTGTGAGGCCCCTGCTGCTGTGAGGCCCCTGTTGCTGTGAGGCCCTGCTGCTGTGAGGCCCTGTTGCTGTGAGGCCCCTGTTGCTGTGAGGCCCCTGCTGCTGTGAGGCCCTGTTGCTGTGAGGCCCTGCTGCTGTGAGGCCCTGTTGCTGTGAGGCCCCTGCTGCTGTGAGGCCCCTGCTGCTGTGAGGCCCCTGTTGCTGTGAGGCCCTGCTGCTGTGAGGCCCTGTTGCTGTGAGGCCCCTGTTGCTGTGAGGCCCCTGCTGCTGTGAGGCCCTGTTGGTGTGAGGCCCTGCTGCTGTGAGGCCCCTGCTGCTGTGAGGCCCTGTTGCTGTGAGGCCCCTGCTGCTGTGAGGCCCCTGCTGCTGTGAGGCCCTGCTGCTGTGAGGCCCTGCTGCTGTGAGGCCCCTGCTGCTGTGAGGCCCCTGCTGCTGTGAGGCCCTGTTGCTGTGAGGCCCTGTTGCTGTGAGGCCCCTGTTGCTGTGAGGCCCCTGCTGCTGTGAGGCCCCTGCTGCTGTGAGGCCCCTGCTGCTGTGAGGCCCCTGTTGCTGTGAGGCCCTGCTGCTGTGAGGCCCTGTTGCTGTGAGGCCCTGCTGCTGTGAGGCCCCTGTTGCTGTGAGGCCCCTGCTGCTGTGAGGCCCCTGTTGCTGTGAGGCCCTGTTGCTGTGAGGCCCTGTTGCTGTGAGGCCCTGTTGCTGTGAGGCCCCTGCTGCTGTGAGGCCCCTGCTGCCCTGCTGCTGTGAGGCCCTGCTGCTGTGAGGCCCTGCTGCTGTGAGGCCCTGTTGCTGTGAGGCCCCTGCTGCTGTGAGGCCCTGTTGCTGTGAGGCCCTGTTGCTGTGAGGCCCCTGCTGCTGTGAGGCCCTGCTGCTGTGAGGCCCTGTTGCTGTGAGGCCCTGTTGCTGTGAGGCCCTGCTGCTGTGAGGCCCCTGCTGCTCTGTTGCTGTGAGGCCCCTGCTGCTGTGAGGCCCTGCTGCTGTGAGGCCCTGCTGCTGTGAGGCCCCTGCTGCTGTGAGGCCCTGTTGCTGTGAGGCCCCTGCTGCTGTGAGGCCCTGTTGCTGTGAGGCCCTGTTGCTGTGAGGCCCCTGCTGCTGTGAGGCCCTGCTGCTGTGAGGCCCTGCTGCTGTGAGGCCCTGCTGCTGTGAGGCCCCTGCTGCTGTGAGGCCCTGCTGCTGTGAGGCCCCTGCTGCTGTGAGGCCCCTGCTGCTGTGAGGCCCCTGCTGCTGTGAGGCCCTGTTGCTGTGAGGCCCTGTTGCTGTAAGGCCCCTGCTGCTGTGAGGCCCTGCTGCTGTGAGGCCCTGTTGCTGTGAGGCCCTGTTGCTGTGAGGCCCTGCTGCTGTGAGGCCCCTGCTGCTGTGAGGCCCCTGCTGCTGTGAGGCCCTGCTGCTGTGAGGCCCCTGCTGCTGTGAGGCCCTGCTGCTGTGAGGCCCCTGCTGCTGTGAGGCCCCTGCTGCTGTGAGGCCCCTGCTGCTGTGAGGCCCTGCTGCTGTGAGGCCCTGTTGCTGTGAGGCCCTGCTGCTGTGAGGCCCCTGCTGCTGTGAGGCCCTGTTGCTGTGAGGCCCCTGCTGCTGTGAGGCCCTGTTGCTGTGAGGCCCTGTTGCTGTGAGGCCCCTGCTGCTGTGAGGCCCTGTTGCTGTGAGGCCCTGTTGCTGTGAGGCCCCTGCTGCTGTGAGGCCCTGCTGCTGTGAGGCCCTGCTGCTGTGAGGCCCCTGCTGCTGTGAGGCCCTGCTGCTGTGAGGCCCCTGCTGCTGTGAGGCCCCTGCTGCTGTGAGGCCCTGTTGCTGTGAGGCCCTGTTGCTGTGAGGCCCCTGCTGCTGTGAGGCCCTGCTGCTGTGAGGCCCTGTTGCTGTGAGGCCCTGCTGCTGTGAGGCCCCTGCTGCTGTGAGGCCCCTGCTGCTGTGAGGCCCTGCTGCTGTGAGGCCCTGCTGCTGTGAGGCCCCTGCTGCTGTGAGGCCCCTGCTGCTGTGAGGCCCTGCTGCTGTGAGGCCCCTGCTGCTGTGAGGCCCTGTTGCTGTGAGGCCCCTGCTGCTGTGAGGCCCCTGCTGCTGTGAGGCCCCTGCTGCTGTGAGGCCCTGTTGCTGTGAGGCCCTGCTGCTGTGAGGCCCCTGCTGCTGTGAGGCCCTGTTGCTGTGAGGCCCCTGCTGCTGTGAGGCCCCTGCTGCTGTGAGGCCCCTGCTGCTGTGAGGCCCTGTTGCTGTGAGGCCCTGTTGCTGTGAGGCCCCTGCTGCTGTGAGGCCCTGTTGCTGTGAGGCCCTGCTGCTGTGAGGCCCCTGTTGCTGTGAGGCCCCTGCTGCTGTGAGGCCCCTGTTGCTGTGAGGCCCCTGTTGCTGTGAGGCCCCTGCTGCTGTGAGGCCCTGTTGCTGTGAGGCCCTGCTGCTGTGAGGCCCCTGTTGCTGTGAGGCCCCTGCTGCAGTGAGGCCCCTGTTGCTGTGAGGCCCCTGTTGCTGTGAGGCCCTGCTGCTGTGAGGCCCCTGCTGCTGTGAGGCCCTGCTGCTGTGAGGCCCCTGCTGCTGTGAGGCCCTGTTGCTGTGAGGCCCCTGCTGCTGTGAGGCCCTGCTGCTGTGAGGCCCCTGTTGCTGTGAGGCCCCTGCTGCTGTGAGGCCCTGTTGCTGTGAGGCCCCTGCTGCTGTGAGGCCCCTGCTGCTGTGAGGCCCCTGCTGCTGTGAGGCCCTGTTGCTGTGAGGCCCTGCTGCTGTGAGGCCCCTGCTGCTGTGAGGCCCTGCTGCTGTGAGGCCCCTGTTGCTGTGAGGCCCTGTTGCTGTGAGGCCCCTGCTGCTGTGAGGCCCCTGCTGCTGTGAGGCCCCTGCTGCTGTGAGGCCCTGCTGCTGTGAGGCCCCTGTTGCTGTGAGGCCCTGCTGCTGTGAGGCCCCTGCTGCTGTGAGGCCCCTGCTGCTGTGAGGCCCTGTTGCTGTGAGGCCCCTGCTGCTGTGAGGCCCCTGTTGCTGTGAGGCCCTGCTGCTGTGAGGCCCCTGCTGCTGTGAGGCCCCTGCTGCTGTGAGGCCCTGTTGCTGTGAGGCCCCTGCTGCTGTGAGGCCCCTGCTGCTGTGAGGCCCCTGTTGCTGTGAGGCCCCTGCTGCTGTGAGGCCCTGCTGCTGTGAGGCCCTGCTGCTGTGAGGCCCCTGCTGCTGTGAGGCCCCTGCTGCTGTGAGGCCCCTGCTGCCCTGTTGCTGTGAGGCCCTGCTGCTGTGAGGCCCCTGCTGCTGTGAGGCCCTGTTGCTGTGAGGCCCCTGCTGCTGTGAGGCCCTGTTGCTGTGAGGCCCTGTTGCTGTGAGGCCCTGTTGCTGTGAGGCCCCTGCTGCTGTGAGGCCCCTGCTGCTGTGAGGCCCCTGCTGCTGTGAGGCCCTGTTGCTGTGAGGCCCCTGCTGCTGTGAGGCCCTGTTGCTGTGAGGCCCCTGCTGCTGTGAGGCCCCTGCTGCTGTGAGGCCCCTGCTGCTGTGAGGCCCTGTTGCTGTGAGGCCCTGCTGCTGTGAGGCCCCTGCTGCTGTGAGGCCCTGTTGCTGTGAGGCCCCTGCTGCTGTGAGGCCCTGTTGCTGTGAGGCCCCTGCTGCTGTGAGGCCCCTGCTGCTGTGAGGCCCCTGCTGCTGTGAGGCCCTGTTGCTGTGAGGCCCTGTTGCTGTGAGGCCCCTGCTGCTGTGAGGCCCTGTTGCTGTGAGGCCCTGCTGCTGTGAGGCCCCTGTTGCTGTGAGGCCCCTGCTGCTGTGAGGCCCCTGTTGCTGTGAGGCCCCTGTTGCTGTGAGGCCCCTGCTGCTGTGAGGCCCTGTTGCTGTGAGGCCCTGCTGCTGTGAGGCCCCTGTTGCTGTGAGGCCCCTGCTGCAGTGAGGCCCCCTGTTGCTGTGAGGCCCCTGTTGCTGTGAGGCCCTGCTGCTGTGAGGCCCCTGCTGCTGTGAGGCCCTGCTGCTGTGAGGCCCCTGCTGCTGTGAGGCCCTGTTGCTGTGAGGCCCCTGCTGCTGTGAGGCCCTGCTGCTGTGAGGCCCCTGTTGCTGTGAGGCCCCTGCTGCTGTGAGGCCCTGTTGCTGTGAGGCCCCTGCTGCTGTGAGGCCCCTGCTGCTGTGAGGCCCCTGCTGCTGTGAGGCCCTGTTGCTGTGAGGCCCTGCTGCTGTGAGGCCCCTGCTGCTGTGAGGCCCTGCTGCTGTGAGGCCCCTGTTGCTGTGAGGCCCTGCTGCTGTGAGGCCCCTGCTGCTGTGAGGCCCCTGCTGCTGTGAGGCCCCTGCTGCTGTGAGGCCCTGCTGCTGTGAGGCCCCTGTTGCTGTGAGGCCCTGCTGCTGTGAGGCCCCTGCTGCTGTGAGGCCCCTGCTGCTGTGAGGCCCTGTTGCTGTGAGGCCCCTGCTGCTGTGAGGCCCCTGTTGCTGTGAGGCCCCTGCTGCTGTGAGGCCCCTGCTGCTGTGAGGCCCCTGCTGCTGTGAGGCCCTGTTGCTGTGAGGCCCCTGCTGCTGTGAGGCCCCTGCTGCTGTGAGGCCCCTGTTGCTGTGAGGCCCCTGCTGCTGTGAGGCCCTGCTGCTGTGAGGCCCCTGCTGCTGTGAGGCCCCTGCTGCTGTGAGGCCCCTGCTGCTGTGAGGCCCCTGCTGCCCTGTTGCTGTGAGGCCCTGCTGCTGTGAGGCCCCTGCTGCTGTGAGGCCCTGTTGCTGTGAGGCCCCTGCTGCTGTGAGGCCCTGTTGCTGTGAGGCCCCTGCTGCTGTGAGGCCCTGTTGCTGTGAGGCCCTGTTGCTGTGAGGCCCCTGCTGCTGTGAGGCCCTGTTGCTGTGAGGCCCTGTTGCTGTGAGGCCCCTGCTGCTGTGAGGCCCTGCTGCTGTGAGGCCCTGTTGCTGTGAGGCCCCTGCTGCTGTGAGGCCCCTGCTGCTGTGAGGCCCTGCTGCTGTGAGGCCCCTGCTGCTGTGAGGCCCCTGCTGCTGTGAGGCCCTGCTGCTGTGAGGCCCCTGCTGCTGTGAGGCCCTGTTGCTGTGAGGCCCCTGCTGCTGTGAGGCCCCTGCTGCTGTGAGGCCCCTGCTGCTGTGAGGCCCCTGTTGCTGTGAGGCCCTGCTGCTGTGAGGCCCCTGCCGCTGTGAGGCCCTGTTGCTGTGAGGCCCCTGCTGCTGTGAGGCCCTGTTGCTGTGAGGCCCCTGCTGCTGTGAGGCCCCTGCTGCTGTGAGGCCCCTGCTGCTGTGAGGCCCTTGCTTGCTGTGAGGCCCTGTTGCTGTGAGGCCCCTGCTGCTGTGAGGCCCTGTTGCTGTGAGGCCCTGCTGCTGTGAGGCCCCTGTTGCTGTGAGGCCCCTGCTGCAGTGAGGCCCCTGTTGCTGTGAGGCCCCTGTTGCTGTGAGGCCCCTGCTGCTGTGAGGCCCCTGCTGCTGTGAGGCCCTGCTGCTGTGAGGCCCCTGCTGCTGTGAGGCCCTGTTGCTGTGAGGCCCCTGCTGCTGTGAGGCCCCTGTTGCTGTGAGGCCCCTGCTGCTGTGAGGCCCCTGCTGCTGTGAGGCCCCTGCTGCTGTGAGGCCCTGTTGCTGTGAGGCCCCTGCTGCTGTGAGGCCCCTGCTGCTGTGAGGCCCCTGCTGCTGTGAGGCCCCTGTTGCTGTGAGGCCCTGTTGCTGTGAGGCCCCTGCTGCTGTGAGGCCCCTGCTGCTGTGAGGCCCCTGCTGCTGTGAGGCCCTGCTGCTGTGAGGCCCCTGTTGCTGTGAGGCCCTGCTGCTGTGAGGCCCCTGCTGCTGTGAGGCCCCTGCTGCTGTGAGGCCCCTGTTGCTGTGAGGCCCCTGCTGCTGTGAGGCCCCTGTTGCTGTGAGGCCCTGCTGCTGTGAGGCCCTGCTGCTGTGAGGCCCTGCTGCTGTGAGGCCCTGCTGCTGTGAGGCCCCTGCTGCTGTGAGGCCCCTGTTGCTGTGAGGCCCTGCTGCTGTGAGGCCCTGCTGCTGTGAGGCCCTGCTGCTGTGAGGCCCCTGCTGCTGTGAGGCCCCTGCTGCTGTGAGGCCCTGCTGCCTGTGCTGTGAGGCCCCTGCTGCTGTGAGGCCCCTGCTGCTGTGAGGCCCCTGTTGCTGTGAGGCCCCTGCTGCTGTGAGGCCCTGTTGCTGTGAGGCCCCTGCTGCTGTGAGGCCCCTGTTGCTGTGAGGCCCTGCTGCTGTGAGGCCCCTGTTGCTGTGAGGCCCTGTTGCTGTGAGGCCCCTGTTGCTGTGAGGCCCTGCTGCTGTGAGGCCCCTGCTGCTGTGAGGCCCTGCTGCTGTGAGGCCCTGTTGCTGTGAGGCCCCTGCTGCTGTGAGGCCCCTGCTGCTGTGAGGCCCTGTTGCTGTGAGGCCCCTGCTGCTGTGAGGCCCCTGCTGCTGTGAGGCCCCTGCTGCTGTGAGGCCCCTGCTGCTGTGAGGCCCCTGCTGCTGTGAGGCCCCTGCTGCTGTGAGGCCCTGTTGCTGTGAGGCCCTGTTGCTGTGAGGCCCCTGCTGCTGTGAGGCCCTGCTGCTGTGAGGCCCTGCTGCTCTGTTGCTGTGAGGCCCCTGCTGCTGTGAGGCCCTGCTGCTGTGAGGCCCCTGCTGCTGTGAGGCCCCCTGCTGCTGTGAGGCCCCTGCTGCTGTGAGGCCCTGTTGCTGTGAGGCCCTGTTGCTGTGAGGCCCCTGCTGCTGTGAGGCCCTGCTGCTGTGAGGCCCCTGCTGCTCTGTTGCTGTGAGGCCCCTGCTGCTGTGAGGCCCTGCTGCTGTGAGGCCCCTGCTGCTGTGAGGCCCCTGCTGCTGTGAGGCCCCTGCTGCTGTGAGGCCCTGTTGCTGTGAGGCCCCTGCTGCTGTGAGGCCCTGTTGCTGTGAGGCCCTGCTGCTGTGAGGCCCTGCTGCTGTGAGGCCCCTGCTGCTGTGAGGCCCTGCTGCTGTGAGGCCCTGTTGCTGTGAGGCCCCTGCTGCTGTGAGGCCCCTGCTGCTGTGAGGCCCCTGCTGCTCTGTTGCTGTGAGGCCCCTGCTGCTGTGAGGCCCCTGCTGCTGTGAGGCCCTGCTGCTGTGAGGCCCCTGCTGCTGTGAGGCCCTGCTGCTGTGAGGCCCCTGCTGCTGTGAGGCCCCTGCTGCTGTGAGGCCCCTGTTGCTGTGAGGCCCCTGCTGCTGTGAGGCCCCTGTTGCTGTGAGGCCCCTGCTGCTGTGAGGCCCTGCTGCTGTGAGGCCCTGCTGCTGTGAGGCCCTGCTGCTGTGAGGCCCTGCTGCTGTGAGGCCCTGCTGCTGTGAGGCCCCTGCTGCTGTGAGGCCCCTGCTGCTGTGAGGCCCCTGTTGCTGTGAGGCCCTGTTGCTGTGAGGCCCCTGCTGCTGTGAGGCCCTGCTGCTGTGAGGCCCTGTTGCTCTGAGGCCCCTGTTGCTGTGAGGCCCTGCTGCTGTGAGGCCCCTGCTGCTGTGAGGCCCCTGCTGCTGTGAGGCCCCTGCTGCTGTGAGGCCCCTGCTGCTGTGAGGCCCTGTTGCTGTGAGGCCCCTGCTGCTGTGAGGCCCTGCTGCTGTGAGGCCCCTGTTGCTGTGAGGCCCTGTTGCTGTGAGGCCCTGCTGCTGTGAGGCCCCTGCTGCTCTGTTGCTGTGAGGCCCCTGCTGCTGTGAGGCCCTGCTGCTGTGAGGCCCTGCTGCTGTGAGGCCCCTGCTGCTGTGAGGCCCTGTTGCTGTGAGGCCCCTGCTGCTGTGAGGCCCTGTTGCTGTGAGGGCCCTGTTGCTGTGAGGCCCTGCTGCTGTGAGGCCCTGCTGCTGTGAGGCCCTGCTGCTGTGAGGCCCCTGCTGCTGTGAGGCCCTGCTGCTGTGAGGCCCCTGCTGCTGTGAGGCCCCTGCTGCTGTGAGGCCCTGTTGCTGTGAGGCCCTGTTGCTGTGAGGCCCCTGCTGCTGTGAGGCCCTGCTGCTGTGAGGCCCTGTTGCTGTGAGGCCCTGTTGCTGTGAGGCCCCTGCTGCTGTGAGGCCCCTGCTGCTGTGAGGCCCTGTTGCTGTGAGGCCCTGTTGCTGTGAGGCCCTGCTGCTGTGAGGCCCCTGCTGCTCTGTTGCTGTGAGGCCCCTGCTGCTGTGAGGCCCTGCTGCTGTGAGGCCCCTGCTGCTGTGAGGCCCTGCTGCTGTGAGGCCCCTGCTGCTGTGAGGCCCTGTTGCTGTGAGGCCCCTGCTGCTGTGAGGCCCTGTTGCTGTGAGGCCCCTGTTGCTGTGAGGCCCCTGCTGCTGTGAGGCCCTGTTGCTGTGAGGCCCTGTTGCTGTGAGGCCCTGCTGCTGTGAGGCCCCTGCTGCTGTGAGGCCCTGCTGCTGTGAGGCCCCTGCTGCTGTGAGGCCCCTGCTGCTGTGAGGCCCCTGCTGCTGTGAGGCCCTGTTGCTGTGAGGCCCCTGCTGCTGTGAGGCCCCTGCTGCTGTGAGGCCCCTGCTGCTGTGAGGCCCCTGCTGCTGTGAGGCCCTGCTGCTGTGAGGCCCCTGCTGCTGTGAGGCCCCTGCTGCTGTGAGGCCCTGCTGCTGTGAGGCCCCTGCTGCTGTGAGGCCCCTGTTGCTGTGAGGCCCTGCTGCTGTGAGGCCCCTGCTGCTGTGAGGCCCTGCTGCTGTGAGGCCCCTGCTGCTGTGAGGCCCTGTTGCTGTGAGGCCCTGCTGCTGTGAGGCCCCTGCTGCTGTGAGGCCCCTGTTGCTGTGAGGCCCCTGCTGCTGTGAGGCCCCTGTTGCTGTGAGGCCCTGCTGCTGTGAGGCCCCTGCTGCTGTGAGGCCCTGCTGCTGTGAGGCCCCTGCTGCTGTGAGGCCCTGTTGCTGTGAGGCCCTGCTGCTGTGAGGCCCCTGCTGCTGTGAGGCCCCTGTTGCTGTGAGGCCCTGTTGCTGTGAGGCCCCTGTTGCTGTGAGGCCCTGCTGCTGTGAGGCCCCTGCTGCTGTGAGGCCCCTGTTGCTGTGAGGCCCTGCTGCTGTGAGGCCCCTGTTGCTGTGAGGCACTGTTGCTGTGAGGCCCTGCTGCTGTGAGGCCCCTGCTGCTGTGAGGCACTGTTGCTGTGAGGCCCCTGCTGCTGTGAGGCCCCTGTTGCTGTGAGGCCCCTGTTGCTGTGAGGCCCCTGTTGCTGTGAGGCCCTGCTGCTGTGAGGCCCTGTTGCTGTGAGGCCCTGCTGCTGTGAGGCCCCTGCTGCTGTGAGGCCCCTGCTGCTGTGAGGCCCTGCTGCTGTGAGGCCCCTGCTGCTGTGAGGCCCCTGCTGCTGTGAGGCCCTGTTGCTGTGAGGCCCTGCTGCTGTGAGGCCCCTGCTGCTGTGAGGCCCCTGCTGCTGTGAGGCCCTGTTGCTGTGAGGCCCCTGCTGCTGTGAGGCCCCTGCTGCCCTGCTGCTGTGAGGCCCCTGTTGCTGTGAGGCCCTGTTGCTGTGAGGCCCTGCTGCTGTGAGGCCCCTGCTGCTGTGAGGCCCCTGTTGCTGTGAGGCCCTGTTGCTGTGAGGCCCCTGTTGCTGTGAGGCCCTGCTGCTGTGAGGCCCCTGCTGCTGTGAGGCCCCTGTTGCTGTGAGGCACTGTTGCTCGTGAGGCCCCTGCTGCTGTGAGGCCCCTGCTGCTGTGAGGCCCCTGTTGCTGTGAGGCCCTGCTGCTGTGAGGCCCCTGTTGCTGTGAGGCCCTGCTGCTGTGAGGCCCTGTTGCTGTGAGGCCCCTGCTGCTGTGAGGCCCCTGTTGCTGTGAGGCCCCTGTTGCTGTGAGGCCCTGTTGCTGTGCGGCCCCTGCTGCTGTGAGGCCCTGCTGCTGTGAGGCCCCTGCTGCTGTGAGGCCCTGTTGCTGTGAGGCCCCTGCTGCTGTGAGGCCCCTGCTGCTGTGAGGCCCTTGCTGCTGTGAGGCCCTGCTGCTGTGAGGCCCCTGTTGCTGTGAGGCCCTGCTGCTGTGAGGCCCCTGCTGCTGTGAGGCCCCTGCTGCTGTGAGGCCCCTGCTGCTGTGAGGCCCTGTTGCTGTGAGGCCCCTGCTGCTGTGAGGCCCCTGCTGCTGTGAGGCCCCTGTTGCTGTGAGGCCCCTGCTGCTGTGAGGCCCTGCTGCTGTGAGGCCCCTGCTGCTGTGAGGCCCTGCTGCTGTGAGGCCCCTGTGCCCTGTTGCTGTGAGGCCCCTGCTGCTGTGAGGCCCCTGCTGCTGTGAGGCCCTTGTTGCTGTGAGGCCCCTGCTGCTGTGAGGCCCTGTTGCTGTGAGGCCCCTGCTGCTGTGAGGCCCCTGTTGCTGTGAGGCCCTGTTGCTGTGAGGCCCTGCTGCTGTGAGGCCCCTGCTGCTGTGAGGCCCTGCTGCTGTGAGGCCCCTGCTGCTGTGAGGCCCTGCTGCTGTGAGGCCCCTGCTGCTGTGAGGCCCCTGTTGCTGTGAGGCCCCTGCTGCTGTGAGGCCCCTGCTGCTGTGAGGCCCTGCTGCTGTGAGGCCCCTGCTGCTGTGAGGCCCCTGTTGCTGTGAGGCCCTGCTGCTGTGAGGCCCCTGTTGCTGTGAGGCCCCTGCTGCTGTGAGGCCCCTGTTGCTGTGAGGCCCCTGCTGCTGTGAGGCCCCTGTTGCTGTGAGGCCCTGCTGCTGTGAGGCCCCTGCTGCTGTGAGGCCCCTGCTGCTGTGAGGCCCCTGCTGCTGTGAGGCCCTGTTGCTGTGAGGCCCTGCTGCTGTGAGGCCCCTGCTGCTGTGAGGCCCCTGTTGCTGTGAGGCCCTGTTGCTGTGAGGCCCCTGCTGCTGTGAGGCCCTGCTGCTGTGAGGCCCCTGCTGCTGTGAGGCCCCTGTTGCTGTGAGGCCCTGCTGCTGTGAGGCCCCTGTTGCTGTGAGGCCTGTTGCTGTGAGGCCCTGCTGCTGTGAGGCCCCTGCTGCTGTGAGGCACTGTTGCTGTGAGGCCCTGCTGCTGTGAGGCCCCTGTTGCTGTGAGGCCCTGTTGCTGTGAGGCCCCTGTTGCTGTGAGGCCCTGCTGCTGTGAGGCCCTGTTGCTGTGAGGCCCCTGCTGCTGTGAGGCCCCTGCTGCTGTGAGGCCCTGCTGCTGTGAGGCCCCTG
>NW_027316311.1:0-29727 GCF_026437365.1 Eucyclogobius newberryi | reverse complement strand
AACTCAGTTTAAGATATTAACAGTGACTTCCTGTCATGTGACGCTGACGTGTCACTTCCTGTTTCCTGCAACTGAAGCTCGAGCGCTCCGAAAGGTTTTCACTTACCCCCTAGCCCCGCCCACTTCCTTGACTTACTCAGAGTCAAACAATGTTTTACAAAACACAGTGAAATATGAGGTTTAGTTCTGAAGAACGTGAATATCTCTAATAATGACATAAATGTGAAGATTTAAAGTAATGTTTGTTTTTGGGTCATTTTACACATTATTACACATTATTACACATTATTACACATTATTACACATTATTACACATTATTACACATTATTACACATTATTACACATTATTACACATTATTACACATTATTACACATTATTACACACGATGAACAAAGTGAGACTCACAAAAGCCTCTGAACAATGTTTGTCACATTCCAGGAATCTGAGAGTTCATTTTGTGAAAGCTTCACATTCCAACAAGACTAAACCAGGTCTAAACCAGGTCTAAACCAGGACTAAACCAGGTCTAGACCAGGTCTAAACCAGGTCTAAACCAGGTCTAAACCAGGACTAAACCAGGACTAAACCAGGTCTAAACCAGGACTAAACCAGGTCTAAACCAGGACTAAACCAGGTCTAAACCAGGTCTAAACCAGGACTAAACCAGGACTAAACCAGGTCTAAACCAGGACTAAACCAGGACTAAACCAGGACTAAACCAGGTCTAAACCAGGACTAAACCAGGACTAAACCAGGACTAAACCAGGTCTAAACCAGGACTAAACCAGGACTAAACCAGGACTAAACCAGGTCTAAACCAGGTCTAAACCAGGACTAAACCAGGTCTAAACCAGGACTAAACCAGGACTAAACCAGGTCTAAACCAGGTCTAAACCAGGTCAAAACCAGGTCTAAACCAGGACTAAACCAGGACTAAACCAGGTCTAAACCAGGACTAAACCAGGACTAAACCAGGTCTAAACCAGGTCTAAACCAGGACTAAACCAGGACTAAACCAGGTCTAAACCAGGTCTAAACCAGGTCTAAACCAGGACTAAACCAGGACTAAACCAGGTCTAAACCAGGACTAAACCAGGTCTAAACCAGGACTAAACCAGGTCTAAACCAGGTCTAAACCAGGACTAAACCAGGACTAAACCAGGTCTAAACCAGGACTAAACCAGGTCTAAACCAGGACTAAACCAGGACTAAACCAGGTCTAGACCAGGTCTAAACCAGGTCTAAACCAGGACTAAACCAGGTCTAAACCAGGTCTAAACCAGGACTAAACCAGGACTAAACCAGGTCTAAACCAGGACTAAACCAGGACTAAACCAGGTCTAAACCAGGACTAAACCAGGACTAAACCAGGTCTAAACCTGGTCTAAACCAGGTCTAAACCAGGTCTAAACCAGGACTAAACCAGGACAAAAACCAGGTCTAAACCAGGTCTAAACCAGGTCTAAACCAGGACTAAACCAGGTCTAAACCAGGTCTAAACCAGGACTAAACCAGGTCTAAACCAGGACTAAACCAGGACTAAACCAGGACTAAACCAGGTCTAAACCAGGTCTAAACCAGGTCTAAACCAGGACTAAACCAGGTCTAAACCAGGTCTAAACCAGGTCTAAACCAGGACTAAACCAGGACTAAACCAGGTCTAAACCAGGACTAAACCAGGTCTAAACCAGGACTAAACCAGGACTAAACCAGGTCTAAACCAGGACTAAACCAGGACTAAACCAGGTCTAAACCAGGACTAAACCAGGTCTAAACCAGGACTAAACCAGGTCTAAACCAGGTCTAAACCAGGACTAAACCAGGTCTAAACCAGGTCTAAACCAGGTCTAAAGCAGGACTAAACCAGGTCTAAACCAGGTCTAAACCAGGACTAAACCAGGACTAAACCAGGTCTAAACCAGGTCTAAACCAGGTCTAAACCAGGACTAAACCAGGACTAAACCAGGTCTAAACCAGGTCTAAACCAGGTCTAAACCAGGACTAAACCAGGTCTAAACCAGGTCTAAACCAGGACTAAACCAGGTCTAAACCAGGACTAAACCAGGACTAAACCAGGACTAAACCAGGTCTAAACCAGGACTAAACCAGGTCTAAACCAGGTCTAAACCAGGACTAAACCAGGACTAAACCAGGTCTAAACCAGGTCTAAACCAGGACTAAACCAGGACTAAACCAGGTCTAAACCAGGTCTAAACCAGGTCTAAACCAGGACTAAACCAGGACTAAACCAGGACTAAACCAGGTCTAAACCAGGTCTAAACCAGGTCTAAACCAGGACTAAACCAGGTCTAAACCAGGTCTAAACCAGGACTAAACCAGGTCTAAACCAGGACTAAACCAGGACTAAACCAGGACTAAACCAGGTCTAAACCAGGACTAAACCAGGTCTAAACCAGGTCTAAACCAGGTCTAAACCAGGACTAAACCAGGTCTAAACCAGGACTAAACCAGGTCTAAACCAGGACTAAACCAGGTCTAAACCAGGTCTAAACCAGGACTAAACCAGGACTAAACCAGGTCTAAACCAGGACTAAACCAGGTCTAAACCAGGACTAAACCAGGTCTAAACCAGGTCTAAACCAGGACTAAACCAGGTCTAAACCAGGTCTAAACCAGGACTAAACCAGGACTAAACCAGGTCTAAACCAGGTCTAAACCAGGTCTAAACCAGGACTAAACCAGGACTAAACCAGGTCTAAACCAGGTCTAAACCAGGTCTAAACCAGGACTAAACCAGGTCTAAACCAGGTCTAAACCAGGACTAAACCAGGTCTAAACCAGGACTAAACCAGGACTAAACCAGGTCTAAACCAGGTCTAAACCAGGTCTAAACCAGGACTAAACCAGGTCTAAACCAGGTCTAAACCAGGTCTAAACCAGGACTAAACCAGGACTAAACCAGGTCTAAACCAGGACTAAACCAGGTCTAAACCAGGACTAAACCAGGTCTAAACCAGGACTAAACCAGGACTAAACCAGGTCTAAACCAGGTCTAAACCAGGACTAAACCAGGACTAAACCAGGTCTAAACCAGGACTAAACCAGGACTAAACCAGGTCTAAACCAGGACTAAACCAGGACTAAACCAGGTCTAAACCAGGTCTAAACCAGGTCTAAACCAGGACTAAACCAGGACTAAACCAGGTCTAAACCAGGTCTAAACCAGGTCTAAACCAGGACTAAACCAGGTCTAAACCAGGTCTAAACCAGGACTAAACCAGGACTAAACCAGGACTAAACCAGGTCTAAACCAGGACTAAACCAGGTCTAAACCAGGTCTAAACCAGGTCTAAACCAGGACTAAACCAGGACTAAACCAGGACTAAACCAGGTCTAAACCAGGTCTAAACCAGGACTAAACCAGGACTAAACCAGGTCTAAACCAGGACTAAACCAGGTCTAAACCAGGACTAAACCAGGTCTAAACCAGGTCTAAACCAGGACTAAACCAGGTCTAAACCAGGTCTAAACCAGGACTAAACCAGGACTAAACCAGGTCTAAACCAGGACTAAACCAGGACTAAACCAGGTCTAAACCAGGTCTAAACCAGGTCTAAACCAGGACTAAACCAGGACTAAACCAGGTCTAAACCAGGTCTAAACCAGGTCTAAACCAGGACTAAACCAGGTCTAAACCAGGTCTAAACCAGGACTAAACCAGGTCTAAACCAGGACTAAACCAGGACTAAACCAGGACTAAACCAGGTCTAAACCAGGACTAAACCAGGTCTAAACCAGGACTAAACCAGGTCTAAACCAGGTCTAAACCAGGACTAAACCAGGACTAAACCAGGTCTAAACCAGGACTAAACCAGGACTAAACCAGGTCTAAACCAGGACTAAACCAGGACTAAACCAGGTCTAAACCAGGTCTAAACCAGGTCTAAACCAGGACTAAACCAGGTCTAAACCAGGTCTAAACCAGGACTAAACCAGGTCTAAACCAGGACTAAACCAGGTCTAAACCAGGACTAAACCAGGTCTAAACCAGGACTAAACCAGGACTAAACCAGGTCTAAACCAGGTCTAAACCAGGACTAAACCAGGACTAAACCAGGTCTAAACCAGGACTAAACCAGGTCTAAACCAGGACTAAACCAGGTCTAAACCAGGTCTAAACCAGGACTAAACCAGGACTAAACCAGGTCTAAACCAGGTCTAAACCAGGTCTAAACCAGGACTAAACCAGGACTAAACCAGGTCTAAACCAGGTCTAAACCAGGTCTAAACCAGGACTAAACCAGGTCTAAACCAGGTCTAAACCAGGACTAAACCAGGTCTAAACCAGGACTAAACCAGGACTAAACCAGGACTAAACCAGGTCTAAACCAGGACTAAACCAGGTCTAAACCAGGTCTAAACCAGATCTAAACCAGGACTAAACCAGGTCTAAACCAGGACTAAACCAGGTCTAAAACAGGACTAAACCAGGACTAAACCAGGTCTAAACCAGGTCTAAACCAGGTCTAAACCAGGACTAAACCAGGACTAAACCAGGTCTAAACCAGGACTAAACCAGGACTAAACCAGGTCTAAACCAGGTCTAAACCAGGTCTAAACCAGGACTAAACCAGGACTAAACCAGGTCTAAACCAGGTCTAAACCAGGTCTAAACCAGGACTAAACCAGGTCTAAACCAGGTCTAAACCAGGACTAAACCAGGTCTAAACCAGGACTAAACCAGGACTAAACCAGGACTAAACCAGGTCTAAACCAGGACTAAACCAGGTCTAAACCAGGACTAAACCAGGACTAAACCAGGACTAAACCAGGACTAAACCAGGACTAAACCAGGTCTAAACCAGGACTAAACCAGGACTAAACCAGGACTAAACCAGGACTAAACCAGGTCTAAACCAGGACTAAACCAGGTCTAAACCAGGACTAAACCAGGACTAAACCAGGTCTAAACAAAGGCAGGTCTGAGCATGAAAGAAGAGACAGTGATGAATGAAGCGATGAGCTCATGACACAAACTCTGACAAAGAGAGAGAGTGTGTCACATGCCCCTCCCCCTGTGTCAGATGCCCCTCCCCCTGTGTCAGATGCCCCTCCCCCTGTGTCAGATGCCCCTCCCCCTGTGTCAGATGCCCCTCCCTGTGTCACATGCCCCTCCCCCTGTGTCACATGCCCCTCCCCCTGTGTCAGATGCCCCTCCCCCTGTGTCAGATGCCCCTCCCCCTGTGTCAGATGCCCCTCCCTGTGTCCATGTCTCACCGGCAGCACTGGGTCGTTTGCTGAATGTCCCGTCGCTTCTTCAGCTTCATATTTGTAATGATCTAAAGCGGCGCAGAAGAATCCAGGCTGGACATCTGAACACTGACGACCAATCAGGTTCTGTCTGCAGGGACACTGTCCACTGTCCATCACACACCTGTGAGGGGAGGACAGGGAGGCAGGGGAGGACAGGGGAGGACAGAGGAGGACAGGGAGGCAGGGGAGACAGGGGAGGACAGAGGAGGACAGGGAGGCAGGGGAGACAGGGGAGGACAGAGGAGGAAAGGGGAGGACAGGAGAGGACAGGAGAGGACAGGCGAGACAATATTTAGCTTGTTTATTTTCCATGTCAGAAAAAAGTGTAAATGATTTTCCAGATCTAGTGTCACCGGTTGTGCAGAGCTCCGCCCACATCACAGTCACACGAGCGACAACCGGACACATGGTCACTGAGGCCCCAGAACCCCGGCTGCAGAGGGACAACTTAGAGTTAGACTTAGAGCTAAAGTTAGAGCTAAAGTTAGAGCTAAAGTTAGAGCTAAAGTTAGAGTTAGAGTTAAAGATAGAGTTAAAGTTAGAGTTAAAGTTAGAGTTAGAGCTAAAGTTAAAGTTAAAGTTAGAGCTAAAGTTAGAGTTAGAGCTAAAGTTAAAGTTAAAGTTAGAGTTAAAGTTAAAGTTAGAGTTAGAGTTAAAGTTAGAGTTAAAGTTAGAGTTAGAGCTAAAGTTAGAGCTAAAGTTAGAGTTAAAGTTAAAGTTAGAGTTAAAGTTAGAGTTAGAGCTAAAGTTAAAGTTAAAGTTAGAGTTAAAGTTAGAGTTAAAGTTAGAGTTAGAGTTAAAGTTAGAGTTAGAGTTAAAGTTAGAGTTAAAGTTAGAGTTAGAGCTAAAGTTAGAGCTAAAGTTAGAGTTAAAGTTAAAGTTAGAGTTAAAGTTAGAGTTAGAGCTAAAGTTAAAGTTAAAGTTAGAGCTAAAGTTAGAGTTAGAGCTAAAGTTAAAGTTAAAGTTAGAGTTAAAGTTAGAGTTAAAGTTAGAGTTAGAGTTAAAGTTAGAGTTAGAGTTAAAGTTAGAGTTAAAGTTAGAGTTAGAGCTAAAGTTAGAGTTAAAGTTAGAGTTACCAGACACTGGTCGCAGTATCGTCCCGTCACGTATCGTTTACAGGAACAGTCTCCACTGATCTGGTCACACGGCGCCGCCATCAGGACGATGCCCCGCGGGTCACAGCTGCACGCTGAGGACAGGACAGGGACAGGACAGGGACAGGACAGGGACACAAAGACGCGTGGTGAGGAGCTGCCTCAGAATGCCTCAGATGCCCTCCCATACTCACGCTGGCAGCCCTGGGGGTCGCTCAGGTGCCTCAGATGCCCTCCCATACTCACGCTGGCAGCCCTGGGGGTCGCTCAGGTGCCTCAGATGCCCTCCCATACTCACGCTGGCAGCCCTGGGGGTCGCTCAGGTGCCTCAGATGCCCTCCCATACTCACGCTGGCAGCCCTGGGGGTCGCTCAGGTGCCTCAGATGCCCTCCCATACTCACGCTGGCAGCCCTGGGGGTCGCTCAGGTGCCTCAGATGCCCTCCCATACTCACGCTGGCAGCCCTGGGGGTCGCTCAGGTGCCTCAGATGCCCTCCCATACTCACGCTGGCAGCCCTGGGGGTCGCTCAGGTGCCTCAGATGCCCTCCCATACTCACGCTGGCAGCCCTGGGGGTCGCTCAGGTGCCTCAGATGCCCTCCCATACTCACGCTGGCAGCCCTGGGGGTCGCTCAGGTGCCTCAGATGCCCTCCCATACTCACGCTGGCAGCCCTGGGGGTCGCTCAGGTGCCTCAGATGCCCTCCCATACTCACGCTGGCAGCCCTGGGGGTCGCTCAGGTGCCTCAGATGCCCTCCCATACTCACGCTGGCAGCCCTGGGGGTCGCTCAGGTGCCTCAGATGCCCTCCCATACTCACGCTGGCAGCCCTGGGGGTCGCTCAGGTGCCTCAGATGCCCTCCCATACTCACGCTGGCAGCCCTGGGGGTCGCTCAGGTGCCTCAGATGCCCTCCCATACTCACGCTGGCAGCCCTGGGGGTCGCTCAGGTGCCTCAGATGCCCTCCCATACTCACGCTGGCAGCCCTGGGGGTCGCTCAGGTGCCTCAGATGCCCTCCCATACTCACGCTGGCAGCCCTGGGGGTCGCTCAGGTGCCTCAGATGCCCTCCCATACTCACGCTGGCAGCCCTGGGGGTCGCTCAGGTGCCTCAGATGCCCTCCCATACTCACGCTGGCAGCCCTGGGGGTCGCTCAGGTGCCTCAGATGCCCTCCCATACTCACGCTGGCAGCCCTGGGGGTCGCTCAGGTGCCTCAGATGCCCTCCCATACTCACGCTGGCAGCCCTGGGGGTCGCTCAGGTGCCTCAGATGCCCTCCCATACTCACGCTGGCAGCCCTGGGGGTCGCTCAGGTGCCTCAGATGCCCTCCCATACTCACGCTGGCAGCCCTGGGGGTCGCTCAGGTGCCTCAGATGCCCTCCCATACTCACGCTGGCAGCCCTGGGGGTCGCTCAGGTGCCTCAGATGCCCTCCCATACTCACGCTGGCAGCCCTGGGGGTCGCTCAGGTGCCTCAGATGCCCTCCCATACTCACGCTGGCAGCCCTGGGGGTCGCTCAGGTGCCTCAGATGCCCTCCCATACTCACGCTGGCAGCCCTGGGGGTCGCTCAGGTGCCTCAGATGCCCTCCCATACTCACGCTGGCAGCCCTGGGGGTCGCTCAGGTGCCTCAGATGCCCTCCCATACTCACGCTGGCAGCCCTGGGGGTCGCTCAGGTGCCTCAGATGCCCTCCCATACTCACGCTGGCAGCCCTGGGGGTCGCTCAGGTGCCTCAGATGCCCTCCCATACTCACGCTGGCAGCCCTGGGGGTCGCTCAGGTGCCTCAGATGCCCTCCCATACTCACGCTGGCAGCCCTGGGGGTCGCTCAGGTGCCTCAGATGCCCTCCCATACTCACGCTGGCAGCCCTGGGGGTCGCTCAGGTGCCTCAGATGCCCTCCCATACTCACGCTGGCAGCCCTGGGGGTCGCTCAGGCTCAGGCCGTAGAATCCGTCTTTACAGTCGTCGCATCTCAGGCCTCGGACATTGTCTTTGCAGCGACACTGACCCGAGATCTGCCCCAGATCCAGATCTGTGTGACCGTCACAGACGCCGCCCTCCAGAGAGCCGACTGGGTCACAGTCACAGGCTGAGGGGAGGGGCCACATTCACATTACATTCACGAGGCCACAGGGAAAACTCTATGTTTCTTTTATTATTTGATTGAATGACTTGAGTTCTGGTTTGTCCCACAGAGACACAAAGATCAGACCTTAAAGTAGCAACAAAATGACTTATATTTATATGAAAACATTAGACTAAAGTAAACTACAGAAAAGTGTCTTTTATATCTCTAAATGTCCGTTTGTAAAGCTCTAAAGTCTGAAGTTCTGCAGGAGAAAGAGTTTTTCATGAGCTCAGACTAAACAGAGAAAACAGGAGTTCCTCAGGGACGTGTTTTGTCCTTGATTCTTTTTAACCTTCAAACTGAACTAAATATTTCACGATAATAATCTTACACCGGCGACGCCCCACGGACATATATATATATGTACACATATATATGTACACATATATATATGTACACATATATATGTACACATATATATGTGTACATATATATATGTACACATATATATATGTGAACATATATGTACACATATATATGTGTACACATATATATATATGTACACATATATATATGTGTACATATATATATGTGTACATATATATATGTGTACACATATATATATGTGAACATATATGTACACATATATATGTACACATATATATGTGTACACATATATATATGTGAACATATATGTACACATATATATATGTACACATATATATGTACACATATATATATGTACACATATATATATGTGTACATATATATATATGTGTACACATATATATGTGTACATATATGTTCACATATATATATGTGTACACATATATATATGTACACATATATATATGTACACATATATATATGTGTACACATATATATGTGTACATATATATGTACACATATATATGTACACAGGCTGCTGAACGTAGATATTTTATTTTATTTATTTGTATCTATCAACAGAAACCGAGTGTTCACGTTATAAATGGGACCAACAGTCGCTTGAGTTCTCAAATCCCCTATTATTCCTTTAATGACAATAATAACTACATTGTGTTTAATTATAATATTATAATTAGTATCATGAAGTATATCTAATGACAGTCTTACGTCTGCAGACTTGGGGGTCCCTGGGGTCTCTTTGGGGGTCTTTATAGTAGAAGGGTCTGCAGCTCTCACAGTTACGGCCCATAGTGTTGTGCAGACACAGGTCACACACGCCGCCGCTGCTGTTTCCTGTGGCCAAATACACCGCCATGTCGAAGTGACAGCTGGAGGCGTGGCCATGGCACTCGCACTCTGGAACACCACAGGGACGAAAAGGACAAAAGACATATTTCATTCTTAATTCACAAGACAAACATCAGTAAAGTGAAAGGGGGCGTGTCTAACAGGTGTGGGGCGGGGCTTACCTCTGCAAGTGTGAGGGGGCGTGTCTAACAGGTGTGGGGCGGGGCTTACCTCTGCAGGTGTGGGCGGGGCCTGGGCGGGGCTTACTTCTGCAGGTGTGGGCGGGGCCTGGGTGTGGCTTACCTCTGCAGGTGTGGGCGGGGCCTGGGCGGGGCTTACCTCTGCAGGTGTGGGCGTGGCTTACCTCTGCAGGTGTGGGGCTCCAGGGCCTCGGCCGGGCTCCAGGGCAGGTCGTGGTGAAAGTCTCTGCAGCGTTCACAGTTCAGTCCTTCAGTTTTGTGTTTGCAAACGCAGCGACCGTGAATCTGGAACCACGAGTTTGGGACGACATCAACCAGAGAAAACACCATAAGAAAGACAGATGCCCTCCCTCACCACGCCCAGGCCCCTGTGTGTGTCAGATGCCCTCCTTCACCACGCCCGGGGCCCCTGTGTGTGTCAGATGCCCTCACCATGCTCGGGCCCCTGTGTGTGTCAGATGCCCTCCCTCACCACGCCCAGGGTTAGGGTTAGGGTTAGCCCGGGGCCCCTGTGTGTGTCAGATGCCCTCCCTCACCACGCCCGGGGCCCCTGTGTGTGTCAGATGCCCTCCCTCACCACGCCCAGGGTTAGGGTTAGGGTTAGCCCAGGGCCCCTGTGTGTGTCAGATGCCCTCACCATGCCCGGGCCCCTGTGTGTGTCAGATGCCCTCCCTCACCACGCCTGGGCCCCTGTGTGTGTCAGATGCCCTCACCATGCCCGGGCCCCTGCGTGTGTCAGATGCCCTCACCATGCCCGGGCCCCTGGCGCTCACTCCGGGCACCGGCGCACACTCGGAGGCGTGGCCGTAGCAGAAGCAGCTTCCTCGCACCACCAGCTCTTTTATGGCAAAGTAATATTTCTGTAAAACGTCCGAACGTCGATCCAGAAGATCGTCTCCCAGAGTGTTCAGCTTTGTCAGGTTTATGCGCAGGTTTGTGATGCGCAGCAGCTCTAGAACACGGAACATGGAACACACGTGACGAAGGGTTTAAACATGGATGGAACACACGTGACGAAGGGTTTGAACATGGAGTGAACACGCGTGATGAAGGGTTTAAACATGGACGGAACACGCGTGATGAAGGGTTTAAACATGGACGGAACACGCGTGATGAAGGGTTTAAACATGGACGGAACACGCGTGATGAAGGGTTTGAACATGGACGGAACACGCGTGAGGAAGGGTTTGAACATGGACGGAACACGCGTGATGAAGGGTTTGAACATGGACGGAACACGCGTGATGAAGGGTTTGAACATGGACGGAACACACGTGATGAAGGGTTTGAACATGGACGGAACACGCGTGATGAAGGGTTTAAACATGGACGGAACACACGTGATGAAGGGTTTGAACATGGACGGAACACGCGTGATGAAGGGTTTAAACATGGACGGAACACACGTGATGAAGGGTTTAAACATGGACGGAACACGCGTGATGAAGGGTTTGAACATGGACGGAACACACGTGATGAAGGGTTTGAACATGGAGTGAACACGCGTGATGAAGGGTTTGAACATGGACGGAACACGCGTGAGGAAGGGTTTGAACATGTACGGAACACGCGTGATGAAGGGTTTGAACATGGACGGAACACACGTGATGAAGGGTTTAAACATGGACGGAACACGCGTGATGAAGGGTTTGAACATGGACGGAACACGCGTGATGAAGGGTTTGAACATGGACGGAACACGCGTGATGAAGGGTTTAAACATGGACGGAACACACGTGATGAAGGGTTTGAACATGGACGGAACACACGTGATGAAGGGTTTGAACATGGACGGAACACGCGTGATGAAGGGTTTAAACATGGACGGAACACACGTGATGAAGGGTTTGAACATGGACGGAACACGCATGATGAAGGGTTTGAACATGGATGGAACACACGTGACGAAGGGTTTGAACATGGACGGAACACGTGTGATGAAGGGTTTGAACATGGAGTGAACACACGTGATGAAGGGTTTGAACATGGACGGAACAGGCATGATGAAGGGTTTGAACATGGACGGAACACGCGTGATGAAGGGTTTGAACATGGACGGAACACACGTGATGAAGGGTTTGAACATGGACGGAACACGCATGATGAAGGGTTTGAACATGGACGGAACACGCGTGATGAAGGGTTTGAACATGGACGGAAAACGCGTGAGGAAGGGTTTGAACATGGACGGAACACGCGTGATGAAGGGTTTGAACATGGACGGAACACACGTGATGAAGGGTTTGAACATGGACGGAACACGCATGATGAAGGGTTTGAACATGGATGGAACACACGTGACGAAGGGTTTGAACATGGACGGAACACGCGTGATGAAGGGTTTGAACATGGACGGAACACGCGTGATGAAGGGTTTAAACATGGACGGAACAGGCATGATGAAGGGTTTGAACATGGACGGAACACACGTGATGAAGGGTTTGAACATGGACGGAACACACGTGATGAAGGGTTTGAACATGGACGGAACACGCGTGATGAAGGGTTTAAACATGGACGGAACACACGTGATGAAGGGTTTGAACATGGACGGAACACACGTGATGAAGGGTTTGAACATGGACGGAACACGCGTGATGAAGGGTTTAAACATGGACGGAACACACGTGATGAAGGGTTTGAACATGGACGGAACACACGTGATGAAGGGTTTGAACATGGACAGAACACGCGTGATGAAGGGTTTAAACATGGACGGAACACACGTGATGAAGGGTTTGAACATGGACGGAACACGCGTGATGAAGGGTTTGAACATGGATGGAACACGCGTGAGGAAGGGTTTGAACATGGACGGAACACACGTGATGAAGGGTTTGAACATGGACGGAACACACGTGATGAAGGGTTTGAACATGGACGGAACACACGTGATGAAGGGTTTGAACATGGACGGAACAGGCGTGATGAAGGGTTTAAACATGGACGGAACACGCGTGATGAAGGGTTTGAACATGGACGGAACAGGCGTGATGAAGGGTTTGAACATGGACGGAACACGCGTGATGAAGGGTTTGAACATGGACGGAACACGCGTGATGAAGGGTTTAAACATGGACGGAACACGCGTGATGAAGGGTTTGAACATGGACGGAACACGCGTGATGAAGGGTTTAAACATAGACGGAACACGCGTGATGAAGGGTTTGAACATGGACGGAACACGCGTGATGAAGGGTTTGAACATGGACGGAACACACGTGATGAAGGGTTTGAACATGGACGGAACACACGTGATGAAGGCTTTAAACATGGACGGAACACACGTGATGAAGGGTTTGAACATGGACGGAACACACGTGATGAAGGGTTTAAACATGGACGGAACACGCGTGATGAAGGGTTTAAACATGGACGGAACAGGCGTGATGAAGGGTTTAAACATGGAAGGAACAGGCGTGATGAAAGGTTTGAACATGGAGTGAACAGCCGTGATGAAGGGTTTGAACATGGACGGAACAGGCGTGATGAAGGGTTTGAACATGGACGGAACAGGCGTGATGAAGGGTTTGAACATGGACGGAACAGGCGTGATGAAGGGTTTGAACATGGACGGAACAGGCGTGATGAAGGGTTTGAACATGGACGGAACAGGCGTGATGAAGGGTTTGAACATGGACGGAACAGGCGTGATGAAGGGTTTGAACATGGACGGAACAGGCGTGATGAAGGGTTTGAACATGGACGGAACAGGCGTGATGAAGGGTTTGAACATTGACGGAACAGGCGTGATGAAGGGTTTAAAAACAGACAGAACACGCGTGACGAAGGGTTCCACCTCGCGTACCTTGGATATCGAGTCCGTACGGATCCTTCACGTGGATCGCCGGGTCCAGGACTTTGTAAATGACCTGAAAACAACAAACTCCACATGTGTCATTTATTGAACCTGATGCACGTCCTCCGTGTTCCTGAGGGGGGCGCTCACCTCGCCGTCTGTGGAGGGTTCGATGTCCGAGTATCGCTCTTCACAAATCACGTCGTTGTTGTGTCTCAAACTGCCGGACGAGACCTGAGGAAACGTCCTGGAACAGTTCTGAGCGAAGAACCGATACGGCCTCCAAGAGCGACCGAAGTCCGCCGAGCGCTCGATGACCATGGCAGCCGGACGGAAGGTCTGAGGGAGGCAGAACGGGACTAGAACAGGTCTAGAGTAGGACTAGAACAGGACTAGAACTGGACTAGAAAAGGTTTAGAACTGGACCAGAACAGGTCTAGAACAGGACTAGAACAGGTCTAGAACAGGATTACAACAGGTCTAGAACAGGACTAGAACTGGACAAGAGCAGGACTAGAAGAGGTCTAGAACCGGACTAGAACTGTACTAGAAAAGGACTAGAACTGGACCAGAACAGGTCAAGAACAGGACTAAAACAGGTCTAGAACAGGATTAGAACAGGTCTAGAACAGGACTAGAACTGGACAAGAACAGGACTAGAAGAGGTCTAGAACCGGACTAGAACTGGACTAGGACAGGACTAGAACAGGACTAGAACTGGACTAGAACTGGACTAGAACAGGTCTAGAACAGGACTCGAACAGGTCTAGAACAGGACTAGAACAGGTCTAGAACAGGACTAGAATAGGTCTAGAACTGGACTAGAACAGGACTAGAACTGGACCAGAACAGGTCTAGAACAGGACTAGAACAGGTCTAGAACAGGATTACAACAGGTCTAGAACAGGACTAGAACTGGACAAGAGCAGGACTAGAAGAGGTCTAGAACCGGACTAGAACTGGACTAGAAAAGGACTAGAACTGGACCAGAACAGGTCTAGAACAGGACTAAAACAGGTCTAGAACAGGATTAGAACAGGTCTAGAACAGGACTAGAACTGGACAAGAACAGGACTAGAAGAGGTCTAGAACCGGACTAGAACTGGACTAGGACAGGACTAGAACAGGACTAGAACTGGACTAGAACTGGACTAGAACAGGACTAGAACAGGTCTAGAACAGGACTCGAACAGGTCTAGAACAGGACTAGAACAGGTATAGAACAGGACTAGAACAGGTCTAGAACAGGTCTAGAACATGATAAGAACAGGTCTAGAACAGGACTAGAACTGGACAAGAACTGGACTAGAACAGGTCTAGAACTGGACTAGAACTGGACTAGAACTGGACTAGAACAGGACTAGAACAAGACTAGAACAGGACTAGAACAGGTCTAGAACAGGACTAGAACAGGTCTAGAACAGGTCTAGAACAGGACTAGAACTGGACAAGAACAGGACTAGAACAGGTCTAGAACCGGACTAGAACTGGACTAGAACAGGTCTAGACCAGGACTAGAACTGGACTAGGACAGGACTAGAACAGGACTAGAACAGGACTAGAACTGGACTAGAACTGGACTAGGACAGGACTAGAACAGGACTAGAACAGGACTAGAACTGGACTAGAACAGGACTAGAACAGGACTAGAACAGGAGTAGAACTGGACAAGAACAGGACTAGAACAGGACTAGAACTGGACTAGAACTGGACTAGAACAGGACTAGAACAGGTCTAGAACAGGACTAGAACAGGACTCGAACAGGTCTAGAACAGGACTAGAACAGGTCTAGAACAGGACTAGAACAGGACTAGAACAGGTCTAGAACAGGACTAGAACTGGACTAGAACAGGACTAGAACAGGACTAGAACAGGTCTAGAACAGGACTAGAACAGGTCTAGAACAGGACTAGAACAGGACTAGAACAGGTCTAGAAAAAGACTAGAAAAGGACTAGAACAGGTCTAGAAAAGGACTAGAACAGGTCTAGAACAGGATTAGAACAGGTCTAGAACAGGACTAGAACTGGACAAGAACAGGACTAGAACTGGACTAGAACAGGACTAGAACAGGACTAGAACTGAACTAGAACAAGACTAGAACAGGACTAGAACAGGTCTAGAACAGGTCTAGAAAAGGACTAGAAGGGGACTAGAACAGAATTAGGACAGGACTAGAACTGGACTAGAACTGGACTAGAACAGGTCTAGGACAGGACTAGAACTAGACTAGAACATGTCTAGAACAGGTCTAGAAAAGGACTAGAAAAAGACTAGACTAGGACTAGAACAGGACTAGAACAGGACTAGGACAGGACTAGAACTGGGCTAGAACAGGACTAGAACAGGACTAGAACAGGACTAGAACAGGACTAGAACAGGACTAGAACAGGACTAGAACAGGTCTAGAACAGGTCTAGAACAGAACTAGAACAGGACTAGAACAGGTCTAGAACAGGTCTAGAACAGGTCTAGAACAGGACTAGAACTGGATTAGAACAGGACTAGAACTGGACTACAACAGGTCAAGAACAGGACTAGAACTGGACTAGAACAGGTCTAGAACAGGACTAGAACTGGACTAGAACTGGACTAGAACAGGACTAGAACAGGACTAGAACAGGACTAGAACAGGACTTGAACAGGACTAGAACAGGACTAGAACTGGACTAGAACTGGACTAGAACAGGACTAGAACAGGACTAGATCAGGTCTAGAACAGGATTAGAACAGGTCTAGAACAGGACTAGAACTGGACAAGAAAAGGGCTAGAACAGGTCTAGAACCGGACTAGAACTGGACTAGAACAGGACTAGAACAGGACTAGAAGAGGGCTAGAACAGGTGTAGAACAGGACTAGAACCGGACTAGAACAGGACTAGAACAGGACTTGAACAGGACTAGAACAGGACTAGAACTGGACTAGAACAGGACTAGAACAGGACTAGAACAGGACTAGAACAGGACTAGAACAGTTTTGGAACAGGACTAGAACTGGACTAGAACAGGACTAGAACAGGACTAGAACTGGACTTGAACAGGACTAGAACAGGACTAGAACAGGTCTAGAACAGGACTAGAACAGGACTAGAACAGGACTAGAACCGGACTAGAACAGGACTAGAACTGGACTAGAACAGGATTAGCACAAGACTAGAACTGGACTAGAACAGGACTAGAACAGGAATAGAACAGGACTAGAACTGGACTAGAACTGGACTTGAACAGGACTAGAACAGGACTAGAACAGGACTAGAACAGGACTAGAACAGAACTATAACAGGACTAGATCAGGACTAGAACTGGACTAGAACAGGACTAGAACAGGACTAGAAGAGGACTAGAACCGGACTATAACAGGTCTAGAACAGGACTAGAACAGGACTAGAACCGGACTAGAACAGGACTAGAACTGGACTAGAACAGGATTAGCACAGCACTAGAACTGGACTAGAACAGGACTAGAACAGGAATAGAACAGGACTAGAACTGGACTAGAACAGGACTAGAACAGGACTAGAACAGGACTAGAACAGGACTAGAACCGGACTAGAACAGGACTAGAACTGGACTAGAACAGGATTAGCACAAGACTAGAACTGGACTAGAACAGGACTAGAACAGGAATAGAACAGGACTAGAACTGGACTAGAACTGGACTTGAACAGGACTAGAACAGGACTAGAACAGGACTAGAACAGGACTAGAACAGAACTATAACAGGACTAGATCAGGACTAGAACTGGACTAGAACAGGACTAGAACAGGACTAGAAGAGGACTAGAACCGGACTATAACAGGTCTAGAACAGGACTAGAACAGGATTAGCACAGCACTAGAACTGGACTAGAACAGGACTAGAACAGGACTAGAACTGGACTAGAACAGGACTAGAACAGGACTAGATCTGGACTAGAACAGGACTAGAACAGGACTAGAACTGGACTAGAACAGGACTAGAACAGGACTAGATCTGAACTAGAACAGGACTAGAACAGGTCAAGAACAGGACTAGAACAGGACTTGAACAGGACTTGAACAGGACTAGAACTGGACTAGAACTGGACTAGAATTGGACTAGAACATGACTAGAACAGGACTAGAAGAGGACTAGAACTGGACTAGAACAGGACTAGAAGAGGACTAGAACCGGACTAGAACAGGTCTAGAACAGGACTAGAACAGGACTAGAACCAGACTAGAACCGGACTAGAACTGGACTAGAACAGGACTAGAACAGGACTAGAACAGGACTAGAACCAGACTAGAACTGGACTAGAACAGGACTAGAACAGGACTAGAACCAGACTAGAACTGGACTAGAACTGGACTAGAACAGGACTAGAACAGGACTTAAGTTGGACTAAAAAAGGACCTAAACTTTAGACTCAAAATAATGTCAGTGATACGATGGATTTATGTCTCTGAGATTTTCACAACAAACCACAGCACGAAAGAATGCAGCCACAAGCAGACCTGGTTTAGACCTGGTTTAGACCTGGTTTAGGCGTGGTTTAGACCTGGTTTAGACCTGGTTTAGACCTGGTTTAGACCTGGTTTAGACCTTGTTTAGACCTGGTTTAGACCTGGTTTGGACCTGGTTTAGATCTGGTTTGGACCTGGTTTAGACCTGGTTTAGACCTGGTTTGGACCTGGTTTAGACCTGGTTTAGACCTGGTTTAGACCTGGTTTAGACCTGGTTTGGACCTGGTGTAGACCTGGTTTAGACCTGGTTTAGACCTGGTTTAGTCCTGGTTTAGTCCTGGTTTAGACCTGGTTTAGACCTGGTTTAGACCTGGTTTAGTCGTGGTTTAGACCTGGTTTAGACCTGGTTTAGACCTGGTTTAGTCGTGGTTTAGACCTGGTTTAGTCCTGGTTTAGTCCTGGTTTAGTCCTGGTTTAGTCCTGGTTTAGACCTGGTTTAGACCTGGTTTAGTCCTGGTTTAGACCTGGTTTGGACCTGGTTTAGTCCTGCTTTAGACCTGGTTTAGTCCTGGTTTAGACCTGGTTTGGACCTGGTTTAGACCTGGTTTGGACCTGGTTTGGACCTGGTTTAGACCTGGTTTGGACCTGGTCAGTGAAGATGTGGTGAAAGATCTGACCTTGAACTTGATGATGAGGTGAGTGAAGTGGAACTCGGCCTCGAGGTTCAGACGAATGCTCACGTTTTCTTCTCCTGGAAACAAGAGTTTAAGAGTTTAAGATTTTAAGAGTTAGAGAGTTTAAGAGTTTGAGAGATTTTACTTGACAAACGTTTACGTTTTCCAATGACAAACCAGAAACACAAGACAATATACAACATTTTACAGTGATAAACATTTTGATAAGATGCTCTAAATTTGGGCTGAAACAATTTAAATGATCATCAAAACCAATCGATCAATTAAATAACCATCAACCAATTCCACAATCCATTCCTCTTTTTCTGCTTTCTGAGATGTTCTGCAGCATTCTGAGATGTTCTGAGATGTTCTGCAGCATTATGAGATGTTCTGCAGCATTATGAGATGTTCTGAGATGTTCTGCAGCATTATGAGATGTTCTGCAGCATTATGAGATGTTCTGAGATGTTCTGCAGCATTATGAGATGTTCTGCAGCATTATGAGATGTTCTGCAGCATTATGAGATGTTCTGAGATGTTCTGCAGCATTATGAGATGTTCTGCAGCATTATGAGATGTTCTGAGATGTTCTGCAGCATTATGAGATGTTCTGCAGCATTATGAGATGTTCTGCAGCATTATGAGATGTTCTGCAGCATTATGAGATGTTCTGAGATGTTCTGCAGCATTATGAGATGTTCTGAGATGTTCTGCAGCATTATGAGATGTTCTGCAGCATTATGAGATGTTCTGAGATGTTCTGCAGCATTATGAGATGTTCTGCAGCATTATGAGATGTTCTGCAGCATTATGAGATGTTCTGAGATGTTCTGCAGCATTATGAGATGTTCTGCAGCATTATGAGATGTTCTGAGATGTTCTGCAGCATTATGAGATGTTCTGCAGCATTATGAGATGTTCTGAGATGTTCTGCAGCATTATGAGATGTTCTGAGATGTTCTGCAGCATTATGAGATGTTCTGAGATGTTCTGCAGCATTATGAGATGTTCTGCTACGTCGAAGCTGAAACGAGCAGTGGAAGTTCTCGTACCGTTCACAGACTGCCACCATGAGTCCGTCAGGTAGATCACGTTCTGGATCGGATGGCTTTTCTTATGGATCGAGTCGTCACACTCAAAACACTTGTCTGACTCCTGAGGAAACAGTACATGATCACCTGATTACACGATCACATTATTACATGATCACACGATCACATGATCACACGATCACATTATTACATGATCACCTGATCACACGATCACACGATCACACAATCACACGATCACATTATTACATGATCACCTGATTACACGATCACATTATTACATGATCACACGATCACATTATTACATGATCACACGATCACATTATTACATGATCACCTGATTACACGATCACATTATTACATGATCACACGATCACATTATTACATGATCACATGATTACATTATTACATGATCACATGATTACACGATCACACGATCACACGATCACATTATTACATGATCACACGATCACATTATTACATGATCACACGATCACATGATCACATGATCACACGATCACATGATCACATGATCACATGATCACATTATTACACGATCACATGATCACACGGTCACACGATCACACGATCACACGATCACATTATTACATGATCACACAATCTCACGATCACATTATTACGTGATCACATGATCACACGATCACATTATTACACGATCACACGATCACATTATTACATGATCACACGATCACATTATTACATGATCACACAATCACATGATCACATTATTACATGATCACACGATCACATGATCACACAATCACACGATCACATTATTACATGATCACATATCACACGATCACACAATCACATTATTACATGATCACATATCACACGATCACACAATCACATTATTACATGATCACATATCACACGATCACACAATCACATTATTACATGATCACATATCACACGATCACATTATTACACGATCACATGATCACATTATTACACGATCACATTATTACATGATCACATGATCACATTATTACAAACTTTATGTCCATGTGAATATACTGGTGTTGAGGATTAGCATAGTTTAGCATGGTTTAGCATGGATTAGCATGTTTTAGCATGGATTAGCATGGTTTAGCATGGATTAGCATGGATTAGTATGGATTAGCATGGTTTAGCATGGATTAGCATGGATTAGCATGGATTAGCATGGTTTAGCATGGATTAGCATGGATTAGCATGGATTAGCATGGATTAGCATGGATTAGCATGGATCCTGAAAAGTAGCATTGAGTTGAAAACAAAAGAACAAAGTGATATTTCTGCTCTTTCTGTTTTTGTGAACACGACATTTACATCGACATCGAACACGTCGCAGAAAGAACTTCAGAGCGTGACAGAAACGTGTGAATGAAGCTGTTTGTGACGAGCAGAACAATCACTTTTAGACAAAGATCTCTCCAAACAAAAACATGAAGCAGGAGAATGAACCCGACCTGGGCCTTTTGTGGCCCACGAGCCACAAGCCCAGACACAAGTGAGAAGAACAACCTGAAGAGAGAAGAACAACCTGAAGAGAGAAGAACAACCTGAAGAGAGAAGAACAACCTGAAGAGAGAAGAACAACCTGAAGACAGAAGAACAACCTGAAGAGAGAAGAACAACCTGAAGTTACTGATTTGCTTCAGATCTTATGGTAAAACAAGGATAAACAAAGAGCTTCAGAAACAGAAGCAGAGTCAGAGTCTGGATGACGTCATGAGGCCTCAGGGCCGAAGGATTTATATCACCTCCTCCAAAAGACAAAGGAAAGAGAAGAGGAGGATGAGGAGGAGGAGGAGGGGGAGATGGAGGAGGAGGGGGAGGAGGGGAGATGGAGGAGGAGGAGGAGGGGGAGATGGAGGAGGAGGGGGATGAGGGGGAGGAGGAGGGGGAGGAGGAGGAGGAGGAGGAGGAGGGGGAGGAGGAGGGGGAGATGGAGGAGGAGGGGGAGGAGGGGGAGATGGAGGAGGAGGAGGAGGGGGAGATGGAGGAGGAGGGGGAGGAGGGGGAGATGGAGGAGGAGGAGGAGGAGGGGGAGATGGAGGAGGAGGGGGATGAGGGGGAGGAGGAGGGGGAGGAGGAGGAGGAGGAGGAGGAGGGGGAGGAGGAGGGGGAGATGGAGGAGGAGGGGGAGGAGGGGGAGATGGAGGAGGAGGGGGAGATGGAGGAGGAGGGGGATGAGGGGGAGGGGGAGGAGGAGGAGGAGGAGGAGGAGGGGGAGGAGGAGGGGGAGGAGGAGGGGGAGGAGGAGGAGGAGGGGGAGGAGGGGGAGGAGGAGGGGGAGGAGGGGGAGATGGAGGAGGAGGAGGGGGAGGAGGGGGAGGAGGAGGGGGAGATGGAGGAGGAGGAGGGGGAGGAGGGGGGGAGGAGGGGGAGATGGAGGAGGAGGGGGAGGAGGGGGAGATGGAGGAGGAGGAGGGGGAGGAGGGGGAGGAGGAGGGGGAGATGGAGGAGGAGGAGGGGGAGGAGGGGGAGGAGGAGGGGGAGATGGAGGAGGAGGGGGAGGAGGGGGAGATGGAGGAGGAGGAGGGGAGGAGGGGGAGGAGGAGGGGAGATGGAGGAGGAGGGGGATGAGGGGGAGAAGGAGGGGGAGGAGGAGGAGGAGGAGGAGGAGGGGGAGGAGGGGAGGGGGAGGAGGAGGGGGAGATGGAGGAGGAGGGGGAGGAGGGGGAGATGGAGGAGGAGGAGGGGGAGGAGGGGGAGGAGGAGGGGGAGATGGAGGAGGAGGAGGAGGAGGGGGAGGAGGGGGAGGAGGAGGGGGAGATGGAGGAGGAGGAGGGGGAGGAGGGGGAGGAGGAGGGGGAGATGGAGGAGGAGGGGGAGGAGGAGGGGGAGATGGAGGAGGAGGGGGATGAGGGGGAGGAGGAGGGGGAGGAGGAGGAGGAGGAGGAGGAGGGGGAGGAGGGGAGGGGGAGGAGGAGGGGGAGATGGAGGAGGAGGGGGAGGAGGGGGAGGAGGAGGGGGAGGAGGAGGGGGAGGAGGGGGAGGAGGAGGGGAGGAGGAGGAGGAGGAGGAGGAGGAGGAGGGGGAGGAGGGGAAGGGGAGGAGGAGGGGGAGATGGAGGAAGAGGAGGGGGAGGAGGGGGAGGAGGAGGGGGAGATGGAGGAGGAGGAGGGGGAGGAGGGGGAGGAGGGGGAGGAGGGGGAGGAGGAGGGGGAGATGGAGGAGGAGGAGGGGGAGGAGGGGGAGGAGGGGGAGGAGGGGGAGGAGTAAACCCTGAGGAGCAGGAGAGAGCAGCCGAGGCCGAGGCAAAAGATAAGAAGAGTAAACACAGACATAGTTCATGTTTATACTTCCTGATTGTGACTCGTGTCCCAGACCTGGACCTGGACCTGGACCTGGACCTGGACCTGAGAGATCCAGAGATCCAGACCTGACTCGAGGTCAGCGGCACAAACCAGAGAAACTGTTCTTAATGAAGCTGTTGCCGTGGTGACGAGCGGCACGTCGTTAACGCCACATGAAAAGAGCCCGAGTGAACTGGACTCACAGAGACTCCAGAACAGCTCCTGCTCCTTTGGTCAACCTGTGTCCAGTGTGCAGTGTGCAGTGTGCAGTGTGCAATGTAAAAGGTCCAGTGTGCAGTGTCCAGTGTGCAATGTAAAAGGTCCAGTGTGCAGTGTCCAGTGTGCAGTGTAAAGGGTCCAGTGTGCAGTGTCCAGTGTGCAGTGTGCAGTGTGCAGTGTGTAGTGTGCAGTGTGCAGTGTGCAGTGTGTAGTGTGCAGTGTGCAGTGTCCAGTGTGCAGTGTAAAGGGTCCAGTGTGCAGTGTCCAGTGTGCAGTGTAAAGGGTCCAGTGTGCAGTGTCCAGTGTGCAGTGTGCAGTGTGCAGTGTGTAGTGTGCAGTGTGCAGTGTGCAGTGTGCAGTGTGTAGTGTGCAGTGTGCAGTGTCCAGTGTGCAGTGTAAAGGGTCCAGTGTGCAGTGTCCAGTGTGCAGTGTAAAGTGTCCAGTGTGCAGTGTGCAGTGTAAAGGGTCCAGTGTGCAGTGTGCAGTGTCCAGTGTGCAGTGTGTAGTGTCCAGTGTGCAGTGTAAAGGGTCCAGTGTGCAGTGTGATTTGTGCAGTGTGCAGTGTCCAGTGTGCAGTGTGCAGTGTCCAGTGTGCAGTGTGCAGTGTGCAGTGTGCAGTGCAGAAGAACAACCTGAAGAGAGAAGAACAACCTGAAGTTACTGATTTGCTTCAGATCTTATGGTAAAACAAGGATAAACAAAGAGCTTCAGAAACAGAAGCAGAGTCAGAGTCTGGATGACGTCATGAGGCCTCAGGGCCGAAGGATTTATATCACCTCCTCCAAAAGACAAAGGAAAGAGAAGAGGAGGATGAGGAGGAGGAGGAGGGGGAGATGGAGGAGGAGGGGGAGGAGGGGGAGATGGAGGAGGAGGAGGAGGGGGAGATGGAGGAGGAGGGGGATGAGGGGGAGGAGGAGGGGGAGGAGGAGGAGGAGGAGGAGGAGGGGGAGGAGGAGGGGGAGATGGAGGAGGAGGGGGAGGAGGGGGAGATGGAGGAGGAGGAGGAGGGGGAGATGGAGGAGGAGGGGGAGGAGGGGGAGATGGAGGAGGAGGAGGAGGAGGGGGAGATGGAGGAGGAGGGGGATGAGGGGGAGGAGGAGGGGGAGGAGGAGGAGGAGGAGGAGGAGGGGGAGGAGGAGGGGGAGATGGAGGAGGAGGGGGAGGAGGGGGAGATGGAGGAGGAGGGGGAGATGGAGGAGGAGGGGGATGAGGGGGAGGAGGAGGGGGAGGAGGAGGAGGAGGAGGAGGAGGGGAGGAGGAGGGGGAGGAGGAGGGGGAGGAGGAGGAGGAGGGGGAGGAGGGGGAGGAGGAGGGGGAGGAGGGGGAGATGGAGGAGGAGGAGGGGGAGGAGGGGGAGGAGGAGGGGGAGATGGAGGAGGAGGAGGGGAGGAGGGGGAGGAGGAGGGGGAGATGGAGGAGGAGGGGGAGGAGGGGGAGATGGAGGAGGAGGAGGGGGAGGAGGGGGAGGAGGAGGGGGAGATGGAGGAGGAGGAGGGGGAGGAGGGGAGGAGGAGGGGGAGATGGAGGAGGAGGAGGAGGGGGAGATGGAGGAGGAGGGGGATGAGGGGGAGGAGGAGGGGGAGGAGGAGGAGGAGGAGGAGGAGGGGGAGGAGGGGGAGGAGGAGGGGGAGGAGGGGGAGGAGGAGGGGGAGGAGGGGGAGATGGAGGAGGAGGAGGAGGGGGAGATGGAGGAGGAGGGGGAGGAGGGGGAGATGGAGGAGGAGGAGGAGGGGGAGATGGAGGAGGAGGGGGAGGAGGGGGAGATGGAGGAGGAGGAGGAGGAGGGGGAGATGGAGGAGGAGGGGGATGAGGGGGAGGAGGAGGGGGAGGAGGAGGAGGAGGAGGAGGAGGGGGAGGAGGAGGGGGAGATGGAGGAGGAGGGGGAGGAGGGGAGATGGAGGAGGAGGGGGAGATGGAGGAGGAGGGGGATGAGGGGGAGGAGGAGGGGGAGGAGGAGGAGGAGGAGGAGGAGGGGGAGGAGGAGGGGGAGGAGGAGGGGGAGGAGGAGGAGGAGGGGGAGGAGGGGGAGGAGGAGGGGGAGGAGGGGGAGATGGAGGAGGAGGAGGGGGAGGAGGGGGAGGAGGAGGGGGAGATGGAGGAGGAGGAGGAGGGGGAGGAGGGGGGAGGAGGGGGAGATGGAGGAGGAGGGGGAGGAGGGGGAGATGGAGGAGGAGGAGGGGAGGAGGGGGAGGAGGAGGGGAGATGGAGGAGGAGGAGGGGGAGGAGGGGGAGGAGGAGGGGGAGATGGAGGAGGAGGGGGAGGAGGGGGAGATGGAGGAGGAGGAGGGGGAGGAGGGGGAGGAGGAGGGGGAGATGGAGGAGGAGGGGGATGAGGGGGAGGAGGAGGGGGAGGAGGAGGAGGAGGAGGAGGAGGGGGAGGAGGGGAGGGGGAGGAGGAGGGGGAGATGGAGGAGGAGGGGGAGGAGGGGGAGATGGAGGAGGAGGAGGGGGAGGAGGGGGAGGAGGAGGGGGAGATGGAGGAGGAGGGGGATGAGGGGGAGGAGGAGGGGGAGGAGGAGGAGGAGGAGGAGGAGGAGGGGGAGGAGGGGGAGATGGAGGAGGAGGAGGAGGAGGGGGAGATGGAGGAGGAGGGGGATGAGGGGGAGGAGGAGGGGGAGGAGGAGGAGGAGGAGGAGGAGGAGGGGGAGGAGGAGGGGAGATGGAGGAGGAGGGGAGGAGGGGGAGATGGAGGAGGAGGGGGATGAGGGGGAGGAGGAGGGGGAGGAGGAGGAGGAGGAGGAGGAGGGGGAGGAGGAGGGGAAGATGGAGGAGGAGGGGGATGAGGGGGAGGAGGAGGGGGAGGAGGAGGAGGAGGAGGAGGAGGAGGGGGAGGAGGGGGAGGAGGAGGGGGAGGAGGGGGAGGAGGGGGAGGAGGAGGGGGAGATGGAGGAGGAGGAGGGGGAGGAGGGGAGGAGGGGGAGGAGGAGGGGGAGATGGAGGAGGAGGAGGGGGAGGAGGAGGGGGAGATGGAGGAGGAGGGGGAGGAGGGGGAGATGGAGGAGGAGGAGGGGGAGGAGGGGGAGGAGGAGGGGGAGATGGAGGAGGAGGGGGAGGAGGGGGAGATGGAGGAGGAGGAGGGGGAGGAGGGGGAGGAGGAGGGGGAGATGGAGGAGGAGGGGGATGAGGGGGAGGAGGAGGGGGAGGAGGAGGAGGAGGAGGAGGAGGAGGAGGGGGAGGAGGGGAGGGGGAGGAGGAGGGGGAGATGGAGGAGGAGGGGGAGGAGGGGGAGGAGGAGGGGGAGGAGGAGGGGGAGGAGGGGAGGAGGAGGGGGAGGAGGAGGAGGAGGAGGAGGAGGAGGAGGGGGAGGAGGGGAAGGGGAGGAGGAGGGGGAGATGGAGGAAGAGGAGGGGAGGAGGGGGAGGAGGAGGGGGAGATGGAGGAGGAGGAGGGGGAGGAGGGGGAGGAGGGGGAGGAGGGGGAGGAGGGGGAGGAGGAGGGGGAGATGGAGGAGGAGGAGGGGGAGGAGGGGGAGGAGGGGGAGGAGGGGGAGGAGTAAACCCTGAGGAGCAGGAGAGAGCAGCCGAGGCCGAGGCAAAAGATAAGAAGAGTAAACACAGACATAGTTCATGTTTATACTTCCTGATTGTGACTCGTGTCCCAGACCTGGACCTGGACCTGGACCTGGACCTGGACCTGAGAGATCCAGAGATCCAGACCTGACTCGAGGTCAGCGGCACAAACCAGAGAAACTGTTCTTAATGAAGCTGTTGCCGTGGTGACGAGCGGCACGTCGTTAACGCCACATGAAAAGAGCCCGAGTGAACTGGACTCACAGAGACTCCAGAACAGCTCCTGCTCCTTTGGTCAACCTGTGTCCAGTGTGCAGTGTGCAGTGTGCAGTGTGCAATGTAAAAGGTCCAGTGTGCAGTGTCCAGTGTGCAATGTAAAAGGTCCAGTGTGCAGTGTCCAGTGTGCAGTGTAAAGGGTCCAGTGTGCAGTGTCCAGTGTGCAGTGTGCAGTGTGCAGTGTGTAGTGTGCAGTGTGCAGTGTGCAGTGTGTAGTGTGCAGTGTGCAGTGTCCAGTGTGCAGTGTAAAGGGTCCAGTGTGCAGTGTCCAGTGTGCAGTGTAAAGGGTCCAGTGTGCAGTGTCCAGTGTGCAGTGTGCAGTGTGCAGTGTGTAGTGTGCAGTGTGCAGTGTGCAGTGTGCAGTGTGTAGTGTGCAGTGTGCAGTGTCCAGTGTGCAGTGTAAAGGGTCCAGTGTGCAGTGTCCAGTGTGCAGTGTAAAGTGTCCAGTGTGCAGTGTGCAGTGTAAAGGGTCCAGTGTGCAGTGTGCAGTGTCCAGTGTGCAGTGTGTAGTGTCCAGTGTGCAGTGTAAAGGGTCCAGTGTGCAGTGTGATTTGTGCAGTGTGCAGTGTCCAGTGTGCAGTGTGCAGTGTCCAGTGTGCAGTGTGCAGTGTGCAGTGTAAAGGGTCCAGTGTGCAGTGTGATGTGTCCAGGGTGCAGTGTCCAGTTTGGAGTGTGCAGTGTCCAGTGTGCAGTGTAAAGGGTCCAGTGTGCAGTGTGATGTGTCCAGGGTGCAGTGTCCAGTTTGGAGTGTGCAGTGTCCAGTTTGGAGTGTCCAGTGTGCAGTGAAACGTGTCCAGTGTGCTGTGTCCAGTGTGTAGTGTGCAGTGTCCAGTTTGGAGTGTGCAGTGTCCAGTTTGGAGTGTGCAGTGTGCTGTGTCCAGTGTGCAGTGTGCTGTGTGCAGTGAGCAGTGTGCAGTGTCCAGTTTGGAGTGTCCAGTGTGCAGTGTGCTGTGTCCAGTGTGCCGTGTCCAGTGTGCAGTGTCCAGTTTGGAGTGTGCAGTGTGCTGTGTCCAGTGTGCAGTGTGCTGTGTGCAGTGAGCAGTGTGCAGTGTCCAGTTTGGAGTGTCCAGTGTGCAGTGTGCTGTGTCCAGTGTGCCGTGTCCAGTGTGCAGTGTCCAGTTTGGAGTGTCCAGTGTGCAGTGTGCTGTGTCCAGTGTGCAGTGTCCAGTGTGCAGTGTCCAGTTTGGAGTGTGCAGTGTCCAGTTTGGCGTGTCCAGTGTGCCGTGTGCAGTGTGCTGTGTCCAGTGTCCAGTTTGGAGTGTCCAGTGTGCAGTGTGCTGTGTCCAGTGTGCAGTGTGCTGTGTGCAGTGAGCAGTGTGCAGTGTGCAGTGTAAAGGGTCCAGTGTGCAGTGTGCTGTGTCCAGTGTGCAGTGTGCAG
The DNA here is from genome assembly GCF_026437365.1 of Eucyclogobius newberryi. Classification (NCBI taxonomy): domain Eukaryota; kingdom Metazoa; phylum Chordata; class Actinopteri; order Gobiiformes; family Gobiidae; genus Eucyclogobius; species Eucyclogobius newberryi. The sequence continues at coordinate 1,215 of NW_027316311.1, read as the reverse complement.
TGTGCAGTGTAAAGGGTCCAGTGTGCAGTGTGATGTGTCCAGGGTGCAGTGTCCAGTTTGGAGTGTGCAGTGTCCAGTGTGCAGTGTAAAGGGTCCAGTGTGCAGTGTGATGTGTCCAGGGTGCAGTGTCCAGTTTGGAGTGTGCAGTGTCCAGTTTGGAGTGTCCAGTGTGCAGTGTGCTGTGTGCAGTGTCCAGTTTGGAGTGTCCAGTGTGCAGTGAAACGTGTCCAGTGTGCTGTGTCCAGTGTGTAGTGTGCAGTGTCCAGTTTGGAGTGTGCAGTGTCCAGTTTGGAGTGTCCAGTGTGCAGTGTGCTGTGTGCAGTGTCCAGTTTGGAGTGTCCAGTGTGCAGTGTGCTGTGTCCAGTGTGCAGTGTGCAGTGTGCTGTGTCCAGTGTGCAGTGTCCAGTTTGGAGTGTGCGGTGTCCAGTTTGGCGTGTCCAGTGTGCCGTGTGCAGTGTGCTGTGTCCAGTGTCCAGTTTGCAGTGTGCAGTTTGCAGTGTGCTGTGTCCAGTTTGGAGAAGAAGAAAATCCTCTGAAAGTCGTTGCAAAGTGGTCTTTAAATAGATGAGGCTCTGGTCCCTGAAAACATCTATTTTCATACTTTAATAAAGTTGTGTTTACAGACCCTCAGGACCCCGACCCGACCCTCAAGAGCCTGACCCGACCCTCAAGAGCCTGACCCGACCCTCAAGAGCCTGACCCGACCCTCAAGAGCCTGACCCGACCCTCAAGAGCCTGACCCGACCCTCAAGAGCCTGACCCGACCCTCAGGAGCCTGAACGATCAGGTGTAACTGTGTGGTCTGCAGGGGCTCAGTCACAGGGTTGATACGTGACTTCAGCCTCTGGTTTATAAGTTGGTTCTGGAGCTGTTGTTGGGACATGAACCTGGGACCTCCTCAGCGCTGGTAAAACTAAAAAAGTTGCAAAAAGATTTGTAAAAAGCTACAATTTGCGAGCGAAGACCAGACGTGAGCCGAGTTAAACCTGTACTTTAGAGCTTCACGAACATGTTCTGAAACGCACAGGATTCTTCGTTTAAAGTTGAGGTTTCAGTCTTTTCTCAAACGTTAACAGACTTACAGTGAATCATCTGATTTATGGCTGTGTGGACGTTTACAAAAGCGGCGGACAGACGCTGGACAGTAAAAATGCTCTGAACTTGATCAGTCCTAATTTTCCTAACGACAGCTGCTCGTTAGCCGTTTGTTTACGG
>NW_027316310.1:27500-30126 GCF_026437365.1 Eucyclogobius newberryi | reverse complement strand
CACACACATGAGACACACAAGAGACAAACTAACACATGAGACACACATGAGACACACACACACATGAGACACACATGAGACACACACACATGAGACACACATGAGACACACATGAGACACCTATGAGACACACACACACACACACACACACACACACACACACATGAGACACACACATGAGACACACATGAGACACACATGAGACACACACACACACACACACACACACACATGAGACACACATGAGACACACATGAGACACACACACACACACACACACACACACACACATGAGACACACATGAGACACACACATGAGACACACACACACACACACAACACACACACACACACACATGAGACACACATGAGACACACACACACATGAGACACACATGAGACACACACACATGAGACACACATGAGACACACACACATGAGACACACACACACACACACATGAGACACACATGAGACACACACACACACACACACACACACACACATGAGACACACATGAGAGACACATGAGACACACACATGAGACACACGAACATGAGAAACACATGAGACACACATGAGACACACATGAGACACACACACACACACACACACATGAGACACACATGAGACACACATGAGACACACACATGAGACAAACATGAGACACACATGAGACACACATGAGACACACACATGAGACACACATGAGACACACACATGAGACACACATGAGACACACATGAGACAGACATGAGACACACATGAGACACACCTGAGACACACACACACATGAGACACACAAGAGACAAACTAACACATGAGACACACATGAGACACACACACACACACACACACACACACACACACACATGAGACACACACACACATGAGACACACATGAGACACACATGAGACACACACACATGAGACACACATGAGACACACACACATGAGACACACATGAGACACACACACACACACACACACACACACACACACACACACATGAGAGACACATGAGACACACACATGAGACACACGAACATGAGAAACACATGAGACACACATGAGACACACATGAGACACACACACACACACACACACATGAGACACACATGAGACACACATGAGACACACACATGAGACAAACATGAGACACACATGAGACACACATGAGACACACACATGAGACACACATGAGACACACACATGAGACACACATGAGACACACATGAGACAGACATGAGACACACATGAGACACACCTGAGACACACACACACATGAGACACACAAGAGACAAACTAACACATGAGACACACATGAGACACACACACATGAGACACACATGAGACACACACACACATGAGACACACATGAGACACAAACATGAGACACACACACATGAGACACACACACATGAGACACACATGAGACACACATGAGACACACATGAGACACACACATGAGACACACATGAGACACATATGAGACACACATGAGACACACATGAGACACACACACACACACATGAGACACACATGAGACACACATGAGACACACACGAGACACACACATGAGACACACACACATGAGACACACATGAGACACACATGAGACACACATGAGACACACACACACACACACACACACACACATGAGACACACAAGAGACAAACTAACACATGAGACACACATGAGACACACACACACATGAGACACACATGAGACACACACACACATGAGACACACATGAGACACACATGAGACACCTATGAGACACACACACACACACACACACACACACACACACACATGAGACACACATGAGACACACATGAGAGACACACACACACATGAGACACACATGAGACACACATGACACACACACATGAGACACACATGAGACACACACACACATGAGACACACATGAGACACACACACACACACACACACATGAGACACACATGAGACACACACACACACACACACACACACACACATGAGACACACATGAGACACACACACATGAGACACACATGAGACACACACACACATGAGACACACATGAGACACACATGAGACACACATGAGAAACACATGAGACACACACGAGACACACACATGAGACACACATGAGACACACACACACATGAGACACACATGAGACACAGATGAGACACACACACACATGAGACACACATGAGACACACACACACATGAGACACACATGAGACACATACACATGAGACACACATGAGACACACATGAGACACACACGAGACACACATGAGACACACACATGAGACATACATGAGACACACACACACATGAGACACACATGAGACACACATGAGACACACATGAGACACACACACACACACATGAGACACACACACACAAGAGACACACACACACACACACACACACACACACATGAGACACACACACACACACACACACACACACACATGAGACACACATGAGACACACATGAGACACACACACACATGAGACACACATGAGACACACACACACACACACACACACACGAGACACACATGAGACACACATGAGACACACATGAGACACACACACATGAGACACACATGAGACACACATGA
>NW_027316310.1:0-22500 GCF_026437365.1 Eucyclogobius newberryi | reverse complement strand
ACACACATGAGACACACACGAGACACACACATGAGACACACACACATGAGACACACATGAGACACACATGAGACACACATGAGACACACACACACACACATGAGACACACAAGAGACAAACTAACACATGAGACACACATGAGACACACACACACATGAGACACACATGAGACACACACACACATGAGACACACATGAGACACACATGAGACACCTATGAGACACACACACACACACACACACACACACACATAAGACACACATGAGACACACATGAGAGACACACATGAGACACACATGAGACACATACACATGAGACACACATGAGACACACATGAGACACACACGAGACACACACGAGACACACACGAGACACACACATGAGACACACATGAGACAGACATGAGACACACATGAGACACACATGAGACACACACACACACACACACATGAGACACACAAGAGACAAACTAACACATGAGACACACATGAGACACACATGAGACACAAACACACACACACATGAGACACACATGAGACAAACACACACATGAGACACACATGAGACACACACATGAGACACACATGAGACACACATGAGACACACACACACATGAGACACACATGAGACACACACACACATGAGACACACACACACACACACACACACAAACATGAGACACACATGAGACACACATGAGACACACACACACATGAGACACACATGAGACACACACACACATGAGACACACATGAGACACACACACACATGAGACACACATGAGACACACACGAGACACACACATGAGACACACATGAGACACACACATGAGACACACATGAGACACACATGAGACACACACATGAGACACACATGAGACACACATGAGACACACACACACACACACATGAGACACACATGAGACACACGAGACACACACACACACACACACATGAGACACACATGAGACACACATGAGACACACGAGACACACACACACACACACACACATGAGACACACGAACATGAGACACACACACACACACACACACATGAGACACACGAACATGAGACACACATGAGACACACACATGAGACACACATGAGACACACATGAGACACACACATGAGACACACATGAGACACACACATGAGACACACATGAGACACACATGAGACACACACATGAGACACACATGAGACACACATGAGACACACACATGAGACACACACACACACACACACACACACATGAGACACACATGAGACACACATGAGACACACACATGAGACAAACATGAGACACACATGAGACACACATGAGACACACATGAGACACACAAATGAGACACACATGAGACACACACACATGAGACACACATGAGACACACATGAGACACACACGAGACACACACATGAGACACACATGAGACACACATGAGACAGACATGAGACACACATGAGACACACATGAGACACACACACACACACACATGAGACACACAAGAGACAAACTAACACATGAGACACACATGAGACACACATGAGACACACACACACACACACACACACACACATGAGACACACATGAGACAAACTAACACATGAGACACACATGAGACACACACACACATGAGACACACATGAGACACACACATGAGACACACATGAGACACACATGAGACACACACACACACACAAACACACACACACACACACACACACAAACATGAGACACACATGAGACACACATGAGACACACACACACATGAGACACACATGAGACACACACACACATGAGACACACATGAGACACACACACACATGAGACACACATGAGACACACACGAGACAAACTTGAGACACACACATGAGACACACATGAGACACACACACACACACACACACACATGAGACACACATGAGACACACACATGAGACACACATGAGACACACATGAGACACACACACACACACACACACACACACACATGAGACACACATGAGACACACATGAGACACACACACACACACACACACACACACACACATGAGACACACACATGAGACACACATGAGACACACACATGAGACACACACACACACACACACACATGAGACACACATGAAACACACACACACACACACACACACACATGAGACACACATGAGACACACACACACACACACACACACATGAGACACACATGAGACACACATGAGACACACATGAGACACACACACACATGAGACACACATGAGACACACACACACACACACACATGAGACACACATGAGACACACACACATGAGACACACATGAGACACACACACATGAGACACACATGAGACACACACACATGAGACACACATGAGACACACACACACACACAGACACACACACACACACACACACACACATGAGACACACATGAGACACACATGAGACACACACATGAGACAAACATGAGACACACATGAGACACACATGAGACACACATGAGACACACACATGAGACACACATGAGACACACACATGAGACACACATGAGACACACATGAGACAGACATGAGACACACACATGAGACAAACATGAGACACACATGAGACACACATGAGACACACACATGAGACAAACATGAGACACACATGAGACACACATGAGACACACATGAGACACACATGAGACACACACATGAGACACACATGAGACACACATGAGACAGACATGAGACACACATGAGACACACCTGAGACACACACACACATGAGACACACAAGAGACAAACTAACACATGAGACACACATGAGACACACACACATGAGACACACATGAGACACACACACACATGAGACACACATGAGACACAAACATGAGACACACACACATGAGACACACATGAGACACACATGAGACACACACATGAGACACACATGAGACACACATGAGAGACACATGAGACACACACATGAGACACACATGAGACACACATGAGACACATATGAGACAAACATGAGACACACATGAGACACACACACACACATGAGACACACATGAGACACACACGAGACACACACATGAGACACACACATGAGACACACATGAGACACACATGAGACACGCATGAGACACACATGAGACACACACACACACACACATGAGACACACAAGAGACAAACTAACACATGAGACACACATGAGACACACACACACATGAGACACACATGAGACACACATGAGACACACATGAGACACACATGAGACACCTATGAGACACACACACACACACACACACACAAATGAGACACACATGAGACACACATGAGAGACACACACACACATGAGACACACATGAGACACACACACACATGAGACACATACACATGAGACACACATGAGACACACACGAGACACACACGAGACACACATGAGACACACACATGAGACACACATGAGACACACACACACACACACACACACACACACACATGAGACACACATGAGACACACATGAGACACACACACACATGAGACACACATGAGACACACATGAGACACACACACACACACACACACACACACACATGAGACACACATGAGACACACACACACACACACACATGAGACACACAAGAGACAAACTAACACATGAGACACACATGAGACATACACACACATGAGACACACATGAGACAAACATGAGACACACATGAGACACACATGAGACACACACACACACACACATGAGACACATGAGACACACACACACACACACACACACACACACACACACACACATGAGACACACATGAGACACACACACACATGAGACACAAACATGAGACACACACAAATGAGACACACATGAGACACACACACACATACACACACACACATGAGACACACATGAGACACACACATGAGACACACATGAGACACACACACATGAGACACACACACATGAGACACACATGAGACACACATGAGACACACATGAGACACACACATGAGACACACATGAGACACACATGAGACACAAATGAGACACACACACACACATGAGACACACATGAGACACACATGAGACACACATGAGACACACACGAGATACACACATGAGACACACATGAGACACACACACACACACACATGAGACACACAAGAGACAAACTAACACATGGGACACACATGAGACACACACACACATGAGACACACATGAGACACACACACACACACACACACACACACACGAGACACACATGAGACACACATGACACATACACACACACACACACACACACACACACATGAGACACACATGAGACACACATGAGACACACACACACATAAGACACACATGAGACACACACACACATGAGACACACATGAGACACACACACACACACACACACAAACACGAGACACACATGAGACACACATGACACATACACACACACACACACACACACACACACACATGAGACACACATGAGACACACATGAGACACACACACACATGAGACACACATGAGACACACACACACATGAGACACACACACACATGAGACACACATGAGACACATACACATGAGACACACATGAGACACACACGAGACACACACATGAGACACACATGAGACACACACATGAGACACACATGAGACACACATGAGACACACACACACACACACACACACACACACACATGGGACACACATGAGACACACACACACACATGAGACACACATGAGACACACATGAGACACACATGAGACACACACATGAGACACACATGAGACACACACGAGACACACATGAGACAGACATGAGACAGACATGAGACACACATGAGACACACATGAGACACACACACACGAGACATATACACACACACACACACACACACACACACACACACATGAGACACACATGAGACACACACACACATGAGACACACATGAGACACACATGAGACACACACACAGACACACACACACACACACACATGAGACACACATCCACATGAGACACACACACACACACACACACACGAGACACACACACACACACACACACACACACATGAGACACACACACATACACACACACACGGACACACTGGACACACACACAACACACACACACACTGGGCACACACACTGGACACACACACTGGACAAACACACACACGCACACACAGTGAGTATTCAATGTGTGTTTGTGTGTCCAGTGTGTGTGTAAGTCCAGTGTGTGTGTGTGTGTGTGTGTGTGTGTCTCATGTGTGTCTCATGTGTGTCTCATGTGTGTGTGTGTGTGTGTGTGTGTCCAGTGTGTGTGTCCAGTGTGTGTGTGTGTGTGTGTGTGTGTGTGTGTCCAGTGTGTGTGTCCAGTGTGTGTGTGTCCAGTGTGTGTGTGTGTGCGTGTGTGTGTGTCCAGTGTGTGTGTCCAGTGTGTGTGTCCAGTGTGTTTGTCCAGTGTGTGTGTCCAGTGTGTGTGTCCAGTGTGTGTGTGTCCAGTGTGTGTGTGTATGTGTGTGTGTGTGTGTGTGTAGTGTGTGTGTCCAGTGTGTGTGTCCAGTGTGTGTGTGTCCAGTGTGTGTGTCCAGTGTATGTGTGTGTGTGTGTGTGTCCAGTGTGTGTGTGTGTGTGTCCAGTGTGTGTGTCCAGTGTGTATGTCCAGTGTGTGTGTGTGTGTGTGTGTGTGTGTGTCCAGTGTGTGTGTCCAGTGTGTGTGTCCAGTGTGTGTGTCCAGTGTGTTTGTCCAGTGTATGTGTGTGTCCAGTGTGTGTGTGTGTGTGTGTGTGTCCAGTGTGTGTGTCCAGTGTGTGTGTCCAGTGTGTGTGTCCAGTGTGTTTGTCCAGTGTATGTGTGTGTCCAGTGTGTGTGTGTGTGTGTGTGTGTCCAGTGTGTGTGTCCAGTGTGTGTGTCCAGTGTGTGTGTGTCCAGTGTGTGTGTCCAGTGTGTGTGTGTCCAGTGTATGTGTCCAGTGTGTGTGTGTGTCCAGTGTGTGTCCAGTGTGTGTGTCCAGTGTGTGTGTGTCCAGTGTGTGTGTCCAGTGTGTGTGTGTCCAGTGTGTGTGTCCAGTGTGTGTGTGTGTCCAGTATGTGTGTCCAGTGTGTGTGTCCAGTGTGTGTGTCCAGTGTGTGTGTCCAGTGTATGTGTGTGTCCAGTGTGTGTGTGTCCAGTGTGTGTGTCCAGTGTGTGTGTCCAGTGTATATATGTGTCCAGTGTGTGTGTGTGTGTGTGTGTCCAGTGTGTGTGTGTCCAGTGTGTGTGTCCAGTGTGTGTGTCCAGTGTGTGTGTGTCCAGTGTGTGTGTCCAGTGTGTGTGTGTGTGTGTGTGTGTGTCCAGTGTGTGTGTCCAGTGTGTGTGTGTGTCCAGTGTGTGTGTGTGTGTGTGTGTGTCCAGTGTGTGTGTCCAGTGTGTGTGTCCAGTGTGTGTGTCCAGTGTATGTATGTGTCCAGTGTGTGTGTGTGTGTGTGTCCAGTGTGTCCAGTGTGTGTGTCCAGTGTGTGTGTCCAGTGTGTGTGTCCAGTGTATGTGTGTGTCCAGTGTGTGTGTGTGTGTGTGTGTGTCCAGTGTGTGTGTCCAGTGTGTGTGTCCAGTGTATGTGTGTGTCCAGTGTGTGTGTCCAGTGTGTGTGTCCAGTGTGTGTGTGTCCAGTGTGTGTGTCCAGTGTGTGTGTCCAGTGTGTGTGTGTCCAGTGTGTGTGTCCAGTGCGTGTGTGTGTGTGTGTGTGTGTGTCCAGTGTGTGTGTCCAGTGTGTGTGTGTGTGTGTGTGTGTCCAGTGTGTGTGTCCAGTGTGTGTGTGTGTGTGTGTCCAGTGTGTGTGTCCAGTGTGTGTGTCCAGTGTGTGTGTCCAGTGTGTGTGTGTCCAGTGTGTGTGTCCAGTGTGTGTGTGTCCAGTGTGTGTGTCCAGTGTGTGTGTCCAGTGTGTGTGTGTGTGTGTGTGTGTCCAGTGTGTGTGTCCAGTGTGTGTGTCCAGTGTATGTGTGTGTCTAGTGTGTGTGTCCAGTGTGTGTGTCCAGTGTGTGTGTCCAGTGTATGTGTGTGTCCAGTGTGTGTGTCCAGTGTGTGTGTCCAGTGTGTGTGTCCAGTGTATGTGTGTGTCCAGTGTGTGTGTGTGTGTCCAGTGTGTGTATCCAGTGTGTGTGTCCAGTGTGTGTGTGTCCAGTGTGTGTGTCCAGTGTGTGTGTGTGTCCAGTGTGTGTGTCCAGTGTGTGTGTCCAGTGTGTGTGTCCAGTGTGTGTGTCCAGTGTATGTGTGTGTCCAGTGTGTGTGTGTGTGTGTGTGTCCAGTGTGTGTGTGTGTGTGTGTGTCCAGTGTGTGTGTCCAGTGTGTGTGTCCAGTGTATGTATGTGTCCAGTGTGTGTGTGTGTGTGTGTGTGTGTGTCCAGTGTGTGTGTGTGTGTGTGTGTGTCCAGTGTGTGTGTCCAGTGTGTGTGTCCAGTGTGTGTGTGTCCAGTGTGTGTGTCCAGTGTGTGTGTGTCCAGTGTGTGTGTCCAGTGTGTGTGTCCAGTGTCTGTGTGTGTGTGTGTGTGTGTCCAGTGTGTGTGTCCAGTGTGTGTGTCCAGTGTATGTGTGTGTCCAGTGTGTGTGTGTGTGTGTGTGTCCAGTGTGTGTGTCCAGTGTGTGTGTCCAGTGTATGTGTGTGTCCAGTGTGTGTGTCCAGTGTGTGTGTCCAGTGTGTGTGTGTCCAGTGTGTGTGTCCAGTGTGTGTGTCCAGTGTGTGTGTGTCCAGTGTGTGTGTCCAGTGCGTGTGTGTGTGTGTGTGTCCAGTGTGTGTGTCCAGTGTGTGTGTCCAGTGTGTGTGTGTCCAGTGCGTGTGTGTGTGTGTCCAGTGTGTGTGTCCAGTGTGTGTGTCCAGTGTATGTGTGTGTCCAGTGTGTGTGTCCAGTGTGTGTGTCCAGTGTGTGTGTGTCCAGTGTGTGTGTCCAGTGTGTGTGTCCAGTGTGTGTGTGTCCAGTGTGTGTGTCCAGTGTGTGTGTGTCCAGTGTGTGTGTCCAGTGTGTGTGTCCAGTGTGTGTGTGTGTCCAGTGTGTGTGTCCAGTGTGTGTGTCCAGTGTGTGTGTGTCCAGTGTGTGTGTCCAGTGTGTGTGTCCAGTGTGTGTGTGTCCAGTGTGTGTGTCCAGTGTGTGTGTGTCCAGTGTGTGTGTCCAGTATGTGTGTTTCCAGTGTGTTTGTGTCACTGGTGGATAATTATAAAGACTTAATGATGTTTGTGAGAATCTGGAGACACTAAATATCTGTGAAGAGCAGGAGCCCCACCCTCTTTAGCCCCACCCTCTTTAGCCCCACCCTCTTTAGCCCCACCCTCTTTAGCTTTAGCCCCAATCGCTTTAGCCCGCCCTCCTTCAGCTTTAGCCCCACCTCCTTCAGCTTTAGCTCCACCTCCTACAGCTTTAGACCCACCTCCTTCAGCTTTAGCTCCACCTCCTTCAGCTTTAGCCCGCCCTCCTTCAGCTTTAGCTCCACCTCCTTCAGCTTTAGCCCCACCTCCTTCAGCTTTAGCCCACCTCCTTCAGCTTTAGCCCGCCCTCCTTCAGCTTTAGCTCCACCTCCTTCAGCTTTAGCCCCACCTCCTTCAGCTTTAGCTCCACCTCCTTCAGCTTTAGCTCCACCTCCTTCAGCTTTAGCTCCACCTCCTTCAGCTTTAGCCCCACCTCCTTCAGCTTTAGCCCGCCCTCCTTCAGCTTTAGCTCCACCTCCTTCAGCTTTAGCCCGCCCTCCTTCAGCTTTAGCCCCACCTCCTTCAGCTTTAGCTCCACCTCCTTCAGCTTTAGCCCCACCTCCTTCAGCTTTAGCTCCACCTCCTTCAGCTTTAGCTCCACCTCCTTCAGCTTTAGCTCCACCTCCTTCAGCTTTAGCCCGCCCTCCTTCAGCTTAAGCTCCACCTCCTACAGCTTTAGCCCCACCTCCTTCAGCTTTAGCCCCACCTCCTTCAGCGTTACCTCCACCTCCTTCAGCTTTAGCTCCACCTCCTTCAGCTTTAGCCCCACCTCCTTCAGCTTTAGCTCCACCTCCTTCAGCTTTAGCCCGCCCTCCTTCAGCTTTAGCCCGCCCTCCTTCAGCTTTAGCCCCACCTCCTTCAGCTTTAGCCCCACCTCCTTCAGCTTTAGCCCCACCTCCTTCAGCTTTAGCTCCACCTCCTACAGCTTTAGCTCCACCTCCTTCAGCTTTAGCTCCACCTCCTTCAGCTTTAGCCCGCCCTCCTTCAGCTTTAGCCCCACCTCCTTCAGCTTTAGCTCCACCTCCTACAGCTTTAGCCCCACCTCCTTCAGCTTTAGCCCCACCTCCTTCAGCTTTAGCTCCACCTCCTTCAGCTTTAGCTCCACCTCCTTCAGCTTTAGCCCGCCCTCCTTCAGCTTTAGCTCCACCTCCTTCAGCTTTAGCCCCACCTCCTACAGCTTTAGCTCCACCTCCTTCAGCTTTAGCTCCACCTCCTTCAGCTTTAGCCCGCCCTCCTTCAGCTTTAGCTCCACCTCCTTCAGCTTTAGCCCCACCTCCTTCAGCTTTAGCTCCACCTCCTTCAGCTTTAGCTCCACCTCCTACAGCTTTAGCCCCACCTCCTTCAGCTTTAGCTCCACCTCCTTCAGCTTTAGCCCGCCCTCCTTCAGCTTTAGCCCCACCTCCTTCAGCTTTAACCCCACCTCCTTCAGCTTTAGCCCCACCTCCTTCAGCTTTAGCCCGCCCTCCTTCAGCTTTAGCTCCACCTCCTTCAGCTTTAGCCCCACCTCCTTCAGCTTTAGCTCCACCTCCTTCAGCTTTAGCCCCACCTCCTTCAGCTTTAGCCCCACCTCCTTCAGCTTTAGCCCCACCTCCTTCAGCTTTAGCCCCACCTCCTTCAGCTTTAGCTCCACCTCCTTCAGCTTTAGCTCCACCTCCTTCAGCTTTAGCCCGCCCTCCTTCAGCTTTAGCTCCACCTCCTTCAGCTTTAGCTCCACCTCCTACAGCTTTAGCCCCACCTCCTTCAGCTTTAGCTCCACCTCCTTCAGCTTTAGCCCGCCCTCCTTCAGCTTTAGCCCCACCTCCTTCAGCTTTAACCCCACCTCCTTCAGCTTTAGCCCCACCTCCTTCAGCTTTAGCCCCACCTCCTTCAGCTTTAGCTCCACCTCCTTCAGCTTTAGCCCCACCTCCTTCAGCTTTAGCTCCACCTCCTTCAGCTTTAGCTCCACCTCCTTCAGCTTAAGCTCCACCTCCTACAGCTTTAGCCCCACCTCCTTCAGCTTTAGCCCCACCTCCTTCAGCGTTACCTCCACCTCCTTCAGCTTTAGCTCCACCTCCTTCAGCTTTAGCCCCACCTCCTTCAGCTTTAGCTCCACCTCCTTCAGCTTTAGCCCGCCCTCCTTCAGCTTTAGCCCCACCTCCTTCAGCTTTAGCCCCACCTCCTTCAGCTTTAGCCCCACCTCCTTCAGCTTTAGCTCCACCTCCTACAGCTTTAGCTCCACCTCCTTCAGCTTTAGCTCCACCTCCTTCAGCTTTAGCCCGCCCTCCTTCAGCTTTAGCCCCACCTCCTTCAGCTTTAGCTCCACCTCCTACAGCTTTAGCCCCACCTCCTTCAGCTTTAGCCCCACCTCCTTCAGCTTTAGCTCCACCTCCTTCAGCTTTAGCTCCACCTCCTTCAGCTTTAGCCCGCCCTCCTTCAGCTTTAGCTCCACCTCCTTCAGCTTTAGCCCCACCTCCTACAGCTTTAGCTCCACCTCCTTCAGCTTTAGCTCCACCTCCTTCAGCTTTAGCCCGCCCTCCTTCAGCTTTAGCTCCACCTCCTTCAGCTTTAGCCCCACCTCCTTCAGCTTTAGCTCCACCTCCTTCAGCTTTAGCCCGCCCTCCTTCAGCTTTAGCTCCACCTCCTACAGCTTTAGCCCCACCTCCTTCAGCTTTAGCCCCACCTCCTTCAGCTTTAGCCCCACCTCCTTCAGCTTTAGCTCCACCTCCTTCAGCTTTAGCCCCACCTCCTTCAGCTTTAGCTCCACCTCCTTCAGCTTTAGCTCCACCTCCTTCAGCTTTAGCCCGCCCTCCTTCAGCTTTAGCTCCACCTCCTTCAGCTTTAGCTCCACCTCCTACAGCTTTAGCCCCACCTCCTTCAGCTTTAGCTCCACCTCCTTCAGCTTTAGCCCGCCCTCCTTCAGCTTTAGCCCCACCTCCTTCAGCTTTAACCCCACCTCCTTCAGCTTTAGCCCCACCTCCTTCAGCTTTAGCCCGCCCTCCTTCAGCTTTAGCTCCACCTCCTTCAGCTTTAGCCCCACCTCCTTCAGCTTTAGCTCCACCTCCTTCAGCTTTAGCCCCACCTCCTTCAGCTTTAGCCCCACCTCCTTCAGCTTTAGCCCCACCTCCTTCAGCTTTAGCCCCACCTCCTTCAGCTTTAGCTCCACCTCCTTCAGCTTTAGCTCCACCTCCTTCAGCTTTAGCCCGCCCTCCTTCAGCTTTAGCTCCACCTCCTTCAGCTTTAGCTCCACCTCCTACAGCTTTAGCCCCACCTCCTTCAGCTTTAGCTCCACCTCCTTCAGCTTTAGCCCGCCCTCCTTCAGCTTTAGCCCCACCTCCTTCAGCTTTAACCCCACCTCCTTCAGCTTTAGCCCCACCTCCTTCAGCTTTAGCCCCACCTCCTTCAGCTTTAGCTCCACCTCCTTCAGCTTTAGCCCGCCCTCCTTCAGCTTTAGCTCCACCTCCTTCAGCTTTAGCCCCACCTCCTTCAGCTTTAGCCCCACCTCCTTCAGCTTTAGCCCCACCTCCTTCAGCTTTAGCCCCACCTCCTTCAGCTTTAGCCCCACCTCCTTCAGCTTTAGCTCCACCTCCTTCAGCTTTAGCCCCACCTCCTTGAGTTCTCCTCCGCTCAGAGAGATCCACTTGATGAGGTAAGAAACCACATCGTCCGCCGCTGCGTCCCATCGAACGGTCAGATCGCTCCCCGAGAAGTTTGTGACTCTTAGGTCTGAGGGAGGAGGAACCTTCACTGAGGAGAACACAGAACACAGAACCTTCACAGAGGAACCTTCACTGAGGAGAACACAGAACCTTCACAGAGGAAAACACAGAACCTTCACAGAGGAGAACACAGAACACAGAACCTTCACAGAGGAACCTTCACTGAGGAGAACACAGAACCTTCACAGAGGAGAACACAGAACCTTCACTGAGGAGAACACAGAACCTTCACAGAGGAATCTTCACTGAGGAACCTTCACTGAGGAGAACACAGAACCTTCACTGAGGAGAACACAGAACACAGAACCTTCACTGAGGAGAACACAGAACCTTCACAGAGGAACCTTCACTGAGGAGAACACAGAACCTTCACAGAGGAGAACACAGAACCTTCACTGAGGAGAACACAGAACCTTCACAGAGGAATCTTCACTGAGGAACCTTCACTGAGGAGAACACAGAACCTTCACTGAGGAGAACACAGAACACAGAACCTTCACTGAGGAGAACACAGAACCTTCACTGAGGAGAACACAGAACCTTCACAGAGGAACCTTTACTGAGGAGAACACAGAACCTTCACAGAGGAACCTTCACTGAGGAAAACGCAGAACCTTCACTGAGGAGAACACAGATCCTTCACAGAGGAACCTTCACTGAGGAGAACACAGAACCTTCACTGAGGAGAACACAGAACCTTCACAGAGGAACCTTTACTGAGGAGAACACAGAACCTTCACTGAGGCGAACACAGAACCTTCACAGAAGAACCTTCACTGAGGAAAACACAGAACCTTCACTGAGGAGAACACAGATCCTTCACAGAGGAACCTTCACTGAGGAGAACACAGAACACAAAACCTTCACTGAGAAGAACACAGAAGCTTCACTGAGGAGAACACAGAACCTTAATAGAGGAACCTTCACTGAGGAGAACACAGAACCTTAATAGAGGAACCTTCACTGAGGAGAACACAGAACCTTCACTGAGGAGAACACAGAACCTTCACAGAGGAACCTTTACTGAGGAGAACACAGAACCTTCACTGAGGAGAACACAGAACCTTCACAGAGGAACCTTCACTGAGGAGAACACAGAACCTTCACAGAGGAACCTTCACTGAGGAGAACACAGAACCTTCACTGAGGAGAACACAGAACCTTCACAGAGGAACCTTCACTGAGGAGAACACAGAACCTTCACAGAGGAACCTTCACTGAGGAGAACACAGAACCTTCACAGAGGAACCTTCACTGAGGAGAACACAGAACCTTCACAGTTCTTGTCTTACGTGTGGTGACGTTGCCCGTGGCAGCCACAGATTCTCCCTGAGGAAACATCGAATGCACCGACACCTGATATTTAGAGAGAGACGACAAGTTCTGCACCAGGACCGAGTTTAGACCCTCCACCTCCACCTGGAACAACAAACAAACAAACAAACAAACAAACAAACAAACAAACACAGTCAACAAGTAATATAGTAATAATAGTCATATTTTGCTAACACGCTTTGCTAGCTTTGTGTTGCTAACGTGCTTTGCTAGCTTTGTGTTGCTAACGCGCTTTGCTAGCTTTGTGTTGCTAACGCGCTTTGCTAGCTTTGTGTTGCTAACTTGCTTTGCTAGCTTTGTGTTGCTAACTTGCTTTGCTAGCTTTGTGTTGCTAAGGCTCCACATAGTCGTTAGCATCAGGGGAAACACGGCGCTTTAGCTCGAGGTCAAGTCAGAGTTGGAGACACAAGATTCTTTTGTGTTTCTGCTTTTTGCCTCTTGAGTCTGTTCTCTCTCGTCCAATCATCTGGCTGTGCTGAGAAGCTCCTCCCCCTGAGCTAAAGTCCACATGGAGCCAGACGCTTTGGGAGCCAGAACCTCTCAGGGGCCAGAACCACTCAGGGGCCACTTTGGATTAAGACAAGGGCCAGAGTCAGGACTAAACATGGGCCGGCCTCCTGCTGGTGCCAGGGACTGTAAAGGTTCTCACCTGTCGGACGTCGCTGCCATGGTTTGTGCTCAGAGTGATGCGATGTCCAGGAACCTGCACCGCCCCTGGACTCCAGCTGACCCTCACCCGACTGTGAGAGACCAGGGGGAAGGAGAGGGACTGCGGGGGAGGCAACGGGACTGTGGGGGAGAGTGAAGAGAGGTGAGGGACTGTGGGGGAGAGAGAAGAGAGGTGAGGGACTGTGGGGGAGAGAAGAGAGGTGAGGGACTGTGAGGGAGAGAGAAGAGAGGGACTGTGAGGGAGAGAAGAGAGGTGAGGGACTGTGGGGGAGAGAAGAGAGGTGAGGGACTGTGAGGGAGAGAAGAGAGGTGAGGGACTGTGGGGGAGAGAGAAGAGAGGTGAGGGACTGTGAGGGAGAGAAGAGAGGTGAGGGACTGTGAGGGAGAGAAGAGAGGTGAGGGACTGTGGGGGAGAAAAGAGAGGTGAGGGACTGTGAGGTGAGCGGGACCTGATGTTGTGTATTCATTTAAAGTATTGTAAAGCACTGATCTTCATGTATTTATATCAAAGTATTTATGTCTGTCGACCAATGGGAGAAAGATGGAGATTAATGTGTCACATATTCAATAAATTCAAACTCTTAAACGGGGAAGTATATATGTGTATATGTACACACAGGGCAGTATATATGTGTATATGTACACACAGGGCAGTATATATGTGTATATGTACACACAGGGCAGTATATATGTGTATATGTACACACAGGGCAGTATATATGTGTATATGTACACACAGGGCAGTATATATGTGTATATGTACACACAGGGCAGTATATATGTGTATATGTACACACAGGGCAGTATATATGTGTATATGTACACACGGGGAAGTATATATTTGTATATTCACACACATGTGGCAGCGATGGCGGTCAGCGGCTCGCTGGGCTCGTCCTCGTACAGAGCGTACAGTGTCACAGAGTAATCTGTAGAGGGCAGCAGATCCTCCAGAGTCAGCTCAGTGAGGGCGGGGCTCAGCTTCTCCTGAGGAACACAGACACTGGTCACTACGGCAACACAGACACTGGTCACTACGGCAACACAGACAGACACTTGAAACCTGAAAGAGTCAGGCCAAGTGAGATTATCTGACTGAACTCATTTTGTAATTAATAAATAATAATAATAATAGTAAATATAGCCGCAAGCGGCAATGATCGGCCCTCACCACACCGTCGCCCCAATTGTCCTTTTATTACATCTACTGCTGAATCTGTGACGCTGTCACATCTTCTCCCCTTTGTTTTACCATCAAAAAGACATTTTATTTACAATTCTTGGCAAGAGTCCGTGATTCTTTGAATCAAAATGTGGATCACTTTTGATGCTCCTGAAGATGAGTCTCACTCTGGTTAATATGTCTAAGAGTTTGTGAAAGTCTAAAGTGTAAACATGTTCTGGCGATTTTCCCATTGGAATAACATGGGAGGTTTCTGTCATCGCTACGGCAACGATATAACAATTATGACATGGGTCTCATTGACTTTTTTGTTTGGGATGCCAAAATGAATTTTGTGTCAAATTTCGCAAAACTAAACATTTAACCTCTATATAAAATCTGTAGGGGGCGCTGTGGCGCCAAATTAATTCATTTTACTTCAAGTAGGTTTAGGGCAAAGAGTTTAACAACTGATTCTAATTTGACGCAATTCGGACTTTATCTGCGCAAACGGCAGCAAATTGAAAATTTGGGAAATTTCTAAAATTCCGTGACAGGGTCAAAGTCATTTGAATAACTTGATGTCCCACTCCTCAGCACCATTCTCACACCATTTCAGAGGAGTTTGTAAAAGAACCACGTTTGGAAAAACTCCCGAGTCATGCTTAGTCATTTTTGAACCAATATGGCCGACATTTGTTTGGGCGGACGGCGTTGCCGTAATAATATTTTTTACTTCTCTTGTCACGATCTTCCTCTGCGCCAAATTTCATGATTCTACAATGAGATTATTCATATCTCTCAATGCATTTTTGGTACATTTGGGAAGAAGAAGAAGAAGAAGAAGAAGAAGAAGAAGAAGAAGAAGAAGAAGAAGAAGAAGAAGAAGAAGAAGAAGAAGAAGAAGAAGAAGAAGAAGAATATGAGGGAGAGAAGAGAGGTGAGGGACTGTGGGGGAGAGAAGAGAGGTGAGGGACTGTGAGGGAGTGAAGAGAGGTGAGGGACTGTGAGGGAGAGAAGAGAGGTGAGGGACTGTGAGGGAGAGAAAAGAGAGGTGAGGGACTGTGAGGGAGAGAAGAGAGGTGAGGGACTGTGAGGGAGAGAAAAGAGAGGTGAGGGACTGTGGGGGAGAGAGAAGAGAGGTGAGGGACTGTGGGGGAGAGAAGAGAGGTGAGGGACTGTGGGGGAGAGAAGAGAGGTGAGGGACTGTGAGGGAGAGAGAAGAGAGGTGAGGGACTGTGAGGGAGAGAAGAGAGGTGAGGGACTGTGGGGGAGAGAAGAGAGGTGAGGGACTGTGGGGGAGAAAAGAGAGGTGAGGGACTGTGAGGGAGAGAGAAGAGAGGTGAGGGACTGTGGGGGAGAGAGAAGAGAGGTGAGGGACTGTGGGGGAGAGAGAAGAGAGGTGAGGGACTGTGAGGGAGAGAAGAGAGGTGAGGGACTGTGGGGGAGAGAGAAGAGAGGTGAGGGACTGTGAGGGAGTGAAGAGAGGTGAGGGACTGTGGGGGAGAGAGAAGAAAGGTGAGGGACTGTGAGGGAGAGAAGAGAGGTGAGGGACTGTGGGGGAGAGAGAAGAGAGGTGAGGGACTGTGAGGGAGAGAAGAGAGGTGAGGGACTGTGAGGGAGAGAAAAGAGAGATGAGGGACTGTGAGGGAGAGAAGAGAGGTGAGGGACTGTGAGGGAGAGAAAAGAGAGGTGAGGGACTGTGGGGGAGAGAGAAGAGAGGTGAGGGACTGTGGGGGAGAGAAGAGAGGTGAGGGACTGTGGGGGAGAGAAGAGAGGTGAGGGACTGTGAGGGAGAGAGAAGAGAGGTGAGGGACTGTGGGGGAGAGAAGAGAGGTGAGGGACTGTGAGGGAGAGAAGAGAGGTGAGGGACTGTGGGGGAGAGAAGAGAGGTGAGGGACTGTGGGGGAGAAAAGAGAGGTGAGGGACTGTGAGGGAGAGAGAAGAGAGGTGAGGGACTGTGGGGGAGAGAGAAGAGAGGTGAGGGACTGTGGGGGAGAGAAGAGAGGTGAGGGACTGTGAGGGAGAGAAAAGAGAGGTGAGGGACTGTGAGGGAGAAAAGAGAGGTGAGGGACTGTGGGGGAGAGAAGAGAGGTGAGGGACTGTGGGGGAGAGAAGAGAGGTGAGGGACTGTGGGGGAGAGAAGAGAGGTGAGGGACTGTGAGGGAGAGAGAAGAGAGGTGAGGGACTGTGAGGGAGAGAAGAGAGGTGAGGGACTGTGGGGGAGAGAAGAGAGGTGAGGGACTGTGGGGGAGAGAAGAGAGGTGAGGGACTGTGGGGGAGAAAAGAGAGGTGAGGGACTGTGAGGGAGAGAGAAGAGAGGTGAGGGACTGTGGGGGAGAGAGAAGAGAGGTGAGGGACTGTGGGGGAGAGAGAAGAGAGGTGAGGGACTGTGAGGGAGAGAAGAGAGGTGAGGGACTGTGGGGGAGAGAGAAGAGAGGTGAGGGACTGTGAGGGAGTGAAGAGAGGTGAGGGACTGTGGGGGAGAGAGAAGAGAGGTGAGGGACTGTGAGGGAGAGAAGAGAGGTGAGGGACTGTGGGGGAGAGAGAAGAGAGGTGAGGGACTGTGAGGGAGAGAAGAGAGGTGAGGGACTGTGAGGGAGAGAAAAGAGAGGTGAGGGACTGTGGGGGAGAGAGAAGAGAGGTGAGGGACTGTGGGGGAGAGAAGAGAGGTGAGGGACTGTGGGGGAGAGAAGAGAGGTGAGGGACTGTGAGGGAGAGAGAAGAGAGGTGAGGGACTGTGGGGGAGAGAAGAGAGGTGAGGGACTGTGAGGGAGAGAAGAGAGGTGAGGGACTGTGGGGGAGAGAAGAGAGGTGAGGGACTGTGGGGGAGAAAAGAGAGGTGAGGGACTGTGAGGGAGAGAGAAGAGAGGTGAGGGACTGTGGGGGAGAGAGAAGAGAGGTGAGGGACTGTGGGGGAGAGAAGAGAGGTGAGGGACTGTGAGGGAGAGAAAAGAGAGGTGAGGGACTGTGAGGGAGAAAAGAGAGGTGAGGGACTGTGGGGGAGAGAGAAGAGAGGTGAGGGACTGTGGGGGAGAGAAGAGAGGTGAGGGACTGTGGGGGAGAGAAGAGAGGTGAGGGACTGTGGGGGAGAGAAGAGAGGTGAGGGACTGTGAGGGAGAGAGAAGAGAGGTGAGGGACTGTGGGGGAGAGAAGAGAGGTGAGGGACTGTGAGGGAGAGAAGAGAGGTGAGGGACTGTGGGGGAGAGAAGAGAGGTGAGGGACTGTGGGGGAGAAAAGAGAGGTGAGGGACTGTGAGGGAGAGAGAAGAGAGGTGAGGGACTGTGGGGGAGAGAGAAGAGAGGTGAGGGACTGTGGGGGAGAGAGAAGAGAGGTGAGGGACTGTGAGGGAGAGAAGAGAGGTGAGGGACTGTGGGGGAGAGAGAAGAGAGGTGAGGGACTGTGAGGGAGTGAAGAGAGGTGAGGGACTGTGGGGGAGAGAGAAGAGAGGTGAGGGACTGTGAGGGAGAGAAGAGAGGTGAGGGACTGTGAGGGAGAGAAGAGAGGTGAGGGACTGTGGGGGAGAGAGAAGAGAGGTGAGGGACTGTAAGGGAGAGAAGAGAGGTGAGGGACTGTGAGGGAGAGAAAAGAGAGGTGAGGGACTGTGAGGGAGAGAAAAGAGAGGTGAGGGACTGTGGGGGAGAGAGAAGAGAGGTGAGGGACTGTGAGGGAGAGAAAAGAGAGGTGAGGGACTGTGGGGGAGAGAGAAGAGAGGTGAGGGACTGTGGGGGAGAGAAGAGAGGTGAGGGACTGTGGGGGAGAGAAGAGAGGTGAGGGACTGTGAGGGAGAGAGAAGAGAGGTGAGGGACTGTGGGGGAGAGAAGAGAGGTGAGGGACTGTGAGGGAGAGAAGAGAGGTGAGGGACTGTGGGGGAGAGAAGAGAGGTGAGGGACTGTGGGGGAGAAAAGAGAGGTGAGGGACTGTGAGGGAGAGAGAAGAGAGGTGAGGGACTGTGGGGGAGAGAGAAGAGAGGTGAGGGACTGTGGGGGAGAGAAGAGAGGTGAGGGACTGTGAGGGAGAGAAAAGAGAGGTGAGGGACTGTGAGGGAGAAAAGAGAGGTGAGGGACTGTGGGGGAGAGAGAAGAGAGGTGAGGGACTGTGGGGGAGAGAAGAGAGGTGAGGGACTGTGGGGGAGAGAAGAGAGGTGAGGGACTGTGGGGGAGAGAGAAGAGAGGTGAGGGACTGTGAGGGAGAGAGAAGAGAGGTGAGGGACTGTGGGGGAGAGAAGAGAGGTGAGGGACTGTGGGGGAGAGAGAAGAGAGGTGAGGGACTGTGAGGGAGAGAGAAGAGAGGTGAGGGACTGTGGGGGAGAGAGAAGAGAGGTGAGGGACTGTGGGGGAGAGAAGAGAGGTGAGGGACTGTGGGGGAGAGAAGAGAGGTGAGGGACTGTGAGGGAGAGAGAAGAGAGGTGAGGGACTGTGAGGGAGAGAAAAGAGAGGTGAGGGACTGTGGGGGAGAGAGAAGAGAGGTGAGGGACTGTGGGGGAGAGAAGAGAGGTGAGGGACTGTGGGGGAGAGAAGAGAGGTGAGGGACTGTGAGGGAGAGAGAAGAGAGGTGAGGGACTGTGAGGGAGAGAAGAGAGGTGAGGGACTGTGGGGGAGAGAAGAGAGGTGAGGGACTGTGGGGGAGAGAAGAGAGGTGAGGGACTGTGGGGGAGAAAAGAGAGGTGAGGGACTGTGAGGGAGAGAGAAGAGAGGTGAGGGACTGTGGGGGAGAGAGAAGAGAGGTGAGGGACTGTGGGGGAGAGAGAAGAGAGGTGAGGGACGGTGAGGGAGAGAAGAGAGGTGAGGGACTGTGGGGGAGAGAGAAGAGAGGTGAGGGACTGTGAGGGAGTGAAGAGAGGTGAGGGACTGTGGGGGAGAGAGAAGAAAGGTGAGGGACTGTGAGGGAGAGAAGAGAGGTGAGGGACTGTGGGGGAGAGAGAAGAGAGGTGAGGGACTGTGAGGGAGAGAAGAGAGGTGAGGGACTGTGAGGGAGAGAAAAGAGAGATGAGGGACTGTGAGGGAGAGAAGAGAGGTGAGGGACTGTGAGGGAGAGAAAAGAGAGGTGAGGGACTGTGGGGGAGAGAGAAGAGAGGTGAGGGACTGTGGGGGAGAGAAGAGAGGTGAGGGACTGTGGGGGAGAGAAGAGAGGTGAGGGACTGTGAGGGAGAGAGAAGAGAGGTGAGGGACTGTGGGGGAGAGAAGAGAGGTGAGGGACTGTGAGGGAGAGAAGAGAGGTGAGGGACTGTGGGGGAGAGAAGAGAGGTGAGGGACTGTGGGGGAGAAAAGAGAGGTGAGGGACTGTGAGGGAGAGAGAAGAGAGGTGAGGGACTGTGGGGGAGAGAGAAGAGAGGTGAGGGACTGTGGGGGAGAGAAGAGAGGTGAGGGACTGTGAGGGAGAGAAAAGAGAGGTGAGGGACTGTGAGGGAGAAAAGAGAGGTGAGGGACTGTGGGGGAGAGAAGAGAGGTGAGGGACTGTGGGGGAGAGAAGAGAGGTGAGGGACTGTGGGGGAGAGAAGAGAGGTGAGGGACTGTGAGGGAGAGAGAAGAGAGGTGAGGGACTGTGAGGGAGAGAAGAGAGGTGAGGGACTGTGGGGGAGAGAAGAGAGGTGAGGGACTGTGGGGGAGAGAAGAGAGGTGAGGGACTGTGGGGGAGAAAAGAGAGGTGAGGGACTGTGAGGGAGAGAGAAGAGAGGTGAGGGACTGTGGGGGAGAGAGAAGAGAGGTGAGGGACTGTGGGGGAGAGAGAAGAGAGGTGAGGGACTGTGAGGGAGAGAAGAGAGGTGAGGGACTGTGGGGGAGAGAGAAGAGAGGTGAGGGACTGTGAGGGAGTGAAGAGAGGTGAGGGACTGTGGGGGAGAGAGAAGAGAGGTGAGGGACTGTGAGGGAGAGAAGAGAGGTGAGGGACTGTGGGGGAGAGAGAAGAGAGGTGAGGGACTGTGAGGGAGAGAAGAGAGGTGAGGGACTGTGAGGGAGAGAAAGAGAGGTGAGGGACTGTGGGGGAGAGAGAAGAGAGGTGAGGGACTGTGGGGGAGAGAAGAGAGGTGAGGGACTGTGGGGGAGAGAAGAGAGGTGAGGGACTGTGAGGGAGAGAGAAGAGAGGTGAGGGACTGTGGGGGAGAGAAGAGAGGTGAGGGACTGTGAGGGAGAGAAGAGAGGTGAGGGACTGTGGGGGAGAGAAGAGAGGTGAGGGACTGTGGGGGAGAAAAGAGAGGTGAGGGACTGTGAGGGAGAGAGAAGAGAGGTGAGGGACTGTGGGGGAGAGAGAAGAGAGGTGAGGGACTGTGGGGGAGAGAAGAGGTGAGGGACTGTGAGGGAGAGAAAAGAGAGGTGAGGGACTGTGAGGGAGAAAAGAGAGGTGAGGGACTGTGGGGGAGAGAGAAGAGAGGTGAGGGACTGTGGGGGAGAGAAGAGAGGTGAGGGACTGTGGGGGAGAGAAGAGAGGTGAGGGACTGTGGGGGAGAGAAGAGAGGTGAGGGACTGTGAGGGAGAGAGAAGAGAGGTGAGGGACTGTGGGGGAGAGAAGAGAGGTGAGGGACTGTGAGGGAGAGAAGAGAGGTGAGGGACTGTGGGGGAGAGAAGAGAGGTGAGGGACTGTGGGGGAGAGAAGAGAGGTGAGGGACTGTGAGGGAGAGAGAAGAGAGGTGAGGGACTGTGGGGGAGAGAGAAGAGAGGTGAGGGACTGTGGGGGAGAGAGAAGAGAGGTGAGGGACTGTGAGGGAGAGAAGAGAGGTGAGGGACTGTGGGGGAGAGAGAAGAGAGGTGAGGGACTGTGAGGGAGTGAAGAGAGGTGAGGGACTGTGGGGGAGAGAGAAGAGAGGTGAGGGACTGTGAGGGAGAGAAGAGAGGTGAGGGACTGTGAGGGAGAGAAGAGAGGTGAGGGACTGTGGGGGAGAGAGAAGAGAGGTGAGGGACTGTGAGGGAGAGAAGAGAGGTGAGGGACTGTGAGGGAGAGAGAAGAGAGGTGAGGGACTGTGGGGGAGAGAAGAGAGGTGAGGGACTGTGAGGGAGAGAAAAGAGAGGTGAGGGACTGTGGGGGAGAGAGAAGAGAGGTGAGGGACTGTGAGGGAGAGAAAGAGAGGTGAGGGACTGTGGGGAGAGAGAAGAGAGGTGAGGGACTGTGGGGGAGAGAAGAGAGGTGAGGGACTGTGGGGGAGAGAAGAGAGGTGAGGGACTGTGAGGGAGAGAGAAGAGAGGTGAGGGACTGTGGGGGAGAGAAGAGAGGTGAGGGACTGTGGGGGAGAGAAGAGAGGTGAGGGACTGTGGGGGAGAGAAGAGAGGTGAGGGACTGTGGGGGAGAAAAGAGAGGTGAGGGACTGTGAGGGAGAGAGAAGAGAGGTGAGGGACTGTGGGGGAGAGAGAAGAGAGGTGAGGGACTGTGGGGGAGAGAAGAGAGGTGAGGGACTGTGAGGGAGAGAAAGAGAG
>NW_027316308.1:15000-30359 GCF_026437365.1 Eucyclogobius newberryi | reverse complement strand
AGACCAATTCCACTTTTGAGTAATTTTGCTTTAGAACTTAAATAATGTAAATGTCGTCATAAGTGTTTCTGTGAGAAGCAGAGAAGAAGAAGAAGAAGAAGAAGAAGAAGAAGGAAGAAGAAGAAGAGAAGAGAGAAGAAGAAGAAGAAGAAGAAGAAGAAGAAGAAGAAGAAGAAGAAGAAGAAGAAGAAGAAGAAGAAGAAGAAGAAGAGAAGAAGAAGAAGAAGAAGAAGAAGAAGAAGAAAGAAGAAGAAGAAGAAGAAGAAGAAGAAGAAGAAGAAGAAGAAGAAGAAGAAGAAGAAGAAGAAGAAGAAGAAGAAGAAGAAGAAGAAGAAGAAGAAGAAGAAGAAGAAGAAGAAGAAGAGAAGAAGAAGAAGAGCTCGTGAACACACGGGAAGGAACAAAGTACAAGTATAACATGTATAAGCATAACCACTGAAACCCCCTGAACCCCCCCGACCCTCTGAAAGTTACATAATGCACTTTAAGTGAGTAAATTGATGTATTCTGTCCAAACGTTTCACTTTGGGACATGACCTGAATGGGTGACTTGGCTAGATGATGACATGGTCCTCTACACCTTCAGCGCTGCAGCGATCTCCAAACGACCGCTCATCGTCACGGCGCTCGCTCGTCACATTAACATATCGATCAGTTATCAGGACTTAAACAACTCGCCGAGTGGTGTTTTTAAGGGAATCGTCTGCGTCAAATTGTTCTGCCGATCAGAGCCAGCGATTGTTAGAACGCCGTCGTCGGCAGAGCGCCGGATGTTTGGTTTAATTACCCACAATTCAACAGAGCGGAGTAAACAAAGGCTGGTTTACGACGTGGACACGAGACGAGAGTCAAACCAGTGATTCATACAACTTTAGACCTGGTTTAGACCTAGTTTAGTCCTGGTTTAGACCTGGTTTAGTCCTGGTTTAGACCTGGTTTAGACCTGGTTTAGACCTGGTTTAGACCTGGTTTAGTCCTGGTTTAGACCTGGTTTAGACCTGGTTTAGACCTGGTTTAGACCTGGTTTAGACCTGGTTTAGACTTGGTTTAGTCCTGGTTTAGACCTGGTTTAGACCTGGTTTAGTCCTGGTTTAGACCTGGTTTAGACCTGGTTTAGACCTGGTTTAGACCTGGTTTGGACCTGGTTTAGTCCTGGTTTAGACCTGGTTTAGACCTGGTTTAGACTTGGTTTAGTCCTGGTTTAGACCTGAATTTCATTCATAATACAATAGATACATACCGCACAGGCGTGTGCAGTTTGCAGATAGTGCGCTGATATGGGAAAGAATCAGTCTAAAAGTGATGTGTCCATCCCAGAGACGCCTGTCTTCATTTATTTATTGGACGGGGACAATGCGTCATAAACAGTTACAGAGTTTAACCCTGACTCAGCAGAGCTCATGTTCTGGCTGTGCTTTTCTAAATCCACCACAGATATAAGAGGCATAAAACACATTTCCATTATTGTAAATAAAGAGATAAATGTTCACATCTGCACAACTCGTGCATATGTCACTCGTGCACATGTCACTCGTGCACACGTCACTCGTGCACACGTCACACGTGCACACGTCACTCGTGCACACGTCACTCGTGCACACGTCACACGTGCACACGTCACTCGTGCACATGTCACTCGTACATACGTCACTCGTGCATACGTCACTCGTGCACACGTCACTCGTGCACACGTGCACACGTGCACACGTCACTCGTGCACATGTCACTCGTACATACGTCACTCGTGCATACGTCACTCGTGCACATGTCACTCGTGCACACGTGCACACGTGCACACGTCACTCGTGCACATGTCACTCGTACATACGTCACTCGTGCATACGTCACTCGTGCACATGTCACTCGTGCACACGTCACTCGTGCACACGTCACTCGTGCACACGTCACTCGTGCACATGTCACTCGTACATACGTCACTCGTACATACATCACTCGTGCATACGTCACTCATGCACACGTCACTCGTGCACATGTCACTCGTGCACATGTCACTCGTGCACATGTCACTTGTGCACATGTCACTCGTGCACACGTCACTCGTACATACGTCACTCGTGCATACGTCACTCGTGCGCATGTCACTCGTGCGCATGTCACTCGTGCACACGTCACTCGTGCATACGTCACTCGTGCACATGTCACTCGTGCACATGTCACTCGTGCGTACGTCACTCGAGCGCATGTCACACGTGCACATGTCACTCGTGCGTACGTCACTCGTGCACATATCACTCGTGCACATGTCACTCGTGCACATGTCACTTGTGCACATGTCACTCGTGCACATGTCTCTCGTGCACATGTCACTCGTGCACATGTCACTCGTGCACATGTCACACGTGCACATGTCACTCGTGCGTACGTCACTCGTGCACATATCACTCGTGCACATATCACTCGTGCACATGTCACTTGTGCACATGTCACTCGTGCACACGTCACTCGTGCACACGTCACTCGTGCACATGTCACTCGTGCACATGTCACACGTGCACATGTCGCTCGTGCGTACGTCACTCGTGCACATATCACTCGTGCACATGTCACTCGTGCACATGTCACTCGTGCACACGTCACTCGTGCACACGTCACTCGTGCACATGTCACTCGTGCACATGTCACTTGTGCACATGTCACTCGTGCACATGTCTCTCGTGCACATGTCACTCGTGCACACGTCACTCGTGCATACGTCACTCGTGTACATGTCACTTGTGCACATGTCACTCGTGCAAATGTCACTCGTGCATACGTCACTCGTGCACATGTCACTTGTGCACATGTCACTCGTGCACACGTCACTCGTACATACGTCACTCGTGCTCATGTCACTCGTGCACATGTCACTTGTGCACATGTCACTTGTGCACATGTCTCTCGTGCACATGTCACTCGTGCACACGTCACTCGTGCATACGTCACTCGTGTACATGTCACTCGTGCACATGTCACTTGTGCACATGTCACTCTTTCAAATGTCACTCGTGCACACGTCACTCGTGCACACGTCACTCGTGCACATGTCACTCGTGCACACGTCACTCGTGCACACGTCACTCGTGCACACGTCACTCGTGCACATGTCACTCGTGCACACGTCACTCGTGCACATGTCACTCTTACATACGTCACTCGTACATACGTCACTCGTGCATACGTCACTCGTGCGCATGTCACTCGTGCGCATGTCACTCGTGCACACGTCACTCGTGCATACGTCACTCGTGCACATGTCACTCGTGCACATGTCACTCGTGCGTACGTCACTCGTGCGCATGTCACTCGTGCACATGTCACTCGTGCGTACGTCACTCGTGCACATATCACTCGTGCACATGTCACTCGTGCACATGTCACTCGTGCACACGTCACTCGTGCACACGTCACTCGTGCACATGTCACTCGTGCACATGTCACTTGTGCACATGTCACTCGTGCACATGTCTCCCGTGCACATGTCACTCGTGCACACGTCACTCGTGCATACGTCACTCGTGTACATGTCACTTGTGCACATGTCACTCGTGCAAATGTCGCTCGTGCATACGTCACTCGTGCACATGTCACTTGTGCACATGTCACTCGTGCACACGTCACTCGTACATACGTCACTCGTGCACATGTCACTCGTGCACATGTCACTTGTGCACATGTCACTCGTGCACATGTCTCTCGTGCACATGTCACTCGTGCACACGTCACTCGTGCATACGTCACTCGTGTACATGTCACTTGTGCACATGTCACTTGTGCACATGTCACTCGTGCAAATGTCACTCGTGCACACGTCACTCGTGCACACGTCACTCGTGCACATGTCACTTGTGCACATGTCACTCGTGCACACGTCACTCGTGCACACGTCACTCGTGCACACGTCACTCGTGCACATGTCACTCGTGCACATGTCACTTGTGCACATGTCACTCGTGCACATGTCTCTCGTGCACATGTCACTCGTGCATACGTCACTCGTGTACATGTCACTTGTGCACATGTCACTCGTGCAAATGTCACTCGTGCATACGTCACTCGTGCACATGTCACTTGTGCACATGTCACTCGTGCACATGTCTCTCGTGCACATGTCACTCGTGCATACGTCACTCGTGTACATGTCACTTGTGCACATGTCACTCGTGCAAATGTCACTCGTGCATACGTCACTCGTGTACATGTCACTTGTGCACATGTCACTCGTGCACACGTCACTCGTACATACGTCACTCGTGCATACGTCACTCGTGCACATGTCACTCGTGCACATGTCACTCGTGCGCAGGTCACTCGTGCAAACTGGGCAAACTGGGAATGGAACCTGCACCTTCCTCCTCACGTGTTCCTCCTCCTTTCTTCACTGTATGAAATATAAAAATATAAAATAATCCTCAGCTTCACTCGGGGACGACACAGACAATCTCTCACTTTCCTGCTCTCGCTCCCGGAGCCGCCGCACGGATTTTGAATTTCAATATCTCCCGTCGCACTTTTCTAATGCAAACTTCATTATGCAGCCGCAGATACTTGTGCCAGATACTGTTTTTCCCATTGTGCAGGAGAAACGGCCCCGCGGCTCGGCGTTAATAAACGCTTGGCGCTCTCGCCTCGCACAGGGGCCGCGCCTTAAGTGAGGCTCCTGTTTTGTCAGTAAACACAAAAGACTTAATGGGATTTGACTGCGATCGTCGCTGACACGATACGGCACATCCGCGCCGGCGCACACACGGCAGCGCTGGGCAGGTGCAGAATAATAAGAGGCGCCAGCGGAAACGTGCGGGCGAAAACGGAGGAATCGCCGGTCAAAAAGGGTGTTTGATGAGCGCTTTGACGGAGCGTGAGAGGGTCAAGAGCTCGACCGCCGCGGCGCCAACACAAGAAAGAGCGTTTCACCAGATTCATTTAGTTCTAGCTCTCGATTTATTAGAGTTTATTATTAAGAAATACAGAGTTTCCTGGCGCATCGTTGGGTGATTCACTGGTTCTCTCGCTTTGAAGAGAATCTGGTGGTGACAATATTTTAGTCCAAGGATTCAATCAAAATGAATGTTTCTCTCTCTGTTCCAGCCTCATCAGGCTGTTGAGTGGAATAAAGCGATCTCTAGATGTATATGTGACGGGAACAGACCCCAAAACCGGTTTAAGACCCAACAACCAGCAAAAGAAACAGGTGGTTGGGGTTTACTTGCCTGAAACCTGACTTTAGGTCCCTCACATCAGAGCGATGCTGGTCTGACCCACACGAGACACAATGGAGTCAAACTGAGTGCAGCGCTGTGCCAGTGGTTCCTGTGCAGGCCTCACTGGAACATGACACACGGCTGAATAACTCTGAGGAGGTTGAGAATCTATGGGTGAAATCTGTGCTTATGACATTGAAGGAGCTAAACAAAACATATAAACTGAATGAAAATATTAGAATATTAAGTTCATGACCAAAGCTTTAAAGCCAAACGGCACCGATCTGAGACTCAAGATGCAGATGACAAAAGGCATAAGAGTTCTTTACCAGATCGTAAAAGAAAATCAAATGAAAAGCTTCGATATGTTGAGAGAATCCTTTGACTTGGAGAAACAGGACTTTTATAGAAACTTACAAATAAGGAGTTATTATCATCAAGAAATAAAACAAAGCACCAACAATTATGACAATGACTGAAATCTTCATCAAAGTACATCAATCGGAACTTTCAAGGGGAATTATATCTAAAGTATACTTATATACTTAGTAATCTAAGTATATAAGTGTATAAGTATGTGGATGTATCCATGACAGACACTAAATATATTACAAGTAAATGGGAAAAGGAAGTTTGTTTTGACGGGTGAAGAGTGGGAAGGTGTGTCCCAGAGGAGGACACAACGTCCCAAAGTTTGGGAGGGGAGGAGGAGGGGAGGAGGAGTGGGGGAGGAGGGGAGGAGGAGGGGAGGAGGAGTGGGGGAGGAGGGGAGGAGGAGGAGTGGGGGAGGAGTGGGGGAGGAGGAGGGGAGGAGGAGGGGAGGAGGAGTGGGGGAGGAGGGGAGGAGGAGGGGAGGAGGAGTGGGGGAGGAGGGGAGGAGGAGTGGGGGAGGAGGAGGGGAGGAGGAGTGGGGGAGGAGTGGGGGAGGAGGGGAGGAGGGGTGGGGGAGGAGTGGGGGAGGAGGGGAGGAGGAGTGGGGGAGGAGGGGAGGAGGAGTGGGGGAGGAGGAGGGGAGGAGGAGGGGAGGAGGAGTGGGGGAGGAGGAGGGGAGGAGGAGTGGGGGAGGAGGAGGGGAGGAGGAGGGGAGGAGGAGTGGGGGAGGAGGGGAGGAGGAGTGGGGGAGGAGGAGGGGAGGAGGAGTGGGGGAGGAGGAGGGGAGGAGGAGTGGGGGAGGAGGGGAGGAGGAGTGGGGGAGGAGGAGGGGAGGAGGAGTGGGGGAGGAGGAGGGGAGGAGGAGTGGGGGAGGAGGAGGGGAGGAGGAGTGGGGGAGGAGAGATAATGGAGGACTTCCTGACGCTGCACACACATTCGCTTTGATAACTGTGAGAGACATCGGGAGACAGGAGCACCCAAGGGACACTTTACAGACGAGCTATGGAACATGTGACCCCAACAAGACGGACCAATCAAGGACTAAACCAGGTCCAAACATGGTCTAAAGCAGGTCTAAAACAGGACTAAAGCAGGACTAAAGCAGGTCTAAAGCTGGACTAAAGCAGGACTAAAGCTGGACTAAAGCAGGACTAAAGCTGGTTTAAAGCAGGTCTAAAGCTGGACTAAAGCAGGACTAAAGCTGGTTTAAAGCAGGTCTAAACCAGGTCTAAAGCAGGTCTAAAGCGTGTCTAAAGCAGGTCTAAAGCAGGACTAAAGCAGGACTAAAGCAGGTCTAAAGCAGGTCTAAAGCTGGACTAAAGCAGGTCTAAAGCAGGTCTAAAGCAGGACTAAAGCAGGACTAAAGCTGGACTAAAGCAGGACTAAAGCTGGACTAAAGCAGGACTAAAGCAGGACTAAAGCAGGTGTAAAGCAGGTGTAAAGCAGGACTAAAGCAGGTCTAAAGCAGGACTAAAGCAGGTCTAAAGCAGGACTAAAGCAGGACTAAAGCAGGTCTAAAGCAGGACTAAAGCAGGACTAAAGCAGGTCTAAAGCAGGTCTAAAGCAGGACTAAAGCAGGACTAAAGCTGGACTAAAGCAGGACTAAAGCTGGACTAAAGCAGGACTAAAGCAGGACTAAAGCAGGTGTAAAGCAGGTGTAAAGCAGGTCTAAAGCAGGACTAAAGCAGGTCTAAAGCAGGTCTAAAGCAGGTCTAAAGCAGGACTAAAGCAGGTCTAAAGCAGGTCTAAAGCAGGACTAAAGCAGGTCTAAAGCAGGTCTAAAGCAGGACTAAAGCAGGTCTAAAGCAGGACTAAAGCAGGTCTAAAGCAGGTCTAAAGCAGGTCTAAAGCAGGACTAAAGCAGGTCTAAAGCCCTCTTAACCCTGGTGAGTGAAGGTCGTCTGGAGCCAGCGCTGATGTGGCAGTCCTCGCTCAGTCCTCGCTCAGCTGCAGCGCTGGGACACTAATCCATCAACACTAATACCTTCTGCGGGCGATCGATAATACAGTAGAGTATAGGGAGTGAGAGAGGAGGAGCAGACAGGAGCCGCAAGCTAACGCTACGCTCCCGCTATTAATATGAGCGGCGCAGACACACAGGAAGACGAGCTTAATTTATACCTCCAGCGAAGATGTAAAGGACGCGGCGCCCGACCAACAGGGAAATCAAACCTGCGGAAAATACACGACGCGCGGGAAATTTATCCGAGTTGTCAATAAAATAACGAGCTCTCTGCAGCCAGGACCGGGCACATCTGCAATTAAAATGTGTCTAAGTGGTGTTCAGCCGGGCGGGGGGCCAGGTGTGTGGGGGGGGGGGGCGGGTGGGGAGGGCTCGTTCCTCACGGTCGATGTTTGATTCGCTCGGACGTTTGTACAAACGAGCCGCGGTTTAAAGAATCCAGAGGCAGTTTTTTGTGTTTTCCGTCGTAACAGGAAAGTTTGGAGGACGTTGAGAACAGGCAGAATTTGTTAAACCGTG
This sequence comes from Eucyclogobius newberryi, assembly GCF_026437365.1. Lineage (NCBI taxonomy): Eukaryota > Metazoa > Chordata > Actinopteri > Gobiiformes > Gobiidae > Eucyclogobius > Eucyclogobius newberryi. The sequence continues at coordinate 22,307 of NW_027316308.1, read as the reverse complement.
AACCAATCGAAGTCCAAGTCTACATATAAACTACCGTATTTTCTGGACTATAAGTCGCACCTTTTTTCATAGTTGTGTCCGGGGTGCGACTTATACTCCAGAGCGACTTCTATGTGATATTATTCATTATTTTCAACAGAGAGCGCTCTAGGCTCTGAGCGACGCAGAAGAAGAATCTGCACTTCCTCTTCCTCTGGAGTTTGTGGAGTCGTTTAGAAGTGACACAGAGGAAGAAGAATTCAATGGATTTAGTGATTTGGGCTAAAACTGATGCTTTGCTAAACTTGTTAGCATGTTAGCATGTTAGCATGTTCTTTATGCTATAGTTCTCTGAATAACTGTTCATATGTTACGTTAACATACCAGACACCACAGTTCTGTTTGTGCCTCATGTAGCTGAAGGTGTTAGCGTTAGCATACGTCATGTAGCTGAAGGTGTTAGCGTTAGCATACGCCATGTAGCTGAAGGTGTTAGCGTTAGCATACGTCATGTAGCTGAAGGTGTTAGCGTTAGCATACGTCATGTAGCTGAAGGTGTTAGCGTTAGCATACGTCATGTAGCTGACGGTGTTAGCGTTAGCATACGTCATGTAGCTGAAGGTGTTAGCGTTAGCATACATCATGTAGCTGAAGGTGTTAGCGTTAGCATACGTCATGTAGCTGAAGGTGTTAGCATACGTCATGTAGCTGAAGGTGTTAGCGTTAGCATACGTCATGTAGCTGAAGGTGTTAGCGTTAGCATACGTCATGTCGTTAGCATACGTCATGTAGCTGAAGGTGTAAGCGTTAGCATACGTCATGTAGCTGAAGGTGTAAGCGTTAGCATACGTCATGTAGCTGAAGGTGTTAGCGTTAGCATATGTCATGTAGCTGAAGGTGTTAGCGTTAGCATACGTCATGTAGCTGAAGGTGTTAGCGTTAGCATACGTCATGTAGCTGAAGGTGTTAGCGTTAGCATACGTCATGTAGCTGAAGGTGTTAGCGTTAGCATACGTTATATAGCTGAAGGTGTTAGCGTTAGCATACGTCATGTAGCTGAAGGTGTTAGCGTTAGCATACGTCATGTAGCTGAAGGTGTAAGCGTTAGCATACGTCATGTAGCTGAAGGTGTTAGCGTTAGCATATGTCATCTAGCTGAAGGTGTTAGCGTTAGCATACGTCATGTAGCTGAAGGTGTTAGCGTTAGCATACGTCATGTAGCTGAAGGTGTTAGCGTTAGCATACGTCATGTAGCTGAAGGTGTTAGCGTTAGCATACGTTATATAGCTGAAGCTGTTAGCGTTAGCATACGTCATGTAGCTGAAGGTGTTAGCGTTAGCATACGTCATGTCGTTAGCATACGTCATGTAGCTGAAGGTTTTAGCGTTAGCATACGTCATGTAGCTGAAGGTGTTAGCGTTAGCATACGTCATGTAGCTGAAGGTGTTAGCGTTAGCATACGTCATGTAGCTGAAGGTGTTAGCTTTAGCATACGTCATGTAGCTGAAGGTGTTAGTGTTAGCATACGTCATGTAGCTGAAGGTGTTAGCGTTAGCATACGTCATGTAGCTAAAGGTGTTAGCGTTAGCATACGTCATGTAGCTGAAGGTGTTAGCGTTAGCATACGTTATATAGCTGAAGGTGTTAGCGTTAGCATACGTCATGTAGCTGAAGGTGTTAGCGTTAGCATATGTCATGTAGCTGAAGGTGTTAGCGTTAGCATACGTCATGTAGCTGAAGGTGTTAGCGTTAGCATACGTCATGTAGCTGAAGGTGTTAGCGTTAGCATACGTCATGTAGCTGAAGGTGTTAGCGTTAGCATACGTCATGTAGCTGAAGGTGTTAGCGTTAGCATACGTACACCTATTCACCATGTTCTCTCGTCTGTTATTATTTTACACTGCATTTACAGAGGAAATGTCTGTTCCTGGTCTTGGATTTTATCAAATAATTTTCCCTAAACTTATATGCGACTTATACTCCAGTTCGACTTATATGTGTTTTTTCTTCTTTATTATGCAGTTTTTTGCTAGTGCAACTTATAGTCCGGAAAATACGGTAACCCGAGCACAAACTAGGACTATTCTGGACTAACCCAAGTCCAAACAAAGATTTTAAAGATCTATTCCCAGGATTAGCTTGAGTTTGTCCTTTAAACCGGGATTAAACACAAAATATCGATACATTGACCCGGACACGGCTTTGAAAAGTGTCAATTCTCTTCAATTCTTGCTCCAAAAACTGCTGATTACTTTCATTTTGCTGCAGAAATGTTTCACTTTCACAGCTCAGGCCGCGGTGGAAGCAAAGAAGGCCAAGGTTAACGTCTCCGGAGCCTTAAACTCTCGCTACCACGGAGAGCGCCCGCGCCGTTTGTGTTCTCCGCCTCGCGCCGTTAATCAGACGCTCTTGATTATGATTATGATGTGTGAAAATGGCCGTCCAATCACCATTACCTCCTCCTCGCCCTCGCCCTCCTCCCCAGGTTTAAACGCTACTGTTTGGGGACAACATCGTTAGGCTGATTGAGGTGACATTTACTTGGCCCGACCGACTGCAGCGCCGCAAATAAGTCTGTCGGGAGTCGTACAGAGTTATTCTTATTATTCTGTAGCGAAGTGGGAAAAGATCAGCTTAATTTGCCCCACGACGAGGAGGAAAATGGTTCAAATCTCAAAAAATAAAGACGTATCAGAACGACGGCCTTTGAGAAGAAAAAGAGAGTGTTTCCGATCCTCAAACGCTGCTGCGAGTCGTCGTTTGCAGGAGCGAAAACCCCATCCTTTCTGACAGTTTGTCGCATGTCTCTCTCTCTCTCTTGCTCGTGTAAACCGACATGACCTCGTCTCGGCCCGTCACCGATCGGATTGATTTCTTAAGTACATCATATATTAAGTACATCACATATTAAGTACATCATATATTAAGTACATTATATATTAAGTACATTATATATTAAGTACATTATATATTAAGAACATCATATATTAAGTACATCATATATTAAGTACATCATATATTAAGTACATTATATATTAAGAACATCATATATTAAGTACATCATATATTAAGTACATTATATATTAAGTACATTATATATTAAGAACATCATATATTAAGTACATCATATATTAAGTACATCATATATTAAGTACATTATATATTAAGAACATCATATATTAAGTACATCATATATTAAGTAGAAAAAGCTTCAGTTGTTTCATCTGGACTCAGTTAGAAAAAAAAGACGTTTCGACTTCATCCAAGAGTCATTGTCAATAAAAGAATTTAGGTCGAGAACTCCCATATTAATACTGTTCTGTGGTAAGACCCGCCCATTGGGCGGAGCCTTCCTGAAGTAGAAAGAGTTGTTTGTTTCAACAGAAACTCCCCCCTTGTATCTACCGAGCCTATTCAGAATCTTAATGGCCTATTAGAATCCTCTTTGTCTTTGTGAGACCCTGGCTCAACCACCCTGAGGACCTGATTAGCATCTAAATGTCCTGGTCCTGGTCCTCTACCTTTCCAGGGGTTCAGTATACCATTATAGATACCAGGAAGATTGAATCTTAGCCCTCCATTTCTGTTTAAAGAAATGGAGGGCTATGGGGAATTCGGAACATCATGTGGAAAACACGCACAACTTTGTGGATAAAGTGAAACATCTCCAACTGGAGCCAGATGACCTCATGGTTTCATATGATGTTGTGTCCCTGTTCACCTGCATCTGACCTCTGATGCAGTAGCAGCAGTGAGGATCAGACTGCAGGAAGACACCACCTACAGGAAAGGACCAAACTGACACCTGAACACATATGTAAACTGTTGGACATCTGTCTGAACACCACTTACTTTCAATTCCGGGGACAATTTTACAGACAGATTCATGGCTGTGCCATGGGCTCGCCCGTCTCTCCCATAGTGGCCAACCTGTACATGGAGCACTTTGAGAAGAAGGCACTGTCCTCATTCTCAGGCATAGCCCCAAAACTGTGGCTCCGCTATGTCGATGATACTTTTGTAACAATCAAGAAACAAGAGCTGGAAACCTTCTCTGATCACATCAATGCTGTGGACCCACATATCAGGTTTACAAGAGAAGACGCTAAGGAGAACCGCTTGGCCTTTCTTGATTGTTCCACGATCAGAGGAGAGGACGGGAAACTCCAAATAGAAGTATATAGGAAACCTACACACACGGACCAGTATCTGCTCTTTGGTTCCAACCACCCACTACAGCACAAGCTGGGTGTGATCAGAACCTTACAACACAGAGCTCAAGGTGTGCCCACCAGCTCAGAGGGCAAGAAGAAAGAGGAAAAACATGTCTGAAATGCCCTCTCAGCCTGTGGTTACCCCGCTTGGGCTCTCAACAGAGTGAAGAGAACCAAGAAGCAGGACAAAAGGGAAACTGAACAGAGAAGGAAGGGTGTTTCTATCCCTTATGTGTCTGGCCTGTCGGAAAAACTGCAGAGAATTTTTAGACAACACAAAGTCCCTGTTTATTTTAAACCAGGAAACACTTTAAGATAAAAACTGGTTCACCCTAAGGACAAGTTGCCGACTCAAAAACAGAGCAATGTAGTTTATTCGATCCAATGCAGTGAAGAAAGCTGTAAAGAACGTTACATAGGTGAGACAAAACAGCCTCTACACAAGAGGCTTTATCAGCACAGAAGAAATACAAGTTCAGGACCACAGAGTGCCGTGCATCTCCATCTTGAAGCCTCTAATCACTCGTTTGAAGACGGTGAGGTGAAGGTTTTAAGCAGGAGAAAAGATGGTTTGAAAGAGGAGTCAAGGAAGCTATTTTTGTTAAAAAAGAAAGACCTTCTTTAAACAGAAATGGAGGGCTAAGATTCAATCTTCCTGGTATCTATAATGGTATACTGAACCCTTGGAAAGGTAGAGGACCAGGACCAGGACATTCAGATGCTAATCAGGTCCTCAGGGTGGTTGAGCCAGGGTCTCACAAAGACAAAGAGGATTCTAATAGACCATTAAGATTCTGAATAGGCTCGGTAGATACAAGGGGGGAGTTTCTGTTGAAACAAACAACTCTTTCTACTTCAGGAAGGCTCCTCCCAATGGGCGGGTCTTACCACAGAACAGTATTAATATCGGAGTTCTCCACCTAAATTCTGTTATTGACAATGACTCTTGGATGAAGTCGAAACGTCTTTTTTTTCTAACTGAGTCCAGATGAAACAACTGAAGCTTTTTCTACTATGGAACACGCCTGGACAAATGAGGGATTACACCGACAACAAATATTAAGTACATCATATATTAAGTACATTATATATTAAGTACATCATATATTAAGTACATCATATATTAAGTACATCATATATTAAGTACATTATATATTAAGTACATCATATATTAAGTACATCATATATTAAGTACATTATATATTAAGTACATCATATATTAAGTACATCATATATTAAGTACATCATATATTAAGTACATCATATATTAAGTACATCATATATTAAGTACATTATATATTAAGTACATCATATATTAAGTACATCATATATTAAGTACATCATATATTAAGTACATCATATATTAAGTACATCATATATTAAGTACATTATATATTAAGTACATCATATATTAATATATAATGTACTGTACAAACTGTCGAGGTGCAAAACATGAACAGACCATAATTCACCACAAAAATGCAAATATCGACGTTTCAAAGTCATTTAAGTCCCTGAATGTGTCCTTTTAGTCCCTGAATGTGTCCTTTTAGTCCCTGAATGTGTCCTATTAGACCCTGAATGTGTCCTTTTAGACCCTGAATGTGTCCTATTAGACCCTGAATGTGTCCTTTTAGACCCTGAATGTTTCCTTTTAGTCCCTGAGTGTGTCCTGTAAGACCCTGAATGTGTCCTTTTAGTCCCTGAATGTGTCCTGTAAGACCCTGAATGTGTCCTTTTAGACCCTGAATGTGTCCTGTAAGACCCTGGATGTGTCCTGTAAGACCCTGAATGTGTCCTGTAAGACCCTGGATGTGTCCTGTAAGACCCTGAATGTGTCCTGTAAGACCCTGAATGTGTCCTGTAAGACCCTGAGTGTGTCCTGTAAGACCCTGAATGTGTCCTTTTAGTCCCTGAATGTGTCCTGTAAGACCCTGAATGTGTCCTTTTAGACCCTGAATGTGTCCTGTAAGACCCTGGATGTGTCCTGTAAGACCCTGAATGTGTCCTGTAAGACCCTGGATGTGTCCTGTAAGACCCTGAATGTGTCCTGTAAGACCCTGAATGTGTCCTGTAAGACCCTGAATGTGTCCTGTAAGACCCTGAATGTGTCCTTTTAGACCCTGAATGTGTCCTGTAAGACCCTGAATGTGTCCTGTAAGACCCTGAATGTGTCCTGTAAGACCCTGAATGTGTCCTTTTAGTCCCTGAATGTGTCCTTTTAGACCCTGAATGTGTCCTGTAAGACCCCAAATGTGTCCTTTTAGTCCCTCAATGTGTCCTGTAAGACCCTGAATGTGTCTTACAGGACAGGATAATTATAAATAGTTAGTAACCAAACATAAACACACAACTGCTCGACCTTGTAGCGTGCTAACGGCGCTAATGGTGCTAACGGTGCTAAGGGTGCTAACGGTGCTAGCGGTGCAAGCGGTGCAAGCGGTGGCTCCGCAGGACGACGGCCCCATGTCTCTGCGCTCGTTGTCGTGGTGAGTGAGTGATCAGAGCAGGTGAGGGCCGGTGGAGCCGGTGGAGCGGGGCCACTAATGTCCTTTTAATGTGGATCCAGGGGCCCCACGGGCAGCAGCTCTGGGCTTCAGAGCGGCTCAATGAGGCCTGACAAACAGCCTAATTACAGAGCCGTAATGAGGCGCTATGACAACTGTTATTGTTTTGTGTGAGGGAAGAGCAGAGGAGGAGGAGCAGAGGAGGGAGGAGCAGGTGAAGGAGGAGCAGAGGAGCAGAAGAGCAGAGGGAGGAGCAGAGGAGGGAGGAGCAGAGGAGGGAGGAGCAGGTGAAGGAGGAGCAGAGGAGCAGAAGAGCAGAGGGAGGAGCAGAGGAGGGAGGAGCAGAGGAGGGAGGAGCAGGTGAAGGAGGAGTGGAGGAGCAGAAGAGCTGAGGGAGGAGCAGAGGAGGGAGGAGCAGAGGAGGGAGGAGCAGGGTTTAGTCCGTGATGAGTAAAAAAAAGAGTTTCAGAGTGTTTCGTATTCATCTGGGTCAGTCTCTCTCTCTCTCTCTCTCTCCCTCCCTCCCTCCCTCCCTCCCTCCCTCTCTCTCTCTCTCTCTCTCTCTCTCTCTCGCTCTCCAGCAGAGAGATAAAAGAGCAGCCTTCAC